>NC_091124.1:187125450-187465450 GCF_040183065.1 Periplaneta americana
ACGCGATGTACACGTTCAAGAAGAAAGCAATAAAACGTCGGGCAGAATCCGGGCGCCTTGTCAGCTCCTAAGCAACTAACTGCACCATTACCGCAAAGCCTTTGTGGTCGGGGATAATCAGACTGCATCCCCGTAATTCCCAATAGCCATTAACAACATTAACCTACCTATATAGACAACAATCCATGAGGATTTTGTTTTCAAACAGTCAACTTACATTTATTTTTATTTTCTTTCTCGCGATTCATATTCAAAACTTTTCATTCTTCATTCTTGTACACATTCTTTTAACACTTAAACCACTGAATAACTGTTAAGTTATTTAAATTAATAACTAAAGACTTTACTGTGTTATCATCTATACTAATAATAAATCTGTAGTCGAAATTTTTCTGGTAATTTTCGATTTTCCAAAAATAATTGGTCCTAACCTATATAATTAACCACCCTGAAACCGGAAATCGCTTTTTTTTTATTTTCGTGTGTATGTCTATCTGTCTGTCTATCTGTCTGTCTATCTGTCTGTCTGTCTATCTGTCTGTCTATCTGTCTGTCTGTCTGTCTGTCTGTTTGTTACCTTTTCACGCGATAATGGCTGAACGGATTTCGATGAAAATTGGAATATAAATTAAGTTCGTTGTAACTTAGATTTTAAGCTATATGGAATTCAAAATACATTATTTAAAAGGGGGGTTATAAGGGGGCCTGAATTAAATAAATCGAAATATGTCGCTTATTATTGATTTTTATGAAAAATGTTACATAACAAAAGTTTCTTTAAAAATAATTTGCGATACGTTTTATTCTTTGAAAAATTTTGATAGGACTGATATTTAATGAGATAAATGAGTTTTAAAATTAAAACAACTGCCATCTAAGACGCTGTAAAGAAATAAAAAACAAATGACTTCGTCTATAAGGGGCCTTGGACAGCAACAATCGAAAGCTATGAAGCATAGCGTACAGAGAACGTTTCTGTGTTTGTATGAAGCAATATCGTAAGCTAAATTAGCCGATTTGTATAATTATTAATTCACCATTGGAAAGTGTAGTTTCTCTAGATGGACATAATGCTATAATGTTACTACAGTAACTTCTGAGTGAATCGAGGAAAGGTACGATTAAAGTAGGTTCTTACGCACAGAAAACTTGATAGGCTATTCTGTACCTTTTTATTCCATGCAAAATGTTGATAGGACTGATATTTAACGATATACAAGACTTTTAAAATAACAATACAATACATTTTCACCGCCGCCTCAGATTATAGCGTTGTTATTCCTACAGTAACTCCTATGTGCAAAATATAAAATTTTTGAGTAGAAAGAAAAAACACATTTATTCATTCCATGGCAATGGTACATAGGAGATCGTGAATTCTTACATTTTCGAAATAAAGAAATATAATTACATGTCACGTATCACTATTTAAGTTATTTGAAGGATTCAGAACCATAGTGGGCCAAGCGCCATTTACTGAAGACGTAGAAAACAATGGTTAAAATTAAGTTATTACCATAATTCAATGGAAACATATAGCAAGTAATATAAAGTATACACATTAAAACTAAATGATTTGTCAGTCTTCATTAAACTATGGTTGCATGTAATAAAAATTAAGAAACATGTTAAAGGAATTGTCATTGCACCAAATGAGTGTCTCTGGACCAAAATGATCGCATTTTAATTATTTGGATGCAATTTAAATTAAGTAACATATTAAACGATTTATCCTTCTATCAAACACGATTGTTCCCTGGATCTAATATCCTATTTTAATTATGTAATTGCTTTATATTTATTTCTAACGGGTGCAGCGGAGCGCACGGGTACGGCTAGTATTAAATAAAAATGTTATTATGTCTGATTGACTAGTGTCGATGCGTTTTACATCATCTGCTGAAGCCTAGTGAGTTCCCCCGCTGTCGTCTTGTTTCTTGTTATGGTGGGGGTGTTCATGATTGTATCGAAGAGAGTATGTCATCTAAAATTCAATAGAGTGTTTAGGATGTGTTGTGGGTGTGTTTTTGTATGTTCATAAATTCCAACAAAAGAAAACAGAAACTTAATAGTCTAAAACAGACCTGCAGAACTGTAGCTCCTGAGAGCGACTGCTTTACTCTCCTTTCTTACCCCACCCACCTTTTCTACCAGTGTGGTCATAACGTTCTAGTTACGCTCGGCTGCATCAACTTTCATTCTCGCGGCGGTAGGTATACAATACACTATCAAGAATTACAAATTAACAGATAATAAAATCCTTAGGAACATACCTTTAGAAAGTAAGAGAAAAATGGATGAGGGAAATAAATAAATTAAAAGACATCTAAAATAAATTTTAAAATGTAAGTGTACATATAATGTAAGAAGGTCTACCTATGTATATATCGTCCTATTACTAGTAAAGCCGATTAAATCCACTTTTTGTGTAAAATAAGTTAAGTCAAGTCCCCGACTTGTCTTTCCGTGCTCTGTATTCTACTAAAATGAAATAAGTCCGAAATGTTACATGCAGGCAACAAACCAATTACTTTATTTGAAGAATTTATTATGATTTTTCGTGCATTAATACAGTTTTAATTCCTGTTTTTTACAAAACTTGTATTACTGTCTTAACTGGTTTTACTAGTAATAGGACGAAAAATAAATTGTACGTTGATAAGTGAGTGATAGCTATATGACCGGATGTCAATGCTGTCATTCAACATTGTAACGCACTCCAGCCAAATAAATCCTAAATAAGTAAGTAAATAAGAAAATAAGTAAGTAATTAAATAAGTAAACAAACAAACAAACAATACGCGTACTGCATTTTAAAGAGAACTGGAACATGGCAAAATCTAAACCCGTGAAGGAATACTATTTCCAAAGGAAATGGGAATATGATTATTTTGTTGTTGAAGACGAAAGAATTGCTTGTTTACTGTGTCCCATCCAATTTATTTCCACTCGTCATTTCAATATTAAACTACATTTCAACAAAGTCCATATTAAGAATTATGGAATGCACAAACTTTCGGGTACGTTGATTATTACGAACTGTATATTGATTATTTATTTATATACTGTAAAATTAAGGACGTCACTCGTTGTGTTCATTTTGAATTGAAATTAAAAGTGACTTTAAAAAGTTCATTACTTAAATTCTATAAATTTATGTTTCCGTAGGTGATGATAGGAGAAAAGTTTTCGAAAATCTAAAACAGGGTCCACACACCTGTGGAGTAACAGTCTGGCCGCGAAACCAGGTGGCCCGGGTTCGAATCCCGGTCGGGGCAAGTTACCTGGTTGAGGTTTATTCCGGGGTTTTCCCTCAACCCAATACGAGCAAATGCTGGGTAACTTTCGGTGTTGGACCCCGGACTCATTTCACCGGCATTATCACCTTCATTTCATTCAGACGCTAAATAACATAGATGTTGATACAGCGTCGTAACCCAATAACATTTTTAAAAATGTACAACAGGTTAGGTCCAAAGAAATCACAAAGAAACTATCGACAGGAAATTTAGTATAATTGTAAACCTTGAAACGAGATAACGCATTATAAAAACCATGAATGTATTGCAAACGTTTTTGAAAATTACATGCCGCCACTGATAGATCTTTGACAACAAGAGAAGGTAAATAACTCTACGCGGAATTCGGTCATCCCCAATAGAAATGGAGTGAGGCTGACGTCATATTTCCCGTACTTACGAGTTCTGCAGGCCTGGTCTAAAACAATATGGAATTTATAAACACTTGAATTCCAGAACACACACCCTTTTCAATACAATCATGAATGTACCCCACTATAACAGGAAACTAGAAGACAGTGCGGAAACTCACTAGGATTCAGAAGATTATATAAAACACATCGAAACTAGTCATTCAGGTACCATAACATCTTTATTTAAAATTTTAACATACTAAATCCATTATTTATTATTGAAATAACTTAAGAGTCAATCAGCGCAAAATTCTTGATTACCGGTATACAGGGTGTTTAAAAATACGGGGCATAATTTCAGGTATGTATTTCCCACATGTAGACAATCAAAATAGTTCATTACAACATGTGTCCTGAAATGCTTCATTTCCGAGTTATGGCCTTCACAACATTGAAATTCACCGGAACGTTTTTCTTTCCGCAGGTCGTTGTCATTACAGAAGATGTTCAAAATGTCCACCTCCTGCTTGAATACAGACCTCACATCGATGTCTCATTGACCTGCGAACACGATCCCAAACTCCAGGAGTATTGCGTATGTCCTCAGAACATGCCACAATTCGATTCCGAAGGGATTCTAAATCAGGCACCGGAGACGAATAAACCAATGATTTTAAATGGCCCCGCAAGTAGAAATCGAGAGGGTTCAGATCAGGTGAGCGTGGAGGCCAAGCAATTGGGCCACCTTTACCTATCCATCGATCAGGAAACCTTCAATCCAAGTACCGGCGAGCCATACGACTGAAGTGTGCAGGAGCGCCATCATGCAAGAAGTGAATGTGTTGACGATTGATCAGTGGAGTGTCTTCTAAAACATGAGGTATAGTGTTTTCCAGGAAGTTTGTGTACGCCTGCCCCGTAAGTCTGTTTACAAGTACATGGGGTCCAACTAATCGATCACCAATGATACCGGCCCACATGTTGAGGGAGAACCGCACCTGGTGATGAGATGGAACAGTTTTCATACGCCCATACATGCTGATTGTGGAAATTTGTTATGCCATCTCGTATGAACTGTGCTTCATCTGTAAATAATACTAAGGCAGGAAAGTTCGGGTTTACACCACACTGCTGCAAGAACCACTGACAGAACCTAACTCGTGCAGGGTAATCTGCTGGTGACAGGGCCTGTACACGTTGCAAATGATAAGGATACAATTGATACTCTTTCAACAGTCTCCAGACAGTCGTATGAGGAACATTGACTTGCAAGCAACGCTACCCTTCGTGTGCTGATAGAAGGAGTCATGTTCACAGCCTCCAGAATCTCCTCCTGTACTTCTGGAGTTGTAGATCTTGGTCGTCCCCTTCCCAAACCAGGAGAGTTAAATTTTCCATACTAGCACAGACGGTAATGGAGACGTACAAATGTCTTCCGATCTGGACATTGTCGCTGTGGGTACCTCTCCTGGTACAAACGACGAGCCAGCGCAGCATTGCCGTCCGCCTTACCGTACATGAAGTGTATCTCTGCCAGCTGTTGAAATACATACCTGAAATTATGCCCCGTATTTTTTAAACACTCTGTATATCTTGATTACACATTTTGCATCTCTTAGGAATATGGTTATAATGACAACTTTCATGTGTTAAAATGAAAAACTAAGTTGTAAATTACCTAGTTGCCCGTTTCAGCTTCGTATCAGTGTTCATCATAACTAGTGAGGTTCTTGCTTCTTCAGTTTCTTCAGTTGTTTTGCTGAGGGGTGCGTTTGTGTTTGGTAGTGTGGAGTCAAATAAGGTATGTGCTCTGAAATTTAGTTGTGTATCGTTTATTTCTGGTTTTTCGGTTGGATATGCAAGTTTTCCATGTCTGTTTCTAAATTGCTGTGGCTTGGTTGGTACCTCCACATATATGCAGAAACCTTCTCAAACACCAACGAGTGAGAGGGAACTATCTTTGAGTTACATATAATTAAAAATTAACTGTATAATATGTATACTGGTTTCTCTATTATTCATCTGTATGCGAATAATATCAAGCTTGTATTAACTTACTGGAGTCCGCAAGTGAGCTTTCAAACTAAAATATTATATAAGTCATTATGACAAATATAACAAAAATGCAATATAATTCAATACCAGCAATAAATGTATTTAATTTTCATTTAAAGTGTTGTAGTTGTAACTTATTTATTACTAACAAAGACAAATTTAGCAAACTTTAACTAAACTTGATTTTGTAATCATTAAAGTAAAAAATAAATAGCTTATATGAAAAGTTTTTCTTACGGGTACTAAGCAAAAGCATAAAGTTATTTTTTAAGGAAGAAGTGGGAATGGGGGACAGCGGATATTTTTATAACAATGTGAAGCAAACACGACACGCCTTCTTTTGCAGATCGAACATCGGCGAATATCGAACTTTGTCATACTTGACTAACTTGAATCGAACTTAGGTCTGCAATGCAGGACGCCAATATTTTCATCACCCCTATAGTCACACAAATATTGTTACGAAGCAATTGTAAATTATTTTAATATTAACTGAAGGATTTAGTTATAGCTATTTTCTGTCGGTAATTGGTATGTTGACAACTGTCATGCATTTTTAAAAGATTATATGATTTACCAATATGTACGTATATTTCTGTGGATGTTCAATCATATTTTAGTAATAAAAATTACCTGTCATTACGTCTAAATAAAACTTCGCAAGATTTGTTCTAAAATCCTTACACAACTAAAACCATGAAGGAATGGGAGTGAGGATAGGAGAGGCCAGCGAATTTCAAGGACAGAAATCATACAAGGGGCAAGTTCCAGCGAGCTGTGGCAGATCCGCTTCTTCACACCAGACTTTGGTTCTTGTCACGATTGACAAACTTGAATTGAACATAGCGCTTCAAATGCACGACGTAATTTAAATATATCAATATGATTCAAATTCAACGTATTTTCCCTACCCATTAGTAAATATAGAGCGTTCGCCTACGGGTGAGGCCAGGAAAGCGGCATGTACAGATACTGATATTGATATTGATATTTATTTGTCATTCAACTTTACAATTCACAGTTATGGTGGACCTTCACATTTCTGTTTTTCGATCCACCATCCCTTTAATACATATAACTCTTTTCTATTAAGGTATTCTTTGCCGAGAATTTCTTGATTGCTTTCTAATGTTCTATTATGACTGAATTGCTATATGTCCTTCCCCCTCTATCCTCTTCTATTCTCTCCCTCCTACCTAGACTGTTTCCCTTCCATTCCTAAATTTCCTATTTTATTACCTATTTCCATATATTTATTTCGATAATACTCCTACAGTTATAGTACCCCTGCTACTACTCCCAATCCAAAACATTGAAAAACATCAAATATCTAATTCACTTAAATTACACTTCCAATTTCTCTCTCATTCCACTTCACATTTGTTCAGATATCATTGTATTCATTGTTTGATAGTTTATCTTATTACACTCTTACCCTATCTTCTTACACTAACACTTTCTTCTCTGTTCCTTTTCTTACACTTTTGCCACCCCTAACTTTTCTGCACTCACTTTTTAGCACTCTTCTTCTTCGCTATAACCTCTCCAACACCCTATCTATTCAGTCCTCACAATCACTAATATCTGGTAGTCGCTTCCTTCCTACACTCGTTCTTCTCATGTCTTCTCTTGCATTTCCTCCATTAGTTTTGTCTATGCTTCTGACCTCAGACACTACCAGTTGTTTCCCTAATCCTTCGTCCGGAGTGTTTTATATCTGCCTCACGTTATGTTTTCCTCCTTGGTTTATTCTGGTCAGCTGTTTCGTACTCGAAGTAGACGTCAGGTATCGTCATTGTCCATCTCTCGTTTCATTGATATTGAAGTTTTGTGTCGTATGCATTTTTCCATTCTTCCTAGCGTGCTGCCTTGACGTACGCATATTTTCGCGTCCATTGAACCTCCGTTTCAATGCGCCTTGATTCACCTGGCTTTGCTAGATTTCGGTCCGAAACTCTGGTTTGTCACAATTCTTTCCACAGTATTCGAGAACGTACACTTTATCATTGATTTTCAATTTATCTATGCCTCAGACTAAGCAGATCTTTCCTCTGATTCACTTTTACACTTCACACGTCTTAGTTTGCACTTCCTTGTTTCTTTACTATCACATGACTCGCTGAATTTTTATATAGTTTCACCTATTTTCTCGCACATCTTTTTTTTTAGCTCCCTCTCCAAAACCTCCACGATTTCTGAACTTGACCCTCTGCGCTCTCGTTGACAGTTGTCCTTAAATATCACATAACTCGCTGCATTTTATATAAGTTTCGTCTACTTTCTCGCGTATCTTATTTAGTTCTCTCTCAAACATCTCCACGATTGTTGATCTCTGACCCTCTGCGCACTCGTTGTCAGTTATATACTCGACTTCTTTTTTCTCTTCCCCGCAGTCCCTTTCGTAACTTCCACTTGTATCTGCACTCGCAAAGACTCCTTTCCTTATACTCTCCATATTCCCCTTCGATGATTCTCCTGTTATTCCCAACCCTGGACTCCTCTCCTTCTCTTTCCTTCTTCTTATCCGCTCACACGATTCATAACCATCAGTAGCTCCCTCTTCTTCACTAGACTCATTCATCATTACACAACTTAAACCTTTCTTTATCTTCTCATTCGCACATTTCTTTGCCGCTGTAGCCTTTATGCCACTCTTCATAGAAGTGTACTTCTTCCTGTCTGTTAGCTTGGTGATCCGTTTTTTGCTCCCTGGTTCAATGTCTTCTTTCTGCGTGTGACGCCTTCTTGCTTCGACTCCTGATTCATCATTTTTCGCCGCATGCTTCTCGTATTCTACATTAGCTCCAATGTTTTCTTCCGAAGCCAGTTGAACTGTTCGCTTGCTTTCGATTCCCGCTGCGTGTGTTTGTCAGTCTGCCTCTGATGTTTCTCTACCACGTTATTTAATCCAAATTCCGGATGATTTATATTCTTCTCACAAAACTCCAGGTCATAGTATCTCCCGTTGACTTTCAGTTTATCTTCGTATATCTTAGCAAAATTTCCCTTATTTCTAGCAGCTATCATGAACGGTATCAGCGCTTTGCGTCTTCTTCTTGTTTCATAGTTTACGTCTTTTTCAACCCTTATTTTCGTCATTCTTAATTTTCTTAAGTTTCTTAAGATAATTTCTCTTGTTCTCATGCTTACGAAAGAAATTAAAATAGGTCTAAATCTTCCTTTCCCCATTCTATAAGTCTGTTCAATGTGGCCCACTCTCACATCGATACCAAAAATCTTATCGCACACGTTGCATACAGTCTCATATGTATCCATTCCGTATACATGACCCTCTTCTTCCACCCCGAAGAATATTAAATTCTTCTTTCTTTGCTTATCTTCATAATATTTGATTTTCTCTTTCATTTGCTCATTATCCCGTACCAGATAATCAATCTTCGCACAGATGTTATTTATTCTGCACGTCAAGCTTCCTGATGTTATATCCACTTGATTATTCGAGTTTCCTGTACTGTTCTGCATTTGTAGTCCTCCATTCCTAGCTTCATTTCTCCCCTTCTTTATCACTTCTCGTTGTAGCACTTTTTCCATTTTCTAATGTACCTTCCGCTCTAACACTCGTTCGCAGGTCAATGCCTCTACGCTGTTCAGACTCCGCTCCTTCAGCACACGTCCTTACTCGGCTAAAACTCGTTGATGACTGAAGCGGCATGTACAGATACGCCGCTTTGTGCGCGCAGTTGTTGAGACACGCTCGACAATTAAGGACATCAAGGTCGACAAGCTATCAGTTGTGAGCCAGATGTTGCAGTATTTAACACGTACAGTGCAGTTTCTTGACACAGTTGCTTAAATATTCAGCGTGTGTGTAAAATTTGTTAACAGTGCAAAACGCAAAATCCACGCTTGAACAGAGAGTTTTTATGTATGATGCATATGTGAAAACAGAGTCATGTAGAGAGGTGCGTAGGCAATTTGAAGTGAAATATCCGGGTACTCCAATTCAGGGTAGAGGAACTGTTAGACGTCTTGTTAACAAATTAAGGACAACAGGGTCGATAAATGCTACAATTCCTAAGCGAAAACAGAGTATTGACGGAAGAAAAAATTGATGAAATCAGTGCATCATTTACACGCTCTCCGAATAAATCTCCAAGACGTGTTTCACAGGAAGTTAGTGTTTCAAAAACATCAGTCTTTACTGCTGCTAAACTTTTAAAATTAAAACCCTACAGAGTATAGTATATAAAGCGGAAGCTTACGGATAGACGATTCCCGCAAGCGACACCGCAGGCAGGCCGCTTTCCTGGCCCCAGCCGTAGGCGAACGCTCTGTATGTACAACAGTAAAAATGTCAACAAATTCAAATTTCAAATTACAAATTTATTTATTTAATACATTACGCCATCACTATATTTATTTACACACTCGTTCAGTATGATGTGTTTGAATAATTTTACACGCTATACTATTAGAGTCTATTGTAGCTACAGCTACTTTTTATTTAATTTTCGTGTTTTATATTCACGTACTTTTAATGCACTCGCTTTTGGCGTTGTTATTGCTATACGATTACTGTTTTCCAGATGGTTACGTTTTCTATATTCTCTCAAATGAAGCGTTTCTTCTACGCGACATCTTGTTATAACTGTCTGATGCATCATTATGTTGCAATTCATTAATTACGTTCAGCGATTTATATTCTATTAGGCCTATATTTTAATAAAAATCCAAAAACTCTATGTGATAGCGTCGTGAAATCTGATCGTAGATTCTGAAACATCTTCAAAATTTACGTACTTTACCTGCAATACTTGAAACATTACATTCACAATAAAACTAACACATAATTAAAGCCCTTTATTTACTCTCCCATTTCCATTCAGGTTTTACTGTTATAACTTTCACGGTATCTCAGCTATTGTTTGTTGAAATTCCTGCGCTTTTACATTACTCTTCTAGCAATTTCATTACCATCCATTGTAGACTCGCAAAATGACGTTATTCAATCTCAAAATTGGCTATTTAATAAAGTTCACAAGTTCAGGTCTATTGTATTGTATTGTATTGTATTGTATTGTATTTATTAACATTCCATAGTATTCACACATTGCTTACAGCTACAATATGGAACAAGTCAAAAAACTTAAAAAAGATAAAGGTAAAGGTATCCCCGTAACATGCCATGAAGGCACTTGGGGGGGCATGGAGGTAGAGCCCCATGCTTTCCATGACCTCGGCACTAGAATGAGGTGGTGTGGTCGGCACCACGCTCTGACCGCCTTTTACCCCCGGGAAATACCCGGTACTCAATTTTATAGAAGGCTGAGTGAACCTTGGGGCCGTTCTGAAAGTTTGGCAACGAGAAAAAATCCTGTCACCACCTGGGATCGAACCCCGGACCTTCCAGTCCGTAGCCAGCTGCGTCAAAAAACTTAATACTATTATAAATTCTTAATTTATAGTCACAGTCTAGTCTAAAAGAGAAATCGGGCAAAATCTATATGGGTCTAACAAAAACATTAATTTTTTCTTCAATACACTTCCATACTACCATCTTTTACTCTTATATCTTTGTTCATCATCATCATCATCATCGTCCTTGCAGGTATTAGGCCTAGTGGTCTATTACGGTCTCCGTCCATCTTTTCAGGGGACGTCCCAATGATCGTCTTCCATGTGGTATATAGCGGAGAATTTGTCTTGGGAGTCTGGAACGGTCCATTCTATTGGCATGGTTAAGCCATTTTTGTCTATAGTGGTTGAGATGTTCATAAATAGATGTAATTTTCAATTCTTTTGTAATTATATATTATTTTAATGTACCGAAGAACAAATGATATTTCCATGCAGATATTCTGCGTCATCATACGATGAAAGAGTAATGGAAAGGAGAAAAATTCTCTCCGGCACAGGGATTTGAACCCGGGTTTTCAGCTCTACGTGCTGATGATTTATCCACTAAGCCACGCCGGATACCCATCCCAGTGTCGGACAGAATCGTCTCAGTTTAGGCTCCAACTCTTGGGTTCCCTCTAGTGGCCGTCTGCATGGAAATATCATTTGTACTTCGGTACATTAAAATAATATATATAATATGCGTAAATCACTTCGTGATTTAAGACGGCGCTTATTCCGTCGGATCCCGGCCAACTAGTCACTCATAACGAGTGCACCTCAGCACATGTGCGGACTTCAGTCCTACGTTCATAGACATCTATGACGTAATGCAGAGGGCGGCCACTAGAGGGAACCCAAGAGTTGCAACTTAAACTGAGACGATTCTGTCCGACGCCGGGGTGGTATCCGGTGTGGCTTAGTGGATAAAGCACCAGCACGTAGAGCTGAAAACCCGGGTTCAAATCCCGGTGCCGGAAAGAATTTTTCTCCGTTCCATTACTCTTTCATCGTCTTTTGTAATTAGTTCATTCCTTTTGTGGTCAAGCAAGCTGTAGCCGGCAGTCCTCCTTAGAAATCTCATTTCCGCAGTTGTTAGGCGTTGAACATCTGAGTTTCGGACAGTCCAGGCCTCACTACCATACATGAGGACAGGTCTTGCTAGAGCTTTATATGCTTTTAACCTGGCATCTTTGTTCATCACGATGTAAAAATGAAAGTAACAGCAATTTTCAGACTAAAAATGAGAACATTTAGGGCTGAGTTAAATGAGGAATGTAATGTAAACGTTTTGTGGATGCGAATAACAAAAACACGTTCCTCTTGTAATCAACAATAAGTCCAGTCATTTCGGGCTCGATTTATTGTAGGAGGATAGAGGCGTTTCAATGACATCAGTTTTACAGATAATCCTCTGTAGATGGTACCATCTGAAGACATTGAGTCTTCGCATGAAAAAAAGATCGCCACCAAGAACCCAAATATCTATTGTCAACTATACTTACCTTTCCCAATAAACTGTTTCCTGCCACAAAAATTTCAGTTTATAAGTAATCGGTCTCGACAAGATCCAGATGAATTCAGTAATGTTTAAGTGGAACAAGATTAAGACCTGTCATCGACTACAGCAAAATACATTATGTTTTGGAAGATTTGGTCAAAAGAGGATCTTTTGCAGAGTCTTGAATAAAAGGAATTAATCAATCAATTAATGTATCAATTTATTACTATTCAAACAGGAGACGGTTTTGGCTCATTCACTAAATCTCTCCAAAGATTCCTGTCTTCAGTTCGTCTTGATGGCCACTCAGTAGATAGAGATCTTGGTCTATTTGGTTTTTCCATCGCAGTCGTGATCTATGAGTTGTCTTTTCCCTCTTGGATCCTTTTCCATTGCTCTTGTGACGAGATTTGTCTGATCTCGAAGTGGAATATGATCTAGACATCGTATTCATCGACTTTCCACCATTGCTACTATTTCTTCTTTTTTATACAGGATTCTCTTTGCACCCCTACTAAAATATGACCAAAAACCCATGTTTTGTCAAAACTGCTTAGAGCACAAGTTTGTATTGTGCGCTTGGTTGAATTTCCAAGGTAGGTTATATTTTATTTCGAATTTATTTCTCATGTTCGGACCATTTACCGAATGCAGTCTGTAATCTCAATAACTGGACCATATTTAAGGTATTTGGGCAATCGCTATTCGCCTTCAGTCACCAGAAAACGAGTTACTTCCTAGCAAGAAAATGTTCCAAACCAATCTCTCATTTTTGACACAAGCCAACATTCAAAAACTAAACCGAGATTTTACAACATTGAACTCGTTGAAGCTTTCGATTATGGTTTTTACCTCACGTATGGATTATTTTCTACATTGGAAATACTGTAGTCATTATTTTCTCTCGACGTCTAAATAATGATACTGTCGCCCAACTGAACTACTGCCAGTAATCATCGAAAAAATTGTCCCATATTAACCGAATCCTCAGAAGTTAAGTATTTAGGCATTACAATCGACCAACACTTACGATGGAATAAACATATTACATATTTATGCAATAGATTACGTAAAACAATTTATATCTTTGTTATACTTCGATCATATTTACCAATTAATATTTTACGTCTCATTTATTTAGCTTTATTTCAATCCATTCTCCAGTATGGAATTTTAGGGTGGGGAAATGCTTGTAACTCTAATCTCACTGCACTAATACTTATTCAGAAAAGAATAATTAAAATATGCCTTAATAAACCAATTGATTACTCATGCGAGCTTTTGTTCACTGATTTTAATGTTTTGAAAATTAAACAGATTTATTATATTGCCTTATTAATCTTCATACATAAAAACCGTAATAAATTCAAATTGTATCATCATAAATATGGAACTAAGAGATCCGATTTTATACGACTAGAGGAACCAAAGTGTTTCACAAGCACAGCTCTGAGCCATGGTACCTACTTTGGTCCAAGGTTATACAATAAAATAATTGATAAATACCCAAATTTGGAAAATTTTAGTATCAGAAATTTCAAAAATAGCGTTCGGAATTTAATTCTTAAAGAATATACATTGATTTAACAAGTATATGTATTTGTATGACTTAAATTGTTGAAATTGAAATTGTATTTTTAAATTTAATTTATTCCTGGATTATTTTTTCTTGACCCAATTTGTGTCAAATAATTATCTTTGTTTGTGTTTATCTTTGTGTTTAGATATCTCCCTGAGCACGATATATATCTGTTAAATATAAAGCTCATATCATTATTGCGAATTTTGTTCAGTGATCTCAGGATTGATTCCGCTCAGAAACTACAGCGTGTTCATAACGCGTGCGTCCGCTTTATTTGTAATGTTCGATACTATGATCATATCTCACCTTCTTTCGAGAAGTTATCATGGCTTAGGTTACATGAGAGGAGAAATCTGCACTCACTTTCTCTCTTATATCGAATTATGCACACTTCATCCCCCTATTATTTATTCGCTCGTTTTCATACTCTCTCTCGCTATCATAATATTAATACTCGATCACAACGCGATAACACGCTAGAAATTCCACTTCACACATCATCTCTGTATTCCTCATCTTTCACTGTTGCTACCTCTCGTCACTGGAACTCTCTGCCGCCTGAAGTCAAGGGCTGCCGAACATTGAAATCTTTCAAATCCAAGTTAGAAAATTATCTTATGACGAGTTGCCAAAGTAACTTACTATTATGACAAGTGTTGTATTGCAGGTTTCCACGTATTCACATTTTCTTCTGTTCTAGTGATATTTAACTTATTTTATATTTTTCTTTTCATATTTTCCGATAATGGTATATCTATATTGTAATAAGTAAGTTGAGCTTTATATAATCATAATTTTCCTTACTGTGTATACTTAAAAATATTATATTCATTGCATGCTTTGTATTGCACTATTCTATTACTATTATTATTATTATCATTATCATTATCATCATCATCATTATTATTATTACTATTCTTATTTTTTATGATTATTATTATTATTATTATATTATCATTATTATTATGCAAATCTAGTCTTTCAGGTGAAGCTCCCTGTAAAGCAGATTTGAATAATTTCAAGAGAAAAATTGTTCCGGGGCCGGGTATCGATCCCGGGACCTCTGGTTGAACGTACCAGCGCTCTACCACTGAGCTACAGAAAACCACAATTCCAAGTCACACAGAGATTGTGTGCACTCGTTGTGGGTCTCTGGCGTTTCGTCAGCCCACGCGAGTTGTGTGGATATAAAGGGAAAAGTTGAGATGATGTCGGTTGGAGTTCCGGGTAGCTCAGTGGTAGAGCGCTGGTACGTTCAACCAGAGGTCCCGGGATCGATACCCGGCCCCGGAACAATTTTTCCCTTGAAATTATTCAATTATTATTATTATTATTATTATTATTATCAATAATTTTCTTATTTTTTATACTTTGCATGTCTCATTTATTTTTACCTGCTGTTCACATTTTATTATGCTTTTTTCTTTCTTTCTGTATGTTATATATTATGTCTGATTTCTACTTACTTGTTGTTTACATGTTATTATTATTATTATCTTATTCAGTTTTGTGTGTAAAATTGTAGTGTACTTTGTAAATTTGTAGTGTCTTTTGTAACGCAGTTTTACTCCTGGTTGAGTGTTAGAGAAGGCCGTATGGCCTTAACTCTGCCAGGTTAAATAAATCATTATTATTATTATTATTATTATTATTATTATTATTATTATTATTACGTGCAAAACAACAGCACAAGGCCAATTACAGTTTAGCACGGATAAGGACAAAAACAAAACAAAACAAAACAAAACAACAAATGATGATGAGAGTGAATGATAGAAAATGCCAATGAGATGAAATACAGTGTACAGGAATAACCATTCATTTCTCTAGAAAAACTACTTCTCTTAAATTTAATTACGCTCTTAATAATATCAACATAATAAGGAAAGACTGTATTAGAGACCTGGGAGTTCTACTCGATACCAAATTACATTTTCATAATCATGTCCAACATATTTATAATCATTCCATTAGAATGCTCGGACTTATAAGGTCTATAACTTATTCTTTCTCTACGCCAGCTACTCTTGTAATTCTGTACTATACATTAATCAGATCTAAACTAGAATATGCATCTGTCGCCTGGAATTCTATTACTTCTACTGATTCGGCTAAATTGGAAATCATCCAAAGAAAATTTATGTTCCTATGTGCCTTTAGGTTTTTACCAAATTCATCTGTTTTCAATTATGAGCGTACTTGTAAATACTGTAACTTTTCTAGCCTTTATGCTAGACGTCTTGAACTTGACTACTTATTCATTTGTAAGGCCTTAAAAGGTGATATTGATTGTGAATCCTTCATAAGCAATATCTACCTTCTGGCCACTTCGAAAGGTTTGAGATTTCAAAAACTTTTTTATACCTATAAGCCTAAATCTCTCTCTCCAGTTGTCAGATGCATGAAAGCTGCCAATTTACATTATATTAATTCAGATCCGTTTAATGTAAAGTTTGTTGTTTGGCTATTATTACATTCATTTTAGCTTCATTTGCGTTGCTTTTAGCTTTTCTGTATCATGTATTTTTGTAATTATCTATTGTATTATCTATTGGTTATTTGTATTTCTCTGTAAGTTTAATAATTACTTGTATGCACTGAATGGTTATTCCTGTACACTGTATTTCATCTCATTGCCATTTTCTATCATTCACTCTCATCATCATTTGTTGTTTTGTTTTGTTTTTGTCCTTATCCGTGCTAAACTGTAATTGGCCTTGTGCTGTTGTTTTGCACATTAATATTCTAAATAAATAAATATATAAATTACTATTATTATTATTACTATTATTATTATTACTATTATTATTATTATTATTATTATTATTATTATTATTATTATTATTAAAATTCTCCAATGAACTTAGTAATACGAGGCGTGTTCTTAAAGTAAGTTCCGTTTTCAATTATAGCCGTCACATCGCTGCAATCGTTATTTTGCGCATGCATATTTTCTTCTTCAATCTTCAGACAAGCTGTGCATGCAGTTTCAGAGCTTCAGTCCGTGTGTGGGGTTAGTTATGATCAGTTGAAATGTTTAAAGTTATCGAGCACCCCGCCGACTGTGAGATGCGCTCTGTTATCCATTTCTTGAATGCGAGAAACATCAAACCAGCTGACATTCATCGTCAACTTTGTGAGGTGTATGGTGATGATGCCATTAGTGATGGAATGGTCAGGAGATGGGTTAGGAAGTTCAAAGAGGGCCGCGTCTCTGTGCATGACGAGCAGCATACCGGTCGGCCATCTTTGGTCAATGACAATTTGGTGCGTGCTGTCGATGAAAAAAATCATGAGGACAGGAACAAATTGACCATCCCCCTACAGCCCGGATTTGGCTCCGAGTGACTTTCATCTCTTCCTGTACCTCAGGAAGTTCCTCTGTGGTCAACGTTTTGATGGCGACGAAGTGAAAACAGCAGTGCGGGAGTGGTTCGCATTGCAGGCGGGCGAATTCTACAATGAGGGGATAGAAAGACTTGTGCCGCGACTCGATAAATGCCTCAATAATGGTGGAGATTACGTTGAGAAGTAATTGAAGTGTGGGGAATACAATGCAACAAAAATAGTTTGTAAATATCTTCCCGTTTACTTACTACAGCCTTTTGGAACTTACTTTAAGAACACGCCTCGTAGTATAAGAGAATATAATAAATTAAACATAATATAATATAATATGCACATTTAATGATACTTCTGAAAATTGCAGAAGATAATGTGATTTTAAAGCTGACAGCAGATTTAACGTAAGTTAATCAAGTGCGGTAATGATTTCTAAAAAAAATGCTGCGACTGAGGCTGTCGCTAGGCAACTACTGTGCTTTAGAGCCTTCTTTCAATCATAATGCAGAAAATAAAGAAATGAAGGCCTCGCTAGACAGACTGAAAATGTCGCGAGTAATAAAAGTTCAAGGACCGGCCATTATTCACTCTATTGGCTTCGCAGTCCGACAAGGGACTCAGATCCGGGAATTTTTCTCTTAATCTAAATGCAAGGAGGTGGCAGGACGGATGGAGAGGGAAGGGGAGCTCTTTCCTTAATTGTGACGTAGGTAGACGAGAAAAGAGTATTAAGATGAAGGACTGATATTTTTAATTTTAAGTAAAAAAGTTGAAAAATTAAAACATAAAGAGCAAAGACTTTTATTATTTTTTGCTTCGTAAGTTTCATGTTTTTTCCTTACAATATTTCGGCTAATGAGACAGGGCTTTGCACGCACGCTTGTGCAATTTGTGAAGGAAAAGATTAGTGAATACGAAAAAGAGAGAAATCGGACAGGCTCAATGGAGCGAAAACATCAATTTTCTTCTTAATTATACCTCTACATTAAAACCTTTTGGTATTGTATATCTGTTCATTATGATCTAAAGATGAAACGGAATACATTGTTCTAACTGAAAATGAGGAAATTTCTATATATGTACATGTATTAAACAAGGAGTAGGCCTACTGTCATCCTCTGAGGAATTTAGTGCTGAGAGGAATGCGGTTCCGACTAGTCTAGCGCGGTACTGGAGTGGGAGGGAACAGTGACAGCGGCAGTCTGGAAGGAAGTACAGTCATTCTGAAAACATTCGCCCAATTTACGACATCACTATACCTATTAGTTTTCTAACATTTTTGGCGAATTAGAGATACAAGTATTGTAGAAAATGTATTTATTTATTTATTTATTTATTTATTTATTTATTTATTTATTTATTTATTTATTTATTTATTTATTTATTTATTTATTTATTTATTTATTTATTTATTCTGGTGAAGTTGAGGCCATCACACCACCAGGAATACAAATACAATAAAATAAATAATAAGAAAAATCGTAATACAACTATAATAATATAAATGAAAAGAAGAATCATACTATACAATTTAGTGATTAGTAGAATTGAATTAAATTTCTAAAGTAATCAATTTAAATATACTGTACTGCTGAACTCATTTAAGAAGTAAAACTACTTGATTTGTATTTTAAGATACCACCAACAAATGATTTTCGCATAACATTATAGGAATCTGTTTTTAACGATACCAATCACACATATTCTAAAATTCCAATAGAATAAAACAAAAATTTTTCCCCAGCATGTTTCCTTAAAAATGATTTGTAACGATGAAATATTTAACATTAGTAATTCATATAATATTAACATAGCTATCAGGGAGCTGTTTCAGCAAAAATTGCAACAATATATTTAATATATTAATAACAAAACCATATAGGCTTAGGTAAACAATATGTATATGAAATATTCACACACTACTACAAACTGAAGGCTGCATATTTTTGGACGATTAATACTTCCCACTCCGCTCGGCTCGGCTTGGCTGTAGCAACAAAAGAATCTACCTGGAACCCCCCGCACCGATGGCAAGAATACCTCAGGTCCAGCGCTAAACTCGTCGGAGGAAGACAGTACTACACAAAATGTCTGTTGCATGCACGTGAAAAAAAATGTTCGTCCTGTAACTAGTTTACAAGCTAAAGGTTCAACGGATTAGGGTTTGATATCCTACAGCAGTCCTGCACAAGGTTTGCGCTCTCCGAGCCGGCACACAGCTCACGAGCGGAATGCAGTTATTAGCTGCACTCTGTATAAGGGTGGACTGGAAGAAGGGGTGATCTCGTACAAAATGTACACAAAAGAAAGAACTATTACGAGTGTTTATGAAATGAATTCCCGTTCAGTGTTTGCAAAACTATCTTGGACTATTACTAAATAATAAAAATATATTTATTTTACAGAAATAATAGAAATTCTATAGCTCCTTAAATGTACAATATCATTTTGTTATAATTTTATTTATCAGTACATGAAAACGAGGTTTTATGCTGTTGCCAGCTGAAAGGAACAGTAGCAGTAGCGGCCCGCGGTTACAAAGGTTGGCAGTTCTGCATGAAAAATAGTGTATTTAGCAAACACATGCTGTTTACTGCCTATAAATCGGATAACGCATGTAATTACAGCCCCTTCTCGAAGTTGACTGTGCACCCGAAATTGTACTCCAACCATCCGTGCGCTACAACTCTCCCACCTGGTACAACTAGTCACGTAGTGGAGATGTGCCCCACATGCTTTTCTAGTTTTTAAGTAAAATTAACTAAATCCTTCGCTCCGGTGTTTGTCCATGTATTTTCTCCTCTAAACAGAATACAGAAAGCGTTTTCATGAGCGCGGCAAAAAACCAATCGTTCCATTACACATTTCGGTATTAAAATGACCAGTAGGCTACATGATTTCCTCGACTTTTTCCAGAAACTGCAAAATTTAAATTTTGTGTAGGACGTCCTAATTTCTTGAGTTAACATGCAATTTCTCTTTTAATTTCGAAAAGGGTTGGTCGATTAGGTTTTCATTTCATTCGTTTTTAATATAAAATATTTCCTTAGACACACTGACTAATCACATCACACCCCCCACAGTACTATAACACACTGGAACTGTAATGACATACAGTAGTCATGAAGCCTGTGTGTTCTAACGCAGGTCATAAAGAGAGGAGGGTGTTGGCGGTTCTTTTGTATATTCGGAGAGAGCTGCTTCGGTTGCAGCTCTAATGCAGTCTTATGGGACGGTGAAGAAAACCAGTTTTCTGCTGCCGACTACCCTACGTTGAGCTTCAGGAACTGCCGATCACAGATCCGAAAAGTACACTACAGCTAAAATTCTCGAGCAGTTCAAGGCTCCTACAGACAGTAAAATCTCGAATCGAAGGAGAATGAATTGCAAAATTAATTAAATAATGAACTAGATTACATAAAAGCACGTTTTACATTTTTAATTTTTTCAAGTCCATTTAAATGGCGGTTCTGCAGCTCTGCAGTTCTTATTGTAGAGCCGCCCCTGAACAGTAGCCTACTGATCATAATGAAACATAAGTTACAGATGTTCGATGCCTGCCTTATTAAAGTTGATTATAGAAAACAGTTGCTCATAAATATAAATGTTGAACCAAACATAGCAATCATTTTCACAGCCAGCCTGTGTAGTCGTGGATGTTATTGCTAATGTTTAGTCTTGTAAAATTCAACCAGGCTAGTAGTATTATTCAAACGATCTTTAGCCCTTAGGTCACATTGAAGATCAATAAGTTCGAGCTGTAAATCGTTAAATGTTAAATGTTATGTTTTATTTAACGACGCTCGCAACTGCCGAGGTTATATCAGCGTCGCCCGTGTGCGGGAATTTTGCCTCGTGGGAGTTCTTTTACATGCCAGTAAATCTACTGACATAAGCCTGTCGCATTTAAGCACACTTAAATGCAATCGACCTGGCCCGGAATCGAACCCGCAACCTCGGGAATAGAAGTAATTAAGAAAGTACCTCTGATAAGACAATGTATTTCAAATTCATAAAAAATAAATCCCGACTGTACCTACCTCGGGTAATAATGCAGCTTTCAACTCCTGAACCTTTTAACTGCGATCTTCAGCAAAAAAACAATCGTAAGTATCTTTATGTCTGGACTCGTAATGACGCATTATGTTATGTTTTTTCTACCTTTCAAAATGTTGTGGCAGATAAAGCACTGAGTATTTACTCCAGCAGCTATGAAAAAATAAGCTTTTTCCCATGCAACATTGAAAGAATTTGCCTGATGATCACTTTTCCGTCTTTTAGATTCCTCCATACTGTACTGTAGCAGTAGGTAAGCAACGTGAAACAGTTACTGAGAATAGGCCTACACACTGCACTCCACTAGATAGCTGAGTGGTCGTTTCCCTCTCCTCTACCTATAGCAAGTCTATGTCATTCTGACGTATCTTCCTCTCCGTTTCGGCGAGCGGTAAACACGGCTCTCCCGCTCCGAAGGAGCGCGCGCGCTCGTTGAGCGCTGTTTGTGCAGGTATGTCCTACAGGATACTGAAGGTTTCTTTCTTCGTCATTAATATTCTTCTTTCTCACTTGTCTTGCGTTATCTTTAATGTTTCCCAAAGTGTGGGTCGCGACCCTTTGTGGTGTCGCGTAAAGAGCTGAAGGTGGGGTCGCGGGGTAGTTTGAAAAACAAACAAAAAATACTCTCCTGGCACACATTTATTTCGTATTTTGGAACATAAAATATTTCAGTAGTTGTAAAGTAATAGTACATTATGCAACGAGCCTATAATGAAGGTATTAAGAAGTGAGTATGGATATTTATGAAACGAGCGCAAGGGAGTTCATAATTTTCATACGAGCTTCTTAATTACCATTATAGGAGAGTTTCATACGACTTTTTATGCTCGACCATATTTCTAACTTGATATTATTAATTTTTGAGCAATGTCCCGTATGTTGTGAGATGTGCGCAGACGCGGAAGTATTGATTTTTTCCGAGGAACAGATGTCCACATTGACCTTGCTAGGCCTAAAGAACCTACAGAGATAACATTGAAATTAAATTAAACATTGAAAAACGAGATGACAAATTGAATTTATTTGAATATGATTTACAATTAACTCTAATTATTATAGTAACAGAACATAACCTTCTGCGACAGTATTGGATTTCCAGCCTCCGTGACTTTTCGCTAATTCTCTTTCGATTGCATATCCGAGAATAATTGATACTTGCGGTTTTATAATGGTAGAAAGCTGACCTGTCATTGGCTGAACAGTTGTAGCCTGAGTCGTCATTGGCTGAAAGACCTGACCTTTAATGAGTAGGCGTACTTTAATGACATGCATTAAAGGTCTGCAATCAGGTGTATAATTACTACATTTCGGCATGGTCGAGCAGAAAAAATTAAATGTGACTGCTTTTTCAGAAAATAACGTCTGATATCTGGACTCTGTAATTCGATACACACACTGATATAATTTTAATCTCTACGGCGTATCTCTTTTCTTTTGATGTTAATTATAGACGAGAAACATATTTTGTTTAAATACAAGGAGACTGTAAATTAAAAAAAATATATATATATAACATTTTTTGCAAGCTTGAGGTATTCGTTCTATCTCAAACAGATCTATGCTATGCAAAAAGAAAACAAATTCAATATTCCATCAGTAGGTACACATTTCAATGAGTTTCTCCTCCATATATATATAGGTTATTGTTGAAAGGAACTAAGTCCACTTTTCAAAGTTTTGAGATAATCGAAAAATACTGTTTTGTGAATAATCTATCGAAGATTAAACCAACATATATTGTACACATAAAAAATTTGCACATTACGCTTAACATACAGAAGGCAATCGAGAATAAACATTGACGGCAACGTAAGTATTCCTAGTTGTACAAAAAGTGGTTTACAATGAGTTCTAGAAGAGACACCACAAATAATTCTCACTGCTCTCTTTTGAAGGATAAACAACTTAGAAACCGAAGTATGATTGCCCCACAAAAGAGTCCCGTAACTTAAGTGACTGTGAATATGGGCATAATAAACGCTGCATATAGAGTGTTAGTTGGGAGGCCGGAGGGAAAAAGACCTTTGGGGAAACCGAGAAGTAGATGGGAGGATAATATTAAAATGGATTTGAGGGAGGTGAGATATGATAATAGAGACTGGATTAAACTTGCGCTCAGGGTAGGGACCGATGGCGGGCTTATGTGAGGGCGGCAATGAACCTCAGGGTTCCTTAAAAGCGAGTAAGTAAGTAAGTATATTCAGGCCCGATTGTATAAACCATTTAATCTTAGATCAGAGGTTAAATTGAGCCTTGTTTCAGCTGAAATTGGAATTTTGTGTTGTATAAAGTCTAATCTGAAATTAATTTGTCTCAAACTAAAGTCAACTTTGACTGAAGAAATTTCTCCGATTAAGTTAGATGATCCAAGTTCAGTTATTTCTTTTCTGTTTGAAATATACGAGTGACAGATTGTGCAAATAAAATATCCATTATTATTAATATTAATAGATAAGATAGGTACATTTATATACATTTCTTTCAATTTCTTGCCTTAATACACAAAAAATCTTATAATTTATAAGGCTCTATCATGTTCAGCAGTATCAAATAACATAACCTATAATTATATTATGTTTATAACAACCATTAATTATTAATGGATATGATAGGTACATTCATAAATGTTCAATTAACTGTATTACTAAACGAAAATTGTCGTTTTATAAAGCTTTATTATGTTTAGCAGTATCAAACACCATAACATGATAACAACTTGGAGAACAGTCAACCTTCTTCTTATTGTCCGCCATTATTTACATTACACAGAAAACCAGTGTCTCCAACAGAGTGTACGGAAAGTCGCCAAAAAGTAGTTGTAAAGTCGCTAGATTTCTCATTATCAGAAAAGAAAGGTTAAATTTTATCACTATGGGGTGCTAAAAAGGTCACTAAATCCCTATTTAAGCAATATAAAAGTTAAAAGAAATTCTTGTTGAAAAAAAGTTAAAGTCGCTAGATTGGCAACACTGAACAAACCTGTCCGCGCATCACGTATTTCACCTGTTTATGCGATGTTGCCAAATCCTTTCCACGTGAACTTAGATTGCATTTGAACCAAGGTAATTCGATCGCAGAAAAGTTTTATACAATAGAAGAAGTGTCTGAACTCGGTTCACTTTTCGATCTTCGATCAAAGTTGATCTTTAGTCAGGGAGTTTTATACAATTGGGCCTCAGGGTAGTGAATTTTCTCTGCCAGACTACAGAATTTTAGAACTTGGAAAAAAAAAAAAAAAAAAAAAAAAAAAAAAACGAAAAAGGGGAGCGGGAATTTCCCAGCTTCACACTCATGTCATGTGAACAGCTACGTCACGGTAATACTTCGTTTCTTATCGATAAGTAGAGTAATTACAGCACACAGTTTGAGAAGTGTAATCTTTCTTCCGTAGGAAATCCTCTGTTAATTAGCGCTCTGTAGCTCATCTGCATCGCACAAGGTAATCCTCGGTCCCGGAAGTATCCAAGCCGAGGGGGGTCAGGGAGGCGGAGGAGGCGGCAGCGTGGTTAATACCACCGGATAAACACCGGCCAGGATCCGTGATAGACAGGTGGTTCTGATTAAATTAATTCGCTTTTGGCAGTCCCTACAACGCTGCATTGTGCACTACAGTCCTGCATTTCCGAACAAGTATCGAACTTCCTCGAAACTTAATATACGAGCACGTGTAATTATCTTCTGGCTTGAGCTCTCGCTGCAGAGCTGTGCTTGTGGGGTGTGTTCTCTATTATACTCACCGTCAAGTGTAACATAACCGATATGGTAGCTACTGAAGTCTGAATAATAATAAATTAAAGACATACAGGCTTATCTAGTTCAGAGACGAACTCAGGACCTAATAATAAATAAAAAAAAAGAGTTCATGCAAGGTCCTGCTAAGTCTCACTTTAATTTGAAGTATTTTTGTTATTTTACGACGCATCCTCATCCAAATCTTCTTTCTATTTTCATTTGAAAGATTTGTTTCGCTTTTCTTTCCTCTCCCATTCTCAGAACATGGACGTACCACTTCAATTTGTCTCATTCCAGGAAGATTTTTGTGCCCAACCGAAGTACCTATCGAACAGCGACACAACGTGTGGATAAATCTCACCCTCGTCTCTATTCACTGTGCATGCGCGGTCTTTTACAAGTTACAGTAGAAGCCCGGTTATCCGTCACCCTATTAACCGATTGTTGGATTATCCGTCTGCCATTCTCTGCTTTTTTGTTGCAGAAAAAATATTGAGAACTGCACAATACATTAGTACGTATTTTTTATCATCATCATCATCATCATCATCCTTCACGAATTAGGCCTCTGTAGACCTGTTTCGGCCCCATCTAGCAGTCTTCTTAAAGGTCTTCCTGGTCGACGATGTCCTCTAGGTTTATATTGCATCATAATTTTTGGGATTCTTGAATTTTCCATTCTTCTTACATGATCTAGCCAATTGAATTTGTATCTGCTGATTTTTTCTTCTACTGACTCTACTTCTAATTGTTCTAAAATTTCTTCACTCCTTTTTCGGTCTAAAAGAGTATATCCTGCTGTCCTCCTCAAAAATTTCATTTCCGTTGCTTTGATTCTGTTCATGTCTTTTTTATTTAATGACCAAATCTCGCTTCCGTATAAAAGGGTGGGTAATGCTAGTGTATTATATATTTTTATTCTTGTAGACTTTTGTACTAATTTAGCTTTTAATGCATTGTTTATTATTCCTAGAATTTGTGTAAATTTGGTAATTTTCTTGTTCACATCTTTTTCATTTTGATAAGATATTTCACAACCCAGATAATTGAAATTTTGCACTTGTTCGAGGCATTGGTTATTGTGTATTATCTTACTTCTGACTGGGTCTTGTCCTAAAAATGCCATTACTTTTTATTTTTGTGCTGAAATTTCCATTTTATAGAGAGTGATATTACCAAGTTTTGTCCTTTCATATTATGATATACTGTTCGAGTGACCTGTTTAATTCCTCTGCAAAGCGTCTTCCAGAAGTGCCAAAAGAATACATGTTGTCCACACCTTTGGAGTAACGGTCAGCGCGTCTGGCCGCGAAACCAGGTGGCCCGGGTTCGATTCCCGGTCGGGGCAAGTTACCTGGTTGAGGTTTTTTCCGGGGTTTTTCCTCAACCCAATATGAGCAAATGCTGGGTAACTTTCGGTGCTGGACCCCGGACTCATTTCACCGGCATTATCACCTTCATCTCACTCAGACGCTAAATAACCTAAGATGTTGATAAAGCGGCGTAAAATAACCTACTAAAATAAAAAAAATACATGTTGTGCTAAGTATCGAAAAGAAGTGCATGTAATTGAGTGGTTTTGGAAAAGAGGAACTGTGGTTCATCTCACATCGGAGTACGAAATTGGAGTTACAACTGTGCGAGATTTAATAAAAAAACAAGGATAAAGTGTATAAATTACTTAAATCTATAACATGAGACCTATACTTTTCCTATTTCTCCACAGAAATCCATCATAGGAAGTTTCCTTGATCCCTGGAAACCCGTCATTGATATTCATTCATTCATTCATAATTTTCTGTCAGTGCAAACCCAGCATTCTCCAATCTTTCCTATGTTCTACCTTCCTCTTAGTCTCCGCAGTGATCCATATATCTTAATGCCATCTATTATTTTTTATCTTCTTCTGCCTCGAAATCTTCTCCCGTTCACCATTCCTTCCAGTGTATCCTTGAGTAGGTACTTTCTTCCCTGTCAGTGACCCAGCCAATTCCTTTTTCTCTTCCTGATCAGCTTCATAATTCTTCTTTCTTCACCCACTCTTTCCAACAGAGCTATTATACTTAAAACTTCTGATCCACTACATAATGTTTTAAAACACGTGACCACGGAGAAAATTACGAAACTGCATTATGTAAGACTTAATTTATGAAAGTTTTCTATGGTACGGATTATCCGATTTTTTCGATTAACCGTTCAGCCCACCACCTTCATTACCACGGATAATAGAGGTTCTACTGTATGTGACAAGGTCAATGGGTTAGTTGAGGAGATATGCAAATGATGTGAGGCCAAGGAATATATGAAAGATTTCAATGATTTAAGAAATTCCCTCAACTACCCAATAACTTTGTCACATGCTTTGTAAAAGTCCACTCATGTGCAGTGAAGAGAACCGAGGGCATCGCTGTTCGATAGGCACTTCCGGTTGTAATGAAAGAAACGTCTTCAACGGCCGTCCCTCTACCATCAAACTCATCGCTTTCCTTTGATCAGCTTCTTTTCGAATTCTTTCATTTTTTTATTCTATCTCTTCTAGTTCTTCCAACTACTCGCCTTCCAGATTTCTTCTCTGTGGTAGTAATCTTACTCAGATGTTTGCCTTGTAATGCAAGACTCTCCATACCAATGGTTATAGCAAGAGAGTCTATTTTTCGTTATAGTTATTATGTAATTTTTTTTTGTTCGTTGTAATTATTTTAACTGTTGTACTTTATTGTACTTTTGGAAGATTAACAATGTTATATGTTATATTCTTCTAAAAAAAAAGTACGTGGCCTAGGACTTATTAAGGCTGAATGGGAAGCTAATATTCAGCATTTTAACATCTGTAAACGACTCTCACAAGTCAGTGACGATCATCTCCTTCTTGTCAGGAATATTGAAGAGGAGAAGAAAACTGTTCTCATGCGCCTGAAAATTCCTGAAGTGAGCATAACATCTCGAACTACTGGAAGACATCTATGTGATGAATTGCAAAAGAGATTGTTTGAATGCTGGTGTCAGTTACCTCATAAGGGAAAATGTGTAGTCATCTATGAAGAATATCCAAGAGCCAATTCATGGGTCAGCACCAAAAAGAATTTGTCGTTTTCGGAATATATTGTAATTTTATTTCAACTCAACAATAATAATTTCTGTCTACAATTCACCTTAAACGCTCTCGTCAACAATAGGATTTTCACTCAACACAGTATTCGTTATAGCACTCCACTGACGGCAATGACAATTTACTTGGACTATTACAAACAATAATGAACTGTTAATCTTAACTAATATTTACAACGCACTATTTACAAATCAGAACTATCTGTTCTCAGTTCACAGTTCTTCTAGCTCAGTCACTCGAGTTCACAGTATCTCGAAACACAGACCTTCAGAGACAGTCCACTGCACTCGAACTCAGATCCCTCCAACTGCGGTCCACTGCACTCGAACTCAGGCCTTCGGATGCTGACACAGTTGCGGACGCACACTCGAGTCGAACTCCGGTACATATGACTGGCTTGCTCTGTTCACTAGCTTACTCACTGAACTAATCAACTGAAACTGCCCGAGTTCGCTGGCGCTTCTTCTTTTATAACCACAGCGACGTAGCCTAGAAAGTTCGAATTCCCGATTTTTCCACTTCGACGGACTTCTCGAAGAGTCGGGAGGGTCCGTCCCCCTTCACTCCGCACGCAGCAGTTGCGCGCGCACACTCCCTCGCCGCGTAGGCCCTTTCCCCTCTCTTCTCTCCGCCGCGCGCCGTCCCTCAGTGCTCCGTGGAGCCCGCGCGATCTTCTCTCTTGCGGGACGCTGGTCGTGAGTTCGAAACTCACGTCGCTGTCACAATATTAATGCAATCAAGATGTCCTGCAACCTTACTGCAGTGCGCTCCGTTCCTGGCAGAGCTTTCAGCACGACCAGTTGCCGTCAACCAGACTGCAACGAGACAGAAACTCTTGGCCACGTGTTGGGCTTTTGTTGGAAAGGAGAGTTATTGCGTACCAACAGGCATCATAGAGTTCTTGGAGCTATCGCCTGTCTTCTTCGGATCAAGGGTTGGGAAGTTCATGAAGAGGTCCACTGCATTTCTGAAGACGACTCTCACAGAAGAGCGGATATAATAGCAATAAACAGGCAACACCAAAAGGCTATTATCATGGCTCCAACTATACGCATGGAGAGAGATCTAAACCAAGCTCATCAGGTTGATCAGGAAAAGAGGGCCATTTATGAACCTTGTATTCCCTACCTTAGTGCCAAGTATAACATCCGTCTCTTCAATTGGTCAGTGACAGGTTTATTTCTTGGTGCTCGGATTTCTTTACCAAAATTTACATATAATTTTTTAAAACAATTATAAATATCATCTTTTGAAATTCAAAAAATCATCTCGCAAATTCTTAAAGATTCCCTGCAGATCATTCAGTTTCATTTATACCACTCAGAAGGCCTTAATTAAGGATATGCTAATTTTAAATCAAATATGTTATTTATAAGTATAATTTTATAGTCATCTTCTAAGATTTTATTTTATAATTGATAATCAATGGTACTTAATTATTACATTTTATTTTTATAACAACATTCATATTTAATTTATTATATTTGCTATTAATTTCCGGATGCTCGTGGTCATCCTTAATTAAGGCCGGACGAGTTATTTCTCTCTCTTTATTTTTTAAGGTAGATTGTTCCCGGTAGGCATACAATGTAGTCGTTACCATGATTGGTTATATATCAGTATTTTTGTTTTTGCACTAATCTCAGTCTCTCCTACAAGAGTCTTTTTAATTTGTAGTAAACTGATATTGTCTTTTTAGTTCTAGTTACAACCTCTGGTTGTTCACACATTTCTTTTCCATAGCAGTCGTCTTCGTGTAGATCCTATTCGAGGCTACTTTCAATTTCTACCGTATAAGTGGCTTGAATGTTATGAACAGCTGAGTGCAAGGAACGTATTCTAGCGGTGAAGCATGGTTACGTTCAGGAACTCCGTAATCCTGTTAAGTCCGTGACTTACGGAGTTTCAAAACCAAAGCAGCTGTACACGCAAGTGAAGTGGGTAAGCATTAGATACACACATAATATGCTTTGTCTTCACAGCCAGCCTATACACCAGACTTGCAGTGTTCAAACATAGGATGATGCGATGAAGGATCGGTGGAGCGGAGAAAAATTCTCTTCGGCACCGGGATCCGAACACGAGTTTTCAGCTCTACGTGCTGACGCTCTATTCACCAAGCCACATCGGATTCCAATTCCGATGCCGGATTGAATCCTCTCGGTTTAAGCTCCACCTCTTAGTTTCCCTTTAGTGGCCCATCCTGACGCACTGTGTCACAGATGTGTGATAGTGGCACAATGTCCAACACACTGATGTGCAAAGGTGCACTCATTACGAGTGACTAAGTGGCAGGGATCCGACGGAAATATCTTATGTACTTCGGTCATCACAATAATAGGATGATGCGTCTAAGCTCTGACTTTCATTTTTTTCACACAAAACGAAAATGACAAATATGGTTTACGGGATTTTTTATCTAACTGATTCAAATGTAACATTTAAAAACGATTTTTGTTACCACTTCCTTTAAATGAAACCCTGTTATTATATTATTATTATTATTATTATTATTATTATTATTATTATTATTATTATTATTAGGGCCGAATGATTAGGCATTTAAAACAGTTAAAATAGGGAGGCAAAAAAGGCAATAAAAACGTAAAAAATAGCTACAATAATCTTTGAAAAAGGCATTACAAATTTTAAAAAGGCATAATAATATTTTAGCAATAAATTTAAATTTATACCAACATAACTCACATATTTACTTCGTAGGCGATACGTAAAAAACTATTCATATGACTCAGTTAAGAGAGAAGCTTTATATAATACTCTTATTGAATTTGGTATTCCCTAGGAACTAGTTCGATTAATTAAAATGTGTCTCAGTGAAACTTACAGCAGAGTCCGTATAGGCCAGCTTCTATCTGATGCTTTTCCAATCCACTGTGGGCTAAAGGAAGGAGATGCACTATCACCTTTACATTTTAACTTCGCTTTAGGATATGCCATCAGGAAAGTTCAGGTTATCAGACAGGGTTTGGAATTGAAAGGGTTACATCAGTTTCTTGTCTATGCGGATGACGTGAATAGGAGAAAATCCACAAGCAATTAGGGAAAACACGGAAATTTTACTTGTAGCAAGTAAAGCGATAGGTTTGTAAGTAAATCTCGAAAACACAAAGTATATGATTATGTCTCGTGACCAGAATATTGTACGAAATGAAAACATAAAAATTGGAGATTTATCCTTCGAAGAGATGGAAAAATTCAAATATCTTGGAGCAACAGTAACAAATATAAATGACACTCGGGAGGAAATTAAACACATAATAAATATGGGAAATGCCTTTTATTATTCGGTTGAGAAGCTTTTGTCATCTAGTCTGCTGTCAAAAAATCTGAAAGTTAGAATTTATAAAACAGTTATATTACCGGTTGTTCTGTATGGTTGTGAAACTTGGACTCTTACTTTGAGAGAGGAACAGAGATTAAGGGTGTTTGAGAATAAGGTTCTTAGGAAAATATTTGGTGCTAAGGGGGATGAAGTTACAGGAGAATGGAGCAAGTTACACAACGCAGAACTGCACGCATTGTATTCTTCACCTGACATAATTAGGAACATTAAATCCAGACGTTTGAGATGGGCAGGGCATGTAGCACGTAAAGACGAATCCAGAAATGCATATAGAGCAGTGATGTCAACTGATGCCCATAGGAGCAAGCGCGCGCTTTAGAGCCCAGGAGAGACTGAGCGCTTTACAGCGGAGAGGAAAGAGACATACGCAAGAGGTAGTATATGCCGCTTGGTCGAGCTTTATACAGGGATGGCCAGCACTGATTCAATGGATAAAGGGAAGAGAACGTATTAAAACTGTTTCCATGTTAATTTTTAGATTTGTCTGAGAAGTATAAGTGCATTATGAGAATGTAAGTTTTAATTTTAATGTTCAATTTTCACAAGTTTGCTTTTTTATTCAAAAGGAATATTTTCTCAACTTTTTTACATAAAAGTGAAATTTTCAGATGTGTTTGTTTAGTAGCCTTACACCTGTTTTCGTAAATCTAATATATCGTAAAAACGCATTACTGAAGATAGTGTATTAAAATGTTTGAAAATATTCTCATGGAAAATGTTTGTAAGGAAATTAATTAAAAAAGCAAATACTGTTACATCACAAAAATATATATGTGCCTTTGTGTTGGTAAAACGTCAGCTCTATAGCTTCAGCACATTTCGAGATAATTTAATATTCTGATAACAGAAAGTTGCGCACCAATATCACCTAAAAGCATAATGCGATAAGAGATTTATTATGCAATATTAGTTACAGCTAAAACATATACCTAGACAACTTTGCTTTGTACTATAATGTTGTTTTGATTACTTTTATAAGGCTAAAGATACCATCAATATCAATTTCAACTTATCATGTCATATTCAGTGTCTTTCTTTGGGATAACACTTTCTTTATGAATGATGTGTTTAATTCACTTAGTACAGTATAGTTGTAGTTATAGTTGTGCACTACTGTTTTCTTAATCCAACAGGCTGCTTATTTCTCCTTCCATACCTAGCGCTTAATGCCCGCGCACGACGTGAAGGTCAGAAAAAGCGCTAGCTTTGACATCCCTGATATAGAGTATTAGGAGCTCGGAGAGAAGAAGACCTTTGGGGAGGCCGAGACGTAGATGAGAGGATGATATTAAAATGGATTTCAGGGAGGTGGGATATGATGATAGAGAGTGGATTGATCTTGCACAGGATAGGGACCAATGGCGGGCTTATGTGAGGGCGGCAGCGAACCTCCGGGTTCCTTAAAAGCCATTTGTAAGTAAGGGACTGTCTTTTCACAAACCTTACATAACAAATCTGTTCCATCGGTTGAAAACACATGGGCACCAAATTCACTAACGTAAGCATGAAGTTTACTTTTCAATGGTTTACTGAATTAATGCATTCTAGCTAACCGATCTTATATCTTCTGCACCCGACAATAACTATTCCACACTCAAATTTATTTCTCCTACAACATTAAACATGTGTAGCACAAAATTGTAACAGTAGTAATATTTGAAAATATGAAAGCAAACAATTGAAAATTCTACGTGACAACTTCTATGAGAATGAGCTTAATATTTAAAATTATAAATCTGATTGTTGGTATCGTGAAGACATGACAATATTATATTTGTAACTGTGAATTGTCGGTCATTATTCATATTACACCAATAGTATTATAGCACGATCATTAGCAGATTAAGCACCGAAATAAATTACTTTTATTTACTACTAGCCGTACCCGTGCGCTCCGCTGCACCCGTTAGAAATAAATATAAAGTAATTACATAATTAAAATAGGACATTTGATCCAGGGAACATTCGTGTTTGATAGAAGGATAAATCGTTTAATATGTTACTTAATTGAAATTGTATCCAAATAATTAAAATGCGATCATTTTGGTCCAGAGACACTCATTTGGTGCAATGACAATTCCTTTAACATGTTTCTTAATTTTTATTACATGCAACCATAGCTTAATGAAGATTGACATCATTTAGATTTAATGTGTATATTTTATTTTACTTGTTATAGGTTTGCATTGAATTATGGTAATAACTTAATTTTAACCCTTGTTTCTACGTATTCAGTAAATGGCGCTTGGCCCACTATGGTTCTGAACCTTTCAAATAACTTAAATTATATTATATTCTTTTATATTACATTACATTATATTATATTATATTATATTATATTATATTATATTATATTATATTATATTATATTATATTATATTATATTATATTATATTATATTGTATTATATTATATTATATCAGAAGTTACTGTAATAACATTATAGCATTATGTCCATCTAGAGAAACTACACTTTCCAATGGTGAAATAATAATTATTAATTATACAAATCGGTTAATTTACCTTCCGACATTACTTCATACAAGCACAGAAACATTCTCTGTAGGCTATCTTTCATAGCTTTCGATTGTTGCTGTCCAAGGCCCCTTATAGACGAAGTCATTTGGTTTTTAATTCATTACACGGCCTTAGATGGCAGTTATTTTAATTTTAAAACTCATTTATCTCATTAAATATCAGTCTTATCAAAATTTTTCAAGGAATACAACGTATCGCAAATTATTTTTAAAGAAACTTTTGTTATGTAACATTTTTCACAAAAATCAATAATAAGCGAGATATTTCGATTTATTTAATTCAGGCCCCCTTATAACCCCCCTTTCAAATAATGTATTTTAAATGCCATATAGCCTAAAATCTAAGTTACAACGAACTTAATTTATATTCCAATTTTCATCGAAATCCGTTCAGCCATTATCGCGTGAAAAGGTAACAAACATACAGACAGACATACAAACAAAAATTTCAAAAAAGCGATTTTCGGTTTCAGGGTGGTTAATTATATATGTTACGACCAATTATTTTTAGAAAATCGAAAATTACCAGAAAAATTTCGGCTACAGATTTATTATTAGTATAGATTGTTAGTAAAGTTAGACATTGTTTCAAATATTTAAATTTCATACACATTACATTACAATTAATTAGAAAATTGCATATAAACAAGAAATATTGCTTTAAAATGACAAAAAAAACATTTATTAGTAAGAAACACCTTAAAAAAGGCAAAATAGGCAAAATAAAAATGACCCTATCGTCTGATTTACTTCAAATGATATTTATATCTATGCAGATAATGATTTTTACTTTCACCCAGTAAGAAAGGCATTTTTCCAAACATCCGGGCCCTATATTAGTATTAGTGTTGCTACTGTTACTATTTGTCTTGCTGATAGCAATTCATTCCCGCAACCAACCTGTCTTATTTGTGGCAAGTGCTTGCTGCCACCCTTGCGAGGTAAAAGCCAAAGATTGTGTAGATACATTCTACAGTAATGACTAGTAAAACTGAAGTGAAACTACGTACGCCAGCGTGGGAAGAGCCTGGAAAGCTGTGTGTATTATACGCGCTAAAACCCTACGTTGATTGCTGTTTCAAGGAGGCCCGGACATGGATGTAATTACGGAGAGGGAACGGAAGCTACCTGACCATCATTATTAAGTCTATTCGATTACGGCCTCTTAGGCGGTAACAGCGATGCTATTTACAATGTCTGGCCATGAGACAAGCTACAGTAAGAACCAAGTGATCACGACATAGACTCGGTCGCTCGAGCAGACCCTAGAAAGAAAGTGGACATTCTCAGCATACCCGCGCATATGATTTCTAGTTCTAGATATTATTATTATTATTATTATTATTATTATTATTATTATTATTATTATTATTATTATTACTATTATTATTATTATTATTACTATTATTATTTGACTTCGAGGAATTGCCACGAGAATCGTAAGGTTTACTGCGCATGCGGTATAGACTGTATGAGAAGGGGGCGTGCAACAGATGGAGTATGCCTCTGATGTAAACACAGAGCAGTATACTGCGGTTACAATAAAACCTGTATTCTGCATTCAAGAAATATAATGAATGATCATTGAAGTAGAAAATGTCTAAACATGTAAATACACAATTATTTTACAGTGAGATATATTAACTCTTAAAATTTAATGTAAGATACTCACATCATCCTTCAATATGTGCATTGCAGTGAAGAGTACATTTTGAGCGACTGCAAAGTGAACCTCCTCCGATGGTCACTTAAACAGTTTTTATATTAACAACACACGATGTAATAGGTGCATATTTGAAGAACGGAAAGTCACTAGGTACTTTTTAGTACACCAACTTCAGGTGTCTTGTCGTGACCTGATGGTGCATCATAACACGAAGTTGTGAATAGGCAGGATATTTAGCAATAATGTTTCTCAACTTACATTTCACTTTTTATGAAATTAGTGAATTGTTATTTTGGATAACGGTTTGTGATACTTTATCCACTACATTAAGGGCTTCTGAGGGTTGTAGTTTAGACGATTCTAACAGGATGATGCTTTTGGACACGATTTTAAAATCAGAATCAATGAACAGAATATCTTCCAATAGCTGTTAAGAAGGCAATGATTTTACAGCTGCAACAGCGGAACTGTCTGTGCTATCCAATTCATCAATTACCTCCATTATTTTGCCGTAATGTTCTGCATAATAATTAACAGCATCCAACCACGTTCTCCAACGGGTCAAGACTGGCTGCGGGGGTAAGGGTATTCCAGGAGTAATTGTTCGGAATAGCAACACTCTCATTGTAGTATGTTTGATTGAATTCTTGTCTGCACTGAACAAATGTTAAACTTTGACTATTCCAACCACAGTAATGCAAAAATAAGTGCTTACATAGGTATACATTAGCTGTAGCTGCTCTATCTATTTGGACCGGTCAGAACTCTTAACATGAACTGCTTATACTACGAGACCGGGCGGTCGCTCACCTCTTCTATACTACCGTACATCGGCAACCTGATAGCATGCTGCGTGTGGCAATTCAACGAAGTCTAGTTATTATTATTATTATTATTATTATTATTATAACTTTACTTATTATGACAATTATTCAAGAATTTCACTAAATTATCCATTAGCTCAGTGATGTCAAAGTAAGCGCATTTTTCTGATCTTGACGTCGTGCGCGGGCAGCAAGCGCTAAGTAAGGAAAGAGGAAGGGTTGTGTATGTGAATAAGCAACCTGTTGGATTAAGAAAACAGTGGTGCACAAACTTCAAACATATCGTGAAATTTTATGTCGTTATTTTTATATGGCTTCTTTCTGTTTAATATGATCTATATTGTCTGTAAAACAAAAGTACTAACACTGATTTCATAATATTGCACTTGTGTTTTAAATCTTAATAACATAATAGAGAGTTAAGAAGGAATATTCACTTAAATTCCATAGTAGTATAATATTATACTGTATTAAGTGGATGAAACACGTCATTAATAAAGAACGTGATATTTCAAAGAAAGAGATTGAGTATGACATGATAAGTTGGAATTTATATTGATGGTATCTTTAGCCTTATATAAGTAATCAATAAACTAGTCAAAACAATATTACAGTACAAAGCAAAGTTACCTAGGTACTGTATCTGTTCTAAGTGTAACTAATATTACATAACAAAACTCTTATCGCATTATGCATTTAAGGTGATATTTGTGACCAACTTCCTATCCTCAGAATATTAAATTATTTTCTCGAAATGTGCTGAAGGTATAGAGCTGACATTTCTACAACACATGGGCACGTATCTTTTGCTTATGATGTAACAGTAGTTGCTTTGTTAATTCATTTCCTTACAAACAATTTCCATGCGAATATTTTCAAAAATTTCAATTTCAGTAATATGCATTTACGGTAGCCTCTATTAGATACGAAAACATTCTGTAAGGCTACTAAATAAATAGGCCTATACTTAAAAATTTCACTTTTCTAAACGAAAAGTTGAGAAAATATTTCTTTTGAATAAAAAATAAAACTTGTGAAAAATGAGCATTAAAATTAAAACTTACATTCTTATAATGCACTTATACTTCTCAGGCAAATCTAAAAGTTAACATGGATACAGTTTCAATAAGTTCTCTTCCCTTTATCTATTGAATCAGTGCTGGCCATCCCTGAATATAGCTCGACCAAGTGGCATATACCACCTCTTTCGTCTGTATCTTTCCTTTCAGCTGTAAAGCGCTCAGGCTCTCCTGGGCTCTAAAGCGCGCGCTTGCTCCTGTGGGGATCAATTGACATGCCTGGCTTAGCTTGTACTTCTGTAGATACTATTTTGTCTTCCATGAAAGAAGCCAGAAACACTGATACATTTTTGTCACTTTGGAAAGATGCTAATGAAAACTCTCAAATACTGCAATTAAGTCCCTTTAAGTTCTCACGGCCAAGAAAAACCCCGTTAAGATTAGGAAGTGGTGAGACATGTAACTTCTCAGACATTCAGGAAGGGTTCCGCGATTTGTAGTGGATCAAAAGTAACAAGCTTGAAAACCAGATTTCCAATCGAAACAGTGTAACATCTTTTAAAAATGGAACAGTTTTTACTAGGCTTAGAAGATAATAATTATGTTATTTCTATATTATAGTCTCGATTTTGACGGTGTAAACTTAACATCGATGGAATAATCAACGAGTTCATCAATAAAACAGCTGTCAGGAGAAACACTTTCCATATTGAATCATCATAGGTGAGTGATTAGGCCTAAATTATAATGTTTGCAAGTATTTATTTTAAAATTTTCACAACAAAATTGTATCAATAAAAAATCCGTGGCGCTACAGCCCTTTAAGATCCCAGGCCGGCCAGCAGGCTGCTGTTCTCACGTCCACATACCGAAGCAGAGGTGGACGATCATCCAACCAGAATGGAAATACTTTTTGATTAGCACGATGATCCCTCCAGCCGTTATAGTTGGCTTTCATAACCGGATTTTGCTACCTATCGTAGCTAGCCAATTGCATCACGATGCTGGGTGGACACCGGTCCCATACACCAGCAGAAACTTCATGAGAAAATTTCTTCCCCATGAGTATTCGAACCACCGCATATTCCATAAGGCAGGATGTCTTAGACCACGACGCCACGGCTCGGGACACAAAATTATATTACGAATTTATGAATGGAGGCAGCGCAGTTCATAACATGGACCTCGGATTTTTAGGCTCGTTTAGTGTAGGTTGAAACACACGTTCTTTAATGTACATAGTTTTAGGCAATATCATCGCTCGAGAGTTTCTCGTGTTGCATACATTCAGGGATTTTCACATAAAATTGTTGCAACCTATTCTGTTCGAGCTTAAAAATCCGAGGTCTAAGAGCATACCCCAAGAATTTCAAAAGTCGGAGCCTATGGATCACGATAACTGTATATATGACATTGAGAGTTATTTCAGTCTATAAGGAGGGCAAGGAAGAGGAACGAAGTATTAGATTGATGGAACAATTTTAGCAATATTTTTATGACTAAAGTTTTTATTTGAGATGAATAGAAAGTATAAATTAATCAGTAATATTTTCTCCTACATTATCCATGATGTCCACACCTATGGAGTAACGGTCAGCGCGTCTGGCCACGAAACCAGGTGGCCCGGGTACGAATCCCGGTCGGGGCAAGTTACCTGGTTGAGGTTTTTCCGGGGTTTTCCCTCAACCAAATAAGAGCAAATGCTGGGTAACTTTCGGTGCTGGACCCCGGACTCATTTCACCGGCATTATCACCTTCATTTCATTCAGACGCTAAACAACCTAGATGTTGATACAGCGTCGTAAAATAACACAATAAAAATTATCCATGACTCTCTGCCAATGCTCGGGCACTTTTACGGTTCCGATTCTCAAGAAATCTGCTAGTTTAGAATTAAGAAGTAGCCAAGCCAAGTTTGTAAAGCATCTTCGTTAAAAAAAAAAGTTCCCTTGAAGATTGTTGGTTAGGGAAAAGAAAAGATGGAACTCTGAGGGCTCAAGATGAGGAGAATATGGGAGATGTGTAATCACCTCCAATAAATCTCCTGGATAATAGCTACTTTCGTCACGTTAGCGAAATGCGGGCTTGCATTATCGTGTTGCGGCAGCACTTGATGCAGTTTTCCCGGTTGTTTTTCTTCAATTACGGCCGCAAGGCGTCCGAATTGTTCGCAATAAATGTCATTAGTGATGGCTACATTCCTGGATAGCAATTTGTTGTACACGACGCCTTTTTTATCTCACAAGACGCATAACATTATCTTCTGTGGATGGACATTAATTTTGTACGGGATTTTGTGCGCTGGAACGACAGAAACATTTTCTTGCATTGCTTTCTACGTTGCTATTCTCCTCGTATGCGACGCAAATATTTCGAGCCTCCTCCACTGCCTTTGCTCCTCTATTAAAATCAAGCAGAAGAATGTACCGTAAGTGTTCGTTTTTTTCCTACTTGATATTCCATCTTCTTTAGCCCAGAAATCCACAAAATTCAAGCAGAACACTCCAAAAAACAAATGACAAACGATAAACCATATCGTAACAACGCAGTGTTGTGACGAAGAACAAAATCGCTACGAACTTATGCGTCAGTGTCATAATTATAAATTTCTAATATACAGGGTGATCCGTTTCGTTATGGATAAAATAAAATCACTGGTAAACATTTACTACTGAACTTAAATTGCTGAAACTTTGTGTATACATCATTGAAACATGGAAGATTTCTCAGAGCTCTACACGACACACATTCCGTACTCTGCACAACTCGTAACAGTGATGAAATTCAGTCCATACCCGTTGTAACATCAGAGGATGATTTATTGGAAAGCTTGAGTAATTTTTACCCTTAGATCATCAATGTTTCTGTGTTTCTGTGAATAATTTCTTTAACAAAATCCCACAAGAAGAAGTCAAGAGAGTTTAAATCTGGGGACATTGAGGGCAAGCAATTGGTCAATCGCAACCACACCACATACGACTGAAAATGACGAACCTCCACTTTGCTTTCATAAAATGTCTCCTGTCATTGTATGAAAAATTAGATCTAAATAATTTATTTATCTGTATACAATCTCCTCACATTTGTATAATATATTCCGATTCATTCTTGGAACTACGTTTGTTACTCTTCGCATAAAACTTTATCCTATCAGAAATAGGATCCTAGTCTAAGGTTACCAAACGTCCCCGTTTCCCAGGGACAGTCCCCGAATTCATACTTTTGTCTCCGGCTAAAAATGTGTCCCCGGAATGTCCCCCGATTTTTAGTAAACTTCTCAAATTTGTACTGTTTTCAAACGCGAATTATAAAGGATTGGTGAAAAGTCGAAACGGTTAATAGTTTATACATTTCTCCACTACAGAGTGAGAAGATCGTGTTCGTAGTTTTCTACGCTTTTAATACTCACTCTACATTGCTTCATTCTTGCTTTCGATTTAAAAAAGAAATCATAAAATTTGGAAAGAAAATTTGTTGTAGCAGCAATGTGTATTTGGTAGGTAGACAATGGTAGCTATTATGCACGCCAAAAGATGAGTTTTGTGTATGTAATTTAAAAAAATGTGAAAATAGAAATGTGTGTTGTGGGTGACACGTTGCTGAAAGCTGTTACCGAACACATGCAACAAAAAGATATAAAAATATTATGCTGACTCATAGTTGTTGCTCTAAATAGTTAATTTACTTCAAAAGTGTTATCTCAAACAAAAATGATATTGTAATTGCACTACAAGAAGGTACTTTTACGTTCCATTCCATAACACCAACAAATTTTAACTCCATAGATTGTACATTTGCTCTAGTGGAAAGTGCTGTGAACCAAAGTCCATGTGGTGTTCCTCGACGAAAGTCGAAGCAATTTGTTTTGCCAGCTATGGACATAATGTGGACTTCCCAACATTCAAGATTATGTGTACAAACAGTCCAATCCGCCTTGGTTGCCATCACAAACTTTCCCATGACATGTTAGGAATTTACAATAAAGCTTGCTTCTAGACAAAACAAGTCAAGTTGCAGCGAGTTCAGAATATGTGCGTCAGATACGTGTGCAACATCCGACGATATGATCACATATCACCGTCCTTCGCAAGTCTTTCGTGGCTCCGACTTAAAGAACGTAGAACTTTACACTCTTGTCTTTACTCTTTCGAATTCTGCACACTTCAACACCAAATTACCTTTCGTCTCGTTTCTCTTATTTATACTCTAACCACGACGTAAATACCAGATCACTTATCTGTGGCGCGTTAAGTATACCTCTTCATAGAACATCTCGTTATTCATCATCTTTTACAGTATCCACCTCGCGAGAATGGAATTCCTTGTCACAAAGTATTAGGGGCTGCAAGACAATAAACACTTTTAAACACAGCTTAAAAGATAACCTTCTTAGCATTTCACTCCAATCATACTGACTTAAACTATCACTGACTACATTGTTACTCCTTCCTTTAGACATCATCCTGATAGTGCTGTATTTTCAAAATTGTCTCATAATAATCTCTTTCTATTCTCTAACATTATTTGAAATATATTAACATTCTATGTGTTTTAGCTTAATTCTGCTACATAGTTTGTATTTCAGTGTTTAATTAATAGTTCATAGTATTTTGTTGTTTAATTCGCAAATAACTCTTGTATACATGTAGATATTATCTAAATCAAATTGTTGAATTATTTGTAAGTTCATACATATGTATGTATACTTTTTGCTATTTGAGTGGAAGAGAAGGCCTTACGGCCTTAACTCTGCCAGCTAAAATAAATCATTATTATTATTAGTATTATTATTATTATTATTATTATTATTATTATTATTATTATTATTATTATTATTATTAAAACATACCAAAAAAATCCGCTCACCAGAAGAAAATCTGTATGATTCTATGTCCGAATAGTAAATGTTATTCTTTTTATTTCAATCGTATAGTAACTAAATTTAGTAATAATAGACCTGTAATAATAACAATAATAACAACAATAATAATAATAATAATAATAATAATAATAATAATAATAATAATAATGATAATAATAATAGCTAGAACAACAATAGCAGCAAAAACAACTGTACCAACTATAACTCTAATGTAGGCATCCTACCGTAGAGCTGACTCTGTGTCCCCGGATGTCGGATAAAAAACCGGGCAACCTTATCCTAGTCCGCTGGAATTATGGCCAGAAAGCTACCAAACATCGTAATAAACACCAAAACTGCTCATGGAAATAATGTGAAGTGTACATTTTATTTAAATGCAAGAGACGTTAAGCTTTTATTTGCGCAAATATATCTTTATCAATAGGCCTACTTCCTACAATGAAGAAAAGTTGAAATTTTATTTGAACACGTATATAAGCTGAACTTTTCTGTACCTTACTACTTCTTTTCTGAAGAACATTAGAGAGAGGGATTTGGTAGAGGTAGAGAGTTTCGAAGTTTGGAAGAAGGTCTCTGAGGGAAAGTTTTCCAGCTTCGGGAATTAGCGGTTGTCACTCATATTTTGCAGAAATGGCTTGAAGGAGATACAGGAAGAACGGAAATTATATAGACAGCATGTCCGAGCTTAACTGACGCGACGTAAGTGAGTAAAAGTTTCCATCATCGCCTGTAACAGCGCAGGAGTGAATTTGTGACAAAAATTTGTATCAATACACTAAATTAATATAATGCTACCTCCACCATCCAACTCCGATAACTTTATGAAAGGTATACCATTCCAAACAGAAAGTTGCCTATTGAATTAAAAACTCTTCGTTTGAAAAAATGTAAAGCGTGTAGATCCAGGAAAGCAATTTTATCAATGATGTGCGACAACTTTATACGATCACTATATAAAGTAATAACATCCATCTTCTTTTGAAGATGTTACTGGCAGTAATTTTACACTGAGTGCTCACGTAATCTTCTATAGTCTTAAAGGGAATTATACTTCAACGGATGAGAAAATAATTATAAATCTGCTAATATTTTATAAATGGGAAAGAAACTGCCCACCTTACCCATTATGTCCTGGCCTAGTTGCCTCATGAGTGATGCCTTATCGGTGTTACTTATGAGGTTCAAACCTGTCTTCGGACTGTTGACTAAACAACAATAATATTTTATACTGCAGCCATAAAAAGTTTCGACCATTATTTTATGTCAATTCTTCAGCATTATAATTAATCATACCGATGGCTCGAAAACAGACCCTCAAGGAAATGTAGAAGCTGGTATTTTTAGTAATCTTTTTTTTGCTTCTATCTCCCAGTTGGTTATAATCTATGATGGAACAATTGAAGCTATACATGTTGCCTTAAATCAACTTTTATTCCATATGGATAAATTCACAAACGCAGTCATCCTCTCGCACTCAAAAGCAGCCATTTTGTCCATAAATAAAACTGACCACCCCTACACAGAACAAATCAATAATCGTCAAAAAATACTTGCAACTTTAAAATAACGTGGCATAACAGTTGTGTTGCAGTGGATCCCAAGACATTGTAATCTATATGGGAATGAACAGGCTGACACATTAGCTAAGAAGGGGCTAATCTCAAAATAAACCCACGGAAACCTTTGTCATTTAACTCAGTAAAACAATATATCAAGCAACTACAAAAAATAATAACAAACAAGAATTAAACATAAACATTTCGCAACAACGTAGGAAATTACTGAAGAATATACCTCCTGAACCCAGAAGACTGGCAGTTGCAAGCTTTCGTCTTAACATGACATCCTGGGTAAACACCTCAATCGTCTTGACATCCTTCCATCGGTATCCTGCATTTTGTGCCATCAACAGGAAGACATGGACAGACAACATCTTGCAAAATGCCCTGCTCTGAAATCCTCCAAGGAAGTCGACCGCTACTGGGAAGCCAGAGCCCGAATGTTTTTGATTACTTAATCCGTAGTTTTGTTCACCACTTTCTTGTTTTTCGCTCAGTCAATGACAGTAAATATCATGTACTAGCCATTGGACAAATAATAATTAATCATAAAAGAATATTTTAAGGGCAAGACAAATTGTATGTGTCTCATTTTCTTAATTTACTACTATGTACTATGTAAAAACAATTATTTCTTCATTTCCACATATGAATATGAGTCAGTGCTTGCATCTTAAAAAAACAGCAGCAACAAATTGCGTAAGAAGCTTGATTTTTCACTATTACAGATAAGCAGAGCTAGGAATTGGTACCGAAACCATTAAGTTGTGTGTGCTTGAACTGTATCTCTACAGAATGAACAGTAGTAACGCAACTCTAAACGTCAACAAGCCAGCAAAACAAATATGTACATTCGAGTGGTAACCAAATTTGTATTTGTGCCAATGGCCCATGGCTATAGGACAAGAAACACCATAAGCAAATAATATAAAAAGACACCAATTGTCATTTAGAATCTTCGTAATTTTAGTATAACATAATTTTTGTTTAAAAATAAGAACTCAGATATATAGTGATATGTCTCTCAATTTCTTTCAATAATGTACATTTTTTGTTTATCAGAACAAATATTCCCATATTCCGGAAAGATATTTGTATATAAATGTTCCTTCTACGTCACAAGACGTAACTGGAGCAAATCTGAAATATAATACGGTATTTCGTATTAGAGTATGTCATTAACTGATGAACAATAGCTTTGTGAATCTAATAGCGTGTTTTTTTTTTATTTTACTTGTTTATTTAACGACACTGTATCAACTACGAGATTATTTAGCGTCGTGGGATTGTTGATAGCGAGATGATATTTGGTGAGATGAGGCCGAGGATTCGCCATAGATTACCTCACATTTGCCTTATGGTTGGGAAAAACCTCGGAAAAACCCAACTAGGTAATCAGCCCAAGCGGGAATCGAACCCGCGCCTGAACGCAACTCCGGATCGGCAGGCAAGCGCCTTAGCCGACTGAGCTAATAATGTATCTCGTATGTGACACATTATATTAAAACACACACACACACGATTTATAAAATAAAACATCTGGCCTTCAAGAAGGCTGACCACAAGGATCCAAAAAACAAATACATAGGCCTATATAAAAGTTTACAATGAAAATACAGTACATACAATAAAGTTTAAAACAAAATTAAAGTGGATCATATTACTTGAAACAGAGATGAAATTGCAAAATTTGAATTGAATCCTTTAGAATTTCTCTAAGGATTTTCTCAACATTGTAAAATGTGAATCCCATTGATTTTAAAAGTCTATAGGTGTATTTGGAGATGGTACCACGAACTCCAAAAAGAAGTCCGTGTACTGACCAACGATTAGCCATGATGTTATACTGCTTGCTGAAATAAGAAATGCAAGGTTCATAGATGATTCTCTTTTCAACATCAGTAAGTTTTGGCTGTTGTGCATCTCTTTCAATCCTGATAGTTGGGTCTAGTATTGTTCCTGTGTTCTTATTTCTATCAATTACAACAATATCTGCTCGTCTTGTTGAATCATCTTCCTAGATACAATGCACTTCTTCATGGACTTCTAATCCTTGTTGTCTTAGGATGTCAGCAAGCATTGTCTTTAGCCTGTGATAGCGGTTGTTCCGCAGTAACTCAGTCTTTCAGCAGAAACCCAACACATGTCCTAGTGTTTCAGCCTCGTCACAGCCTGGGTGGCGGCAACGGGTTGTGTTGAATGCTAAGGTTGCATGACATCTTCACCGCATTAATATATTCAGATTACAGGGCTTTTTGTATTGAATATTCGGAAATTTATCTTAGGGTATTGCGCATAAAAACTGACTACTATGTCTTTTCCTTAGGATTTCTGTCAGTTGCTGTCTTTTCTTTAAGTTCGGAAATTCATTTTCAGAGATATTAAGATTTGTTAGAGCGTGTTGTCCTTTGTTAAGATCCCTGACAAAATTGAAATAAATGTCATTTACATATAAAAGGTGAGTGCATATATTAAAATGTTGAATGCTAGCTTCCTACTCAGCTCGAATGATACCAAGCTCTCGAATTTTTCCAGAAGCGTGTCATCAGGAAGCATAATTATTTCCTTCACGGCACTTCTTATAAGTTTATCAGTATTCACACGCACGCACGCACACACACACACATACATACATACATACATACATACATACATACATACATACATACATACATACATACATACATACATACATACGTACATACATACATACGTACGTACGTACGTACATACATACATACATACATACATACATACATACATACATACATACATACATACATACATACATACGTACGTACGTACGTACGTACGTACATACATACATACATACATACATACATACATACATACATACATACATACGTACGTACATACATACATACATACATACATACACACATACATACATACATACATACATACATACATACATACATACATACATACATACATACATACATACGTACATACGTACGTACGTACGTACATACATACATACATACATACATACATACATACATACATACATACATACATACATACATACATACATACATACATACATACATACATACATACATACATACGTACATACATACGTACATACATACGTACGTACATACGTACATACATACATACATACATACATACATACATACATACATACATACATACATACATACATACATACATACATACATACATACATACATACGTACATACATACGTACATACATACGTACATACATACGTACATACATACGTACGTACATACATACGTACATACATACATACATACATACATACATACATACATACATACATACATACATACATACATACATACATACATACATACATACATACATACATACATACATACATACATACATACATACAGCGAGTGACGTCGATCTACAGATCTGTTACGACAAGGTCCCGATGAGTGAAGTAAGGAACCAGCTAGCGGTCATATCCAAAGGAAAATGGGAAAGTGAATGGTCAACTACTTCCAAAGGTACTCTAACCAAGGCGTTCTTCCCTAGTGTCCAAGATAGACTGAAATTGAAGATAGAAGTAACTCCTAACTTGACGACTCTGTTGACCGGACATGGAAGACTCAACGCATATTTTCATCGATTTAAAATCAAGAATAGTGCGACATGTGTCTGTGGGGATGGGGATCAGACAGTGGATCATATCATTTATGACTGTACGAAATTAGGAAAGGAAAGAAGAACACTAATCCAGTCTATACATAAATGTGGTGGAAAGTGGCCTGTGGACAAGACAAAATTAGTGAAAAGTTATGTAAAATATTTTATAAAGTTTGCAAATAGTATAGACTTTGAACAACTACAGTAGGCTGGCTAGTATATAAGGATAAGTTATTTGGGAAGATAGGTTAAAAGTCAGAATTAAGTGATAAGGGTCAAAAATAGGTTACTTACATTCTGTAAATAAGCTACAATATTAGAGGGTATAATTTATCTGAAAATAGGCTGATCAAGAGATAGTAAATATGTAAATACTGTAAATATTTTAATGCTAGAATATGTAAATAGATTCTTGTACTTCATAGGTTAGGAATAGGAAAATAAGTCAGATTAAGAAGTACCAATATTATCTTGGCAGTTAGACATAGTAGATGAACTACACTACTCCATATTTAATCTAGAATGACAACATAATAATATATAATGTAAATGGATTATGTACTTGAAGGTAAACCTAGGCATGTAGTATTACTTTCCATTTGTAATGGAACATGCTGCTCAAAAAAGGAATACATACATACATACATACATACATACATACATACATACATACATACATACATACATACATACATACATACATACATACATACATACATACATACATACATACATACATACATACATACATACAAACTGAAAAGCCGTGTGCAATTATCACAGTAGAAGACATTGTCCAACTTCGCTCCTGTAATAGCTCAACCCAGAGTGTACAAATGCTAATGTGAGGCACTTTAAGCATTTCTTGTGATAGTAGTTTTTAAACTTGTCTCGCAGCATCCTTTAATGTATCAATTCAGTAAGGAAAACCTTATGCGTTTTCGTTGAATTGTATATACTATATATTTTTGGACTCAACTATACTAAGTAACACAACTAAAACAAAGAAATTATTATAATTGACACATTCTACTAGAAATTAATTAATTTATTCATTCCATTATGCAAATCTAGTCTTTCAGGTAAAGCTCCCTGTAAATCAGATTTGAATAATTTCAAGGGAAAAATTGTTCCGGGGCCGGGTATCGATCCCGGGAACTCTGGTTGAACGTACCAGCGCTCTTACCAACTGAGCTACCCGGGAACTCCACCCGACACGGTCTCAACTCTTCCCTTTATATCCACACAACTCGCGTGGGCTGACGAAACGCCAGAGACCCACATCTAGTGCACACAATCTCTGTGTCACTTGGAATTGTGGTTTTCTGTTAACGTACACAGTGACGTATATATTATGCAAGTCTAGTCTTTCAGGTAAAGCTCCCTGTAAAGCAGATTTGAATAATTCATTCCATTCCATCTATCCATTGCATCATAAACTCATCCATTCCATTCATTCATCCATTCATTCCATTCATTCATCCATCCATTCCATTCATTCCACTTATTCATTCCATTAATTCATTCCATTTGTTCACTCCATTAATTCATTCATACCATTCATTAATTTATTTATTCATACATTCATTCATTCATTCTCTTTTATAACACTGTGGGATTTTTCATCTTCCAATTAACACATATTTTTGAGGAAACGAAAATATAGCACTAGGTAGACTAGCATGGAGAACACTTGTGGAAGAGAACACAAAACATTTCGATTCTTCACGACTATGACTGCAATTGCAATTAGTGATGCTGTCTAAGGATTATCAATGCAAAGGAAAATAAATTATTAGGATAAAATTAACATAAAGCAAAATAGTGAGAAATTAGGGCAAAATCCAAGATATCAATAATCACCAGACGAGTAGAAGAAAATCGATTCAACAAAGAGAAAAACACATAATTAGGCTTCGAGACTTCGGACCCGACAGAGCAGTTCAGTGGGAAATCCGCTTAACGGCGTACTGAGTATAGTGGTAAAGCGTACAGTGAGTGGGGGTACTGTAGAATGAATGCCAACAAATACGCAAAGGAAAACGCTCTGGATTTGAAGGTTCTGACGAATAATTTGGTTTTCATACAAACTGTGACTGAAACTATTACACGGTTAGAAAAGTCAGAGCAAGAGATGCCGGAAGCCCTCAAATTAGTTGAGGAAATGACACAGAGAATTAATGAGACACCAAGTACACCGGTTACTGAACGTGTGAAACAGAAGTGGAAATCAATTTTATGTAAAAATAACGGATATGGAACATTGTGTAACATAAACAGCAAATTAGTGGACATAGAGTCATCCGAGAATGAAGGACTGTCTCTTAGAGACTGCAATGATGTTAGGTTTTTTCGTTTTGCCCCTATAAAGTCATGCGACGTAGAGCGCATCTTTTCACAGTACAAACTGTGTTTGGTAGACAACTGAAAAAGATTTACGTTTGAAACACTGAAAATGTATTTTGTAGTACACTGCAATTCGGTACTGTAACTGCACTTCCTAAAGACGACCAATAGGATAAATGAAGAAATTAAAATTGCTACATGCTTATTTCCACCATTAACACTGTGTATAATTAAACACAAATGCTTATAAAAGACAGGAGAATAAATGCTTTTCACATTCTTTTAACATTGTCATTGTATAATGTATATTTACTTTCAGAATGTACATATGTGTCTGTTTCCCCATACTACCGTACTCTACTCTAAATAGCAACGTTGTTACCTCAACACATCTCTACCTTTCACTACCTGCATCGAGTCAACAACCTATAGTACAAGCACAGTAAACTTATTGTATCGGGTCCAAAGTCTCGAAGCCTGCACATAATGTACGTTCTCAGAAGAAGATGATATTATTAGGCCTACCATTATTCTATAATATTATACTCATTACATTGGTCTTAATTTTTTTCACATTCATTCGCGAGAATTCTGAACCAGCCAACAATGAACATGCAACATTAGATGGATTCCATATTCTTCATGGCGCAAGACCAACGCCAAAACAACACAGGACAACATTTATCATATTATTTAATGACACAAGCGAGATTTAAACTCAACAGAAGACATATACCTTTTAAATTACTAAGTAGGATTCGAACTAGGACTTCTGGATTTACGGCCGGGAACACGTTAGAGATAGCAGGATAACACAGTATTTCTTCCCATTGGAAAGCAGGAAATGGCCTATACACTCATGGGAACTTCTCATTTTGTGTCAGAGTACGTTTGGTTTGTATAAACATCGAATGAAACAAGAGCTCAAAATAGTAGGTCTAATATGCGTTACAAGAGCGCCATGTTGACGTTTTCATGGTCGAGGAAAAGATTGAAAAAGCGAAACGTAGTTGAGCTTTTTTAATTTCCGAGAACATGAAAACAAACATACTGCTCGTGTATCGTACATTATTTTGTGCGAAGATCCTTTATTACATACCTGAAAGACGAATTTCTAATTAGGTAGTTGCAATGAAATCTCCATGTTGGTTTCTGTTTAATGACGGCAACTTCGAAAAACTTAATATCTTTCTTCTACATTGTTGCTAGAAAATATTTTCTTTGTTTACTATACTCCAGCAGGCCGTGATATACGTCTGTCTTTTTTTTCCCTCAGTCTATAAATGCGAACTTAAAACAAACGGTAAGGTTATGTAATGATTTATTTTTCATTTTAATATTTTAACAATATTATTTATATAACATATTGCAGTAATAACATCGGCATCTGGAATCTCGTTGATTTTTTCACGGCTTCCTTAATGTTACTTGTATCAGGAATGCAATAAGTTTCGTGGAGTAGTAGACTTTACTTAATTTTTGAAAATATTTAAAAACAATAATTAACATTGCAATTTAGGTGAAATTGCAGTGGTAAGTTTCCAATTTATAATTATTGCTATGTTAAACGTCTCTAAAAATAATATGTTAAAAGCCTAAAGCAGTAAAATGAATGTCGCGCTTAAGCGGTAAGAAGAGGGAAATTGTTATGTGTGTTACGTTGGGAATACTGAATGTGGTATTTCACACTTACCGCGTATTGGTCCTGTGCGGAAAACAAGCAAATACGCACGATCTCGCACAAAATTAATTTATGTTCCCTGGCAACGGACTCTGTTTCAGCTCACTTGATGTGGAGTTTAAACGACGAGGGAAACTGATGTAACAAATTTGATAATTAATTTTCTAATGAAGCTACCTATGTCTAGAAATAATTTTAGCCTTATGATGACCTCTAGTACAATGTATAGTACTCTTGAGAATTCATTAAGAGGACAGAAGTGTCAGTTTACAAGCGAAATGGAGTTAAATTACTACATGAATATATCCAGAGAGCAATTGCCCATAATTTTGATCGATATTAGGTAATCCTTATACTTACCACCACCACCACCACCAGTACCACCACCACAATTATCAGCAGCAGCAACAACTTCAGGAGTCACCGGCGTAGCTCAGTCGGCCAAGATTTTTGTCAGCCGATCCGAACACGTGCTCGGGCGTAGGTTCGATTCCTGCTTTGGCTGATTAGCTGGTTGGGTTTTTCCAAGTTTTTTTCCAACTAAAAGGCGAAAGCCTAGCAATCTATGGCGAATTCTCTGCCTCATCTCACCAAAAGCCATCTAGCTATCACCAAACCCAACGACGCTAATAACTCAGTAGTTGATATAGCGTCATTAAATAGACGACTTCAGGAACTATATGTATCAGTCTAATCAACAGAGACCGTACATTCCGAGACTACATGATCACAGTCTAGTATATACAGTCACGAAGCTCAATACTTAATAAATATGCATCCACAGATAGTTACTGACCACCAGGATCGCTACTATCGCCTCATCATAGACCCCTTTCCCTAGCAGACGAAAATGTATCTATTTCAGTATATGGAGCTCAGTGAAATATTATATTATAACTTTATTGCGTATCATTGCTAAGTTTTATTTAGTGTAATGTGTCCATAAGTTCCGTTTACTTCTTGTTGCATAATATGTTGCAGAAATAATTACAAAACTGTGTTATTTTAATATGAAGAGAATTTTACATGTTAACAATCTGTTCGCATCAACATTGTAAGTTTATAATGGAAGCTATTTTGAGGTTTAATTAAAAAGAATTTATATTGTGATTTTAATTTAGCACATCTACCTCCCTTAATTATAGGTAGAAAATTTACTATACCACTCCTATGAAATTAGTGTACGTACAATTGCGTTACTTCGTCTCTAAAGGTACGTTCTTCTCGGTGCGATTCTTGCGATGATAATCGTTGATCACTATTTCTTTGTACTTCCTATGGAGTTGTTTTCCTTCGAGCGACTGCCGCTAGAGTTGTTAACGACGATCGTACGTCTTGAATAGTCGTTCAGGAAAAGGTTGAATATAAAGGCTGGTTCACAATAAACCGGAAACGAGAATCGGAACGAAAAAGAAAACGGTAAAATTGTTAAAATGTGTGCATTTAAATGTGAGCATTTACAATTAACGACAAGCTTGCCGGAGCCCGGGATCGGGAACGGAGAGTTGGCCAAGTTTCAACTTTGGCGTTCACGTTTCCGATCACAGCCCACTAGATTCATTCTATTGACATCTAAAAGCTATTTTGTCGTAGTATATTTAATAGCAAGAAGACCGTGACATAACCTATGCATTATTTTGTTCTGTGCTGTGCATCAGGGAGCAAGTTTTATTTGATGAGATTCTAATATTGAGTATCTGAGGAAAATCCTCACGTTTACGATAAGCGGCGTGCCTCGTATAAAGATGAGAAAAAGAAGAAGAATAGGTGGCTTTCAATAGCTTCATCTTTGAACACTTATCGTAAGTGAATCATATTTTATTACTGTATTGGTTGTATTACACACTACATATTCATGCTTCAATTCAATAACTACTGTTGTGTTCATTTTTGTTCTATTACAAATGTTTCTTCTCTAATTATTTTACGTTATGGTAGACTTAAAATAGGTTGTGATAATAAAGATGCATGGGCATATTTATAGTACCGTACCTAATGAAATGTTTCAGTTGAAATTTCGAAGTTGGTTAACCTGTGTTTATGTTGGCTGCCTTGTACACATGAGAGAACGATGTTTGTCAATTATACACAAATAACATCAGAATGCGTAATATCGACTTTACATATCGTTATTGACATGCATATCGATATGCATAATCGTCTACGTTTTCGGTTTATTGTGAATCAAATGTTTTCATATTTACGTCATCTGCTTCTCGTTTTCATTCTGGTTCTCGTTCCCGGTTTATTGTGAACCAGCCTTAATCGTCAGTCGCTAACGTTTATTGTGAGAAAGACGTGTATCATGGCTCCTTCGTTTTCTGACGCGGATGATGAAATTCTTCTCGAGGAAATGGCGAATCATTCGTCGCTATGGCAGCTGTCACATGCGTCCTACAAAAGGTCAAGGACAATATATAGGCTGAGTTTGTCAATAAAGTTGGAAAACTAAGTTATTAATAATTAAGTTATTTAAATTTTTGATACAGTCTCTCTTCATTATTGAGCTCAAGCAGACGGTGTTTTTGGTTCTTTTCATCCCATACGTATGGAGAAGTATTTCGTCGTCTTCCATCTCCTCAATCAAAAGGCATTTAAGTAATCTTTTACGTCTACTCATTAAACTCATTCTGTTAAACACAATCTTCCTTTAGAACAGCCGTGACGAAAATGTGACTCACGAGCACATTGTGGCTCGCAATGATAGCTATGCATTTCTCTTGCTTCATATATCCCCCAACCCCCACCCTCTCACTCACTGGAGTCAAACTCCGTTCCATTTGTATTTGTCTCTGACCTGCGAGTGGCGTATCGTCGCAATGTCTCTCTAGAAACCATGTACCTCTACAAAAACGAAAGTTTCAAGTAGGATGGGAGGACGCAGTTTTTTGTTGACAATATGATGAGAATATTAAATGTGTAATTTGTTCACAAGTATTACGAGGAAAACGGTTGTATAACATAAACCGGCATTATATTATATGTTACCGATGAAACATTAAAAGGTTAAGTGTTATTATTATTATTATTATTATTATTATTATTATTATTATTATTATCTCTGTACGTCGATCCTTTTTCAGCAGATGTACGAATAATGCGGTTAGATTTTCAATTTAAACTCACAGATTTACAATGTCATGTTAAATGAAAGCTAGATGTAAGGACTTGACAAATGTTCAACCTTTCAAATCTTTGCCAAAAAATAAATATCCGAAGCTTTGTTCTTTCGCTTGCTCTTCTGAAGACATGTTCGCTATAACTTACGTTTGTGAAAAATTATTTTTAACAATAAAAATAGTAAAAACCAAATTTAAATCACGACTGACAGACAAATACCTATGAGATCAACTACGACTGACAGTAAGCGACATAATTCCTGATTTTGAAACTCTGTCGCAGAGACAGTTAATTTTAGGTTGTGATAATGTGTCCTATGTTTTATTATTAATTTCTTTCTTCGTTACACGTAGCCTTGTACTGTATAAAATTATATTTGAGTGCTTGACTAAGGAAAATGAAAATCTGTTAATAAGTCAGACAGTTGCTTCACTTCCCCTTCGGGTGTCCGCCTCCCTCCATAGGTGCTATGCACGTTGCAGGTTACACAGTGGCTAGGCGCACGATCACATTTTCGCCGCGGTTGCTCTAAAACATACATGGGCACAATTTTCGGTTACGTGAGTCACTCGATTTTAAATAGTTTGTTTACTAGGAGAGGAGACTGCAGAGTAGGATGGGAAATATAAACTGCTGTGACCTGCGTCACCTTATCGTAATCGCTAAGGCGGTCAGTGGCGAATTATTAGGAAAGCGCTTGGTTAACGTGGGAGACTCGAAAACTTTTATTCAATTTCGCAAATTAATTCGGCAGCTTTAATCATAAACCTCTTTACTATTTCTCCATCATTGAATTGATTTAAATCACAGGCGAGAAATTGCGTAACTAGCCAATAATATTCCATCACATTGTCTACGTTTATTTTCTTGAATATTCTGGCGTTTATCAAGATTACTTAATAGATTTGCACGTTCTCGACCTAAAATAATTTCAGAAAATCAGATTTCGTTTTCTACGCACATTTGATATTTTTTTATAAATTTATTTTGGAAATAATACGTACAAACAACATTTAATTCCTCGTACCTTTCAATGCAGCGTATTTAAGGTATAATGTCGTATTTAGTATACTATGCAAATGTTAAGATCGTAAATTTTCTTCGGAATTGTACGAAAAAATAACATTTAATTTGTCTTACCTTCTAATTCAGCCTGTTCTTCATGACTTAAGGAGTAATGGCGTTGTATATTAAATTTATTAATGCCTAATAGGATTTTTGAGCATAACATACATCGTTTGTTCTCCCCTTCTAAGCAGCAAAAAAACTCTTCCTCCCATTTCTCATGAAATAATCGTTTACTAACGCGTACACACTGCTTTGATAATGCCATTATGCCACCACTGATATTGCTTATGAAACTGATATAGAACCTGACCCACGCCTAGGAACTGCGTGAGGAGGAACGGGGACTGTGAAGATGATGTCACTCAGAGCGATAAGCTCTGTGAAGGTCAGTGAGGCGTTATTTCTCAAGTGAGGCACGATGCCCATCTATGCTCTAGAACGATGCGCGACTAGTGAAAAATGAACAAATCGTAGATGCTCCGAGCAAAATGGTAACCAACGATTATCGTTCAACATTTCATCGTTCAACAATAATTGTTGAACGATCATCGCAATAGTCGTACCCAGGAAAACGTACCTTTAGGAAGTAGATAAATACAATACTTCAGTTATTGTAGTATTAGGATACAGGCAAATTGAATGTGCGGGGTATCATACATGACATTATGCTTAATTATAATGTTTATTGGGAATATAGGAATATAAGTTAAATATAATAAACATAACCTATAATTTCCATATGACATAACTTACATTATGTAATGGCAGGGCATTGGAGACTGTAAATCTACTTGCTCTAGTAATAGCGCTGTGAGGTTCATATAGCCCAATAAACCTGTTCTTTAGTCAAGTGTCCGAAGGCCAATAAGGTAGCACTCGTAAAGCGGTGGAACTAGCGCTGAGGTAGTTCCTGTGATTTGGGAAGTGAAAATCGTTGAATTTATGAGATTTTTTGTGGAGGTGCAGGTGATCGTATAAGCAAGACATAATAAAAGCCTAAACTAACCATACCTAACCTGTCACAGACCCGTATATCCAAGGAGTATGAGTACAAAGGAACTACCTCAGCGCTAGTTTAGCCTACTGTGACAGCCACCTCGAGACTCGAACACGCTTCCCGCAAGAGAGCAGGTCGTGCGTGAGTCGACACGGGCTCCACGGAGCACTGGGGGACGGCGCACGGCTTGGTGAGGCGAGGGGATGTTGCGCGCGCAACTGCTATGTGCGGAGTGAAGGGGGGGACGGACCCTCCCGAATTGTCCAGAAGTCCGTCGAAGTGGAAATCCAGATTATTCGAGAGTGGAATCTTTCGCGAAATCTCGAGAAACTATAGTTTGGTTATAAAAGAGAAGACGCAAGCGAACGTCAATGAGTTTTGGACAGTAAGCGAGTTAGTGTTGTGTAGCAGTGAAGCCAGCTTCGAGACCAGAGCGCGACTTGAGTTGTGTCGGTAACTGTGTAGCCAGAAGCTCGGAGTTCGAGTGCAGTGGACCGCAGTTGGGGGACCTGAGTTCGAAGTGCAGCGGGTCGTCTCTGAAGGTCTGGGGTTCGAGATTCTGTGAACGCGAGTGACTGAGCTAGAAGAACTAGCCAAGACAAACGAGCTGTGAACTGAGAACTGACAGTTCTGTGTTGTAAATAGTGCTTTGTGAATATTAGTTAAGATTAACAGTTCATTGTTGTTCGTAATAGTCCAAGTAAATTGTCATTGTCGGTTGTGGAGTGCAATAACGAACGCTGTGTTTCTGTGCGGAGAGCAAATCCCATTGTTGATGGGAGCGAAATTAAATTGTAGAAAGTGAAGAGTTATTGTTGAGATAATAAAATTACATTGTTGAGTTGAAATAAATTTACACTACTAACATATATTAATCAGACTTCAGACTGGAGTACCGTAAGAAACTAACAAATACAACTGAAATAGAGACAAATTGCATTTACAAGTTATCATACGTAAGTTTATGCTTAATTGTAATGTATAAATGCGAATATTAAAGTACTGGTACATTAAACATAACCTATAATTTCAAAATATCTAAATATCCGTGCTGTGCAACTGAAAATTATTGAATCGTGCATAAATGAATGTACAAGAATTTCGCAATATTTAATCGAAATAAAGGCAACGTAATTTCCACACCAAAAATAATATTACACCTTAACTCGCAAGTGAATTGTCTGAAGTGTATCATAATATTTGTTCTAAATTTTATTAATCCAATTACACTACATTTTAGAGAAATATATGTTACTGTTTATGCATTCCAACTAATTTATATGGTTGAAACGCCGCCCTTCGTGATCGGGTTAAGCGAGTTACATGATCTGCCTTACGGCCTATATTAGATCACGATCACAGTCTATTGTTCTTAGTACTCACAGCGCTCCAAGCGGCTAGCAACTATCGCGAGAAATTAAAAAAAATCATCCCAAGCTTCGTAACTGTATATACTAAACTGTGACATGATGAAGTATTAAAGTGGAATGCAATTTACGGGAGGGGGGAGCACTATGACCCACAACTGCGACCCGTTATGATTATTGCGCTAACCATCAAGCCAGGCGCATTTCCAACTAAGGTTCGCTGCATACCCAGGTTTCGAGCAGGAAACCCCGTCGTCCCTAGGCCAGCCCCCTCCGTGCGTCGCCAGCCGGCGATTGGGAATTCTATGGAATGATGACGAAATGCGGAAATGTTAACGGAACAATGTATGAGGAAAAAGGGAGAACCCCAAGATAAACCCCAACCGCGACTTGTCTTGACATGTGTCACTATGGATTCTTTAATGAAAAATCCCAGACATAACAGAGACTCGAATCTGGGCCGCCTGCGAGACAGACCAGATGTCTGACCACTCAGCCACCGCAGTAGATTGTCACTGGAGCTTTTAAGTGGACAACGCGACTGCATTTAGCAAGCGAAGTACTAGGCTGAAAGCTAACGCCACTCTTGTTTGATCAAGATAGGCTTAAAAACATGGAGCATTTTTTTTATTTAAAATTCTAATTATGTAATATTTAATATAAGATTTGTTTTATCTTGGACTTGCGTCTAGTTTTTTGTAAGACTCAACTCATTTCAGTATGTTGTTACAATTAGTATTTGTTCACTTGCCTAAGTTGTACTTCATGTTTCAATCTGCAATGTGCAGCTAGCATATCTAAATCTTCCCTTATTCTAGTATTTTTCTATCCCTCTTTCGCTACAGAAATACTTATATAGTTCTTGTAAGCTCTCTCTCGTAGGTAAGCCTTAATTTCTTAATTTTATTTCATGGTATTCTTTTGTCGTACCTTCAAAACTATTAAAAATAAAAAATAGAAAATATAGGTATGTAGTTTCTAACCAAGTCAAAAATGTTATTATCGGTGAGTCTAGAAAATGCATACCTGCCAAAATTGAATTTACTTGTTAACTCAGTAACTTTACTTTCATTTAATAATTCCTTCCTTTTATTTATTATTTTAGCAATTTTCTCCGGTATTTTAGTTTCAGTGTATTTGTTCATTATTAAGAGATGCTGGCTTTCCTCCAATTTCTCCATACTGGAACACTTGATACTTTCTTCCATGCACAGGCCTAATTCTACATCTATAACACAAAAACAAGCGTGTAAACATATTTGTCTAATATTATAACTTTTTTTTCCTCATTCAATTCTAGCTATTTCATTTATTCTTTCCATTCTAATATTTTTAGCCAAAAATAGATATAGACCTAATTGTTTCTGAAACTTTATATTATTATTATTATTATTATTCATAAGTTTTCTTGTATATATATTTCTTTATTCATTTGTAGGAAATTTTCATTTATAAATTTCATCTATATATCTTTTGTATGAGAACAATATGTATGTGATTTTCTCTTTGTCCACATAATGGGCACATGCCTTGAGGTATATTACGTCTATTATTTCTTAATCTCCAAATCCCTAGTCTGAACCAGGCCAGTCCAAATCTTTCTTTCATTTTCATATTATCTACATATGTACTCCGCCCCATATTTTTTTAAATACATTAAAAAATATTTGGGACAGCATTTCATTGATACTACTAAAATCATTTTGTCTAGTAAATATATTCTATTTAAGTGCGGTTTAAGACTTTAATTTTATTCAATATGGTGAGAATGTATTGAGTTTTTGCACTGTCATATATTTTGGAACTAGGAACATTAGTTTTGTTAAAACATGTGATATTACCTAATCCTTGTCACCTTATGAATACTTTTATACATTTGTTATCTGACAACGAATTATCAACGTCCGTAAATTCGTCGTGGGTTTACCTGACATTCGCTGTATACTTTGGAAAAAAATAATCATTCCAAACGAGATTCGAACCCCGCCCGACGCAATCTCTTTCTTAGCTTTGAGAGCGGTTAAAGTCCAATCACCAAATGGGAGTTAACGTCACATTAACAAAAATGTTCTATCTTGCGTTATAACAGATTTGCAACCCCTTCCTTACATTAAAACCCCATGTCGTTAACACTTACAGTACGTAACACCTAAGCCAGTGTTTCTCAAACTTTTTTGAAGTGGGGACCAGTTTTTTAAGTCAGAACAGTTCCGCGGACCACCTTACTCTTGTTCCCTTCGAAAGCAAATTTATCATTTTTGTAGCATATTTTAATAGCAGTATATTTATATTTTAAAATAGAATTAATTAATTATAATATTTTTGTAATTATATTTTTGTAGCCAATCACAAGTAACTTATAACCAGGGAAAGGATTTATATGTAAATACATATTTACTTATAAAGCTAATATAATTTATATTTTGCATTATCTTTATGTTTCACAATGTGTAGGGTTGAAAAATCCTACTTTTATTTTCCATATTTTTCCATATTTTAGAGTTTAGTACATATTTTCGTTAATTTCCATATATTTTCCATATTTCATATAAAACAGTCCATATTATATTAGGTTTAACAATAAAACAAAACAAAATTCCATTAACTTTTAAAAATACATTTCAACAATAGAGATTTAAACACATGTTCAGTAATCCCTTTAACATCAGAGTTATTTGAAAATTAGCAGTCCTATCAACAATGGGAAAGTAAGTTACAAAACTGTATTAATTTAATTTAAAATTTTTAACAGACTTCAGTTGTGCAGCTCAACAGTTAAATGCCAGTCAGAGTACACATAGGTTCAGTTTTGTAAATCATACTATAAAGACGGTAAATATGCCAAAAGTACGTCATTCAGTCAATTTAAAATCAAAACTAACAAGTTACATTTCAGAATTTAAAGAAGATGGTTTATCAACTGACAATAAAATATTATTTTGTAATTTGTGTCAGTGTGCAGTATCATCTACACAAAAGTTCCTGGTGCAACAACACATTACAACTAGTAAACATCAGGCCAACAAACAACTAAATTCCAAGCAGAGACAATTGTTTTTAACACAACCAACAACATCGAATGTAAGATCTGAGTTTAACATCGACCTGTGCCGTTCTCTCATCTCTGCTGATATTCCTCTCTACAAACTAAAGAATAAGGTCTTCAGGGAATTCCTTGAAAAATATACTCAACATACAATCCCGGATGAGTCAACACTTAGGAAGACGTATGCTCCATCCATCTACGATGAGACAATACAGAAGATAAGAGATGAAATTAAAGATAGTTCAATTTGGGTTTCCATTGATGAGACTCCCGACAAAGAAGGTAGACTTGTTGGTAATGTAGTTATCGGTTTGTTAAGTGAACAATATTCTGAACGAATTCTTTTACATTGTGATGTTCTAGAAAAGTGCAATAACAAAACTATAGTTAAACTGTTCAACGAAGCTATGGGTATCCTGTGGCCAAAGGGTATTATGTACGATAATGTGTTATTCTTTATTAGCGATGCTGCCCCTTATATGGTCAAAGCTGGACAAGCATTATCTGTTGTATATCCTAAATTGACTCATTTTACTTGTGTGGCGCATGCATTTCATCATGTGGCAGAAGTGGTCAGAGACAATTTCCCTAAAGTAGATTTGTTGATTTCATCAGTGAAAAAAGTATTTCTCAAAGCTCCCAGTAGAGTTAACGTGTTGAAAGAAATGTACCCTGAAATTCCATTGCCACCAAAGCCAATTTTAACTAGATGGGGTACATGGCTAGAAGCAGTTGAATATTATGCCGAACATATAGACTCTATTAACAATGTTCTCCTTGCATTGGACTCTGAAGATGCAGTCTCAATTGATACTGCGAAAACAGTTACCTGTGACATAAGTGTGAAGAATGACTTAGCTCAAATTCAGCATACATTTTCATGCATCATAAAAACGCTCAAAAGTCTCCAAAATAGGCACCTTTCACTATCTGAAAGTTTTGAAATTATAAATAGTACTGTGGAACAACTGAATCGTGGTAGAGGTAAAGTTGCAGATGCAGTAAGAGCTAAGGTGGACACTGTACTTTCAAAAAACCCTGGATATGAAGAACTACAAAAGGTTGTTGCTGTGATGAGTGGTGAATCAACAGTGAAGATTAACTTGGACTTATCCCCAGCAGACATTGTGAAATTGAATTATGTACCAGTTACTTCTTGTGACGTCGAACGCTCTTTTAGTCAGTATAAATCTATCCTCAGAGACAATAGAAGAAGATTCACTTTTCAGCACTTGAAAGAAATGTTTGTAACCTATTGTTATGGTAACAGACAATAAAAATTGTGTTTTGTTGAAACTACATTGGAAGATAAGGTACGTCCATTATATTTTTTGTTTAGTTTGATTAAAATGTACCAATATTTAACGTACATAGTCATTTTTTTATAATTTTAAGTCCATATTTAATTCCATATTTTGGTAAAAATCCATATTTAATTCCATATTTTGCTAAAAATAACTACATATATATTTACATATTTCATATATTTTTAGTCCATATAAATCCGTTCCCTGCTTATAACAAATTCTGTGCATTGTTGATTCATCGCTTGCCTATTAGCATTAGGTGTTTGAAATCCTTCTTGCACTAGTAGTTGTCCATGTCTCTGTTAAATAGTGCCCATTATAAATAATGGAAAACTGGATTCGATCCAGATCTTTGAAAAGAAAGGAACATGAAGACACGCTTCATTTAGACAGTGCTAATAGTTCGGAAGCTGTGTGTGAAGAAATATATTAATTCTAGTGCCATTAAAGAAATATCTAGTCCTACTGGTAGCTATTCAAAGAAAAAATACTTTCGTAAATATGACAGGAGTTATTTGGAACTTGGATTCACTAGGTGTGGCAATGAGAGTGAACCAAAACCTCGGTGCGTTGTTTGTTACGAAGTGCTTTCAAACGAGTGTATGAAACCCGCGAAATTGAAACGCCACTTAGAGACGAAACACGCAAGTGTTAAAAGTAAACCTGTCGGATTTTAAAATAGCTGGAGTGCAAAATTTCTTAGGCCTATATCGTCATCTGCAAAATTAATAAAAAAAAATAATGCAGACACATGCCCGATTTTTAACAAGTAAAGCTGCAATTTCGCAAGTTCTATTATTGGTGTACGACGTACAGTACGTGCCCATTTCAATGTGCAGACTGGGTGTCGGTAAAGTATTAAGGAAGTCATCAATACATGAAAAGGGTCCTCTGTTATGAATTCGGGTGGTCCCTGGGTGGGTTACAGGCGCGGCGCCAGATATGCAGGAGAATATGGCGAGAAACGCCACGTTCATAGTGCTTTAAATCCCTCTTTTGTTGTTGAGAGTATAGTGGGAAGTGCGTATACGGGTGGGGTAAGAAATTTCATAAAATATCAGTACTGGGAGAAAAAGTGAAAGGTGATTGTCATGTGTCATTTTCAAACTCTGAGATTTTCAGCTATAGTGTGATACTCAATTCGTTTTAATCGTATTTTTTCTTCTGTCTTTTTTGAAGGACCACAAGGGCAGAACTCGAGGACCACAGGTGGTCCGTGGAGCATAGTTTGAGAAACGCTGACCTAAACTATAATACAAATTAAGACCCCTACAACTTTCAATAATGTATTTTCCGACCAGACTTTAAGAATATGGCCACTTCCAACATGTGGAGGAAAAACTTACGAATGAAGTAGGCGGAGCGGCGACACCGTAAATAAGGACGAGGGGACTATAAATATTCCCACAAAGACCTTGAATTGAACTATTCCGCGACAGATTTATAGGATACACTAATAAATACTACGGGAGGTGGAGGATGTCTTTGCTACAGAACAAAAAAGCACGCTTGGTTTCCGGTTAACCAGCTATTTCTTAGTACCTGACGCCCAGCCAGTAGCCGCCTTGGTAGCTCAGTTGACAAACAACAGAATTACGATGACTGCAGAATCTAGTCCAATGGCGAAGTCGTATTTGCGGTGGACAAGGACAAGTTATCTCAAAGCTCATCTCTGGACTCTCCATTTCAGTATTTTTAACTTTGTTATTTAGTGTTGCTGTATCAACTACTGGGTTATTTAGCGTCGATAGAATTGGTGATAGCGAGATGGTATTTGGTGAGATGAGACCGAGGATTCGCCATAGATTACCTGACTTTCGCCTTACTGTTGGGGAAAAACCTCGGAAAAAATCCAACCAGGTCATCAGCACAAGCGGGAATCGAACACACGCTCAAGGGCACTCTGGATCGGCAGGAAAGCGCCTCAACAGAATGAGCTACGTCGGTGGCTCCATCATATTAATCATCATTTCAATAGTATCCATTCAAAACGTTGCTGCGTGACGTAATGTTATGACTGGCGTACAGGTCGCATCTGTCTGAGGAGGTGTAGTACGCTTTCGGGGGCGGGGGAGGGAGAAGTGTTCTGCACCTAACTTTGAGACAAATAGGGTGAATCAACAAATGGCACCACAGAGCTCAATCATGCCACCGTTCGGACATAAAATACTTTCCAGTATACTGTAGGTATACTCTATTTTATTTCAAGGAGTGCAGTTCGGAGGCTCCTTTGAACACCCACTTACAGATTTATGACTTCCTACACAAACACCTCTGACAATTCCATCCTGTCCCCTCGTCCCAACATAGTTGCCACAATCCTGGTGACCCTCGAAATGAGACTGACGGGATTCTTGGAATTCGGAAAAGATGCGACAACTCTGCCTCCATGTGGATTTGACGAGAGCCTGTCAATCCTTCTGAACGAGGGTTGTGATTGGTTACTGACAGGAGAAGACAAGATTTCCGTCACAGTAAGTAAGATATTTATTTATGACAACCAATTAGTAGGGGGCAGTAGAAGGTCTGTCGGCAAAGTCCTTCCTATGAAACTGCACTCCATTAAAATAAAATACAGTATACACTAAGGCATAATAAAGCCACTAGGGGTTGCATTGCTGGCTGTTGAAACAGCGTTTCCAGTAATTTACGTAAATACGTTTTTGTTCTTAAGTTAATTCAAGGAAATTAGTTGTCAAGAACAGCCATGATGCTATCTCTATATAGGATGAAGCGATATTATTGTTAACAAGCTGCAAACGCCTTATTTGAGCACTTACAAGCCTATATTTTCCAAACTATTTGCGCAACATAGAATCTAATTACGTATTTGAAAATTCCATAATTCAGAAAGGCCAGCGTGGTCATTGTATCAAATAGGTACAGATCACAATTTAAAAATAGCCATACATAAAAGCAAAGGTGTAGCATTCTATGGCAAACAACATCTTCGAGCTAAGATAGGCCTAGTAATTGAAGACAAAATCTTAGAAAAAATAGGACTTCACACTGTATGTTTAACTACCTCGGTTGTAATGTTTCATTCCTGTATACAAATGATCCAGATTCCAAGTTGCAAAAATTCCAAAACATGCTATGTACAATAAAAAGAACTCTCTTTAATGAAGTCCGAAAAGAGTAATATTACAATTTTATAATGTTATGGCCGTATTTATGCTGCTGTATGGCTCAGAAACCTGGACTCTGACAGGTAACCATGAGAGAAGATTTAAAGCAGTTAAAATGAGACTTCCAAGTCCGTTAGAACGATATCAGCTACTAGATCATGAGAGAAACCAGAAAAACATACAGCAACTTCAAGTTACTGGAATACTTGACAAATTACAACAACATACACGAGAATGGTGTGAACACCTATTAGGAAAGAACCAACACCGCATGTATACCAAGAAGAATGTATAATTATCAACCCCGAGGGAAAAGAAGCGTTGGACGAGCAAAATATTAAGAATACTTGATCTCGAAACAGGCAAATTTCCTCAACTGTATATGCACTTGATAATGACTATGACGATGATGACGACGATGAAGACGACGATAAATATGCCATGGTCTCTCAAGTATCGTGTACACTGCATAACTATATTCATTTCTAATACTTAATGGCAAGCGTTAAAATGGGATTCAACTTGTATTTTTTTGCAAGATGTATTACAAGGGCAATTCACCTTTGTTTGTTATAATACTTCAAAGTATATAGTTTTAATAGTAATTTATGTAACTAGTGTATAATCTTGGCAATTTCCACGAGTTTTTATAGTGAAGATTACACACATGTTACATAAAACATTTCATGCTCTTCTAGCATTGAAATATGTAAAAAAAAAACTATTATATTACGAAATGTAATATTATGACGTAGTAGAGCCATGAATACGCTTACTGGATATGACGTAATAAATTTCATGGTTGCTAAGCAATCGTTTCGTTATTTTGTTGTTATTTTGAAACTTTTCACATGTACTTTGTATAAAATGAATTGTGAAGACGGTGATGGCGTCGTGGAATATTAGTTGCTAGGTAACTTTTTCTGGCACCAGTTCCAGAATTAGGCCAATTTCACACGTTTTATAGCGTCATAACAAGAGTGTTTTAATACTAGGATTACATAAACGTCATTATTTTGTCTTCATTTTGCATGTACGGTAGGTTTTCATTAATGAATAAATTATAATTGTAGGCCTAATTTGATTCTTAATATTGTAGTTGTAATCCCCTGGTAGAGGGGAAGAGAAGGCCGCATGGCCTTATCTCTACCAGGTTAAATAAATAAATAAATAAATAAATAAAACGGGAAATGGGAAGATAAACATTAAAAGGTACACGAAAACGCTTCCTTGCAAGGGAATTCAGGGTTGAGAAAAACTGAATATGTCAGCTCCAAGCCTGTTGACCACTGGTCTCATTCCGATTTCACCTGTACCACTGGAGGAACTCTAGAGAATTTTTAAGGGGAAAGCCGAAAATGGACGTAGGCCTAACCTAATAGTTACCACATAAAAAGTGGGAGAGAGGTTTCAGTACCCTTTCTTACCGTTCTTAAGTTTACTTAACTCAAGTTACACAACAAGTAACTTGAGTTCATGTCCTTCACATGTAGTATGTAACCATTACTGAGCAACTAACAGTACTTCTATTGAAAATGAGGATGGCAAACATGCTTCACCCTCAAACCGAAACCTTAACCATGAACATACTTTCTATATCACCCTTGATAAGAAGAATACACATCCCTCCCTACTTCATGCCCTCAGGGCCGATCGAGCCATATTTTATTAGTCACCTCACAGCCAATTGGCTTGTCTCCTAAAATGAGACAATTCATCCCAGCTGTTGTTTTCAGTGGTTACCCTAAGGCTCTTAGACAAATATCGGGGTGAGAACTAAAAAGAATGGGCTACGGACACGTCATTTTCGGCATTCTCCAAATTAAATCCTTCTGTAATCTTAGCTTCGGCTTTCGCATGTTGTTTGAGTTCACTCGAGTGTTACGCGCACAAGCAAGTGCTCGGATCCCTTCTCTTGCGAGGACTGCGGCGCCCACTCTTTCCACTCGCTGCCAAGGCTTTCAACATCTTCGCCGATCCTTCCTTGTTGCTGTTATGTCGTACTTCGCCCTCCCCTTCATGTCGTAGTTATTAACGAGGATTCCACTTTAAGAAAATAGCATTGAACATATGAGGGATGTTCCATCAACTATTTATAAGTATTTTTTCTTGAGAACTGGGAATTAATTAGTTTCATTTAATTCATAGAACATAATTTCATTGCAAACTAGATCGATTTCGTATGCATTAGAAACATGAAGGCGATAATTTCTCTGCTAGTGATGGGTGGTTGTCAATGTGGAGGGAAAAGTATGGTGTTCGTCCACTTGCAATTTGCGGAGAGAGGATGTCAGCTGATACCGTTGCAGCTGAAGAATATGAAACTACATTCCGAGATTTGGTGAGTAAACTAGAATTATCTCCCCAGTAGATATACAATTGTGACGAAACCGGTTTAAATATCAAATGTTTACTGAAAAGAACTTTAGAATCTACATCATACAAAACTGCACCTGGTTTCGAAAATCCAAAAAGAACGTGTGACTGTGTTAGCTTGCTCCAATGCATCAGGGGCAAATAAACTTCCCTTGATGTTAACTGGGAAATCTGCTAAGCCTAGAACATTGAAATTGAATATTGTGCATCCACGAGCAGCCTAGTGTTTTCAAATACGATAAGGAACTGTTTCCATGTTTTCAAGAACAAAGAAGGAAAGGTACTCCAATATCTGGTCCGATTCTGAAAGAGAAAGCGCTTGTCATTAGAGCTCGTAGATGCACAATATTCTTGCAATGCAGCCCGATTACGCTTCCAGTCGTGAATTGTACTCCTCGGGATACCAGAAATAGTTCCCCCTTCATCCAGCCGCTTCAAAATATCCAGTTTGTCTTTTAAAGAATAATTAAACTTCGAGCGTTTATCAGTAAATTTCCTAGAAAGCATGGTAAACTTCTTCCACACACAACCTGTGCTTGACTGAAATCACGACGGGGTTGCAAGTAAGGGGAGGAAAAAAATACATGGAGGGGAGGAAGAAGGTACGTACTGTACTGTGAGTAGCCATTAATAATTGAGCCGTTCAGAGCAAAAGTGGTGTAAGTCAAAATTGGGTAATGAGGTTTAGAGTAAAAATTCTGTAAAATACAGCGCAAAGTAGCAATTAATATGTCCTTCGTGCTATCCACTGACTACTAATAGTTCAAATAAATTGAATATTAATTGTTACTTTGCGCTGTATTTTACAGAATATTTACTTCATCCCTCATTACCCATTTCTGACTTACACCACTTCTGCTCTGAACGGCTCAATTACCTACCCTACTGTCCAGATGAGAGAGCAGTTACTTAGGAAGAGAGTGAGATAGAGATACTATACCTCACTCGTTCTGCTAACGGAGGCATCTTGCGGCAACAGTGTACTAGCCAAGATCCATAAGACCAATGCTTTTTTCTTAAGGTGAAATACTCTACAGCGACAGAGGATTTTGAGTCCCGATATTGAACATTAGGTGTACGTCAGTTGTAGAGAGGTCATTAGATGCACTGCTACCAGCCTTCCGTTCGTCAAGGGAGGCGACGTCTTGTTGTTGTATAGGGACTGAAAATCCCTGTCTGGATTCTTTAATGTTTCTCCAAATACAGGGACATCATTTTATTTTTACTAAGATTTTTAATATTAACCTGTCTATACCTTTAGAGAACCGGAAACACAGATAGCTCCCCCCTCCAAGACTGGAGTTCGATGATACTGGCGTAAAACACAAATAACTCTACTAGGTATAGGATGGAAGAAAAGTAGTTCATCCATTTACGTAAACTAGGAAATATAGCGATTTTGAGTTTGATAATTTTCATTAGGTTTTTCTTTAATCAAAGTACAGTACTGTATTAAGAATAAGTGTTTTTACTCACGAAGTGAGTTATCCATGCGAACGTATTCATTATGCAGTGTATACTGTCTACAGCACATTAGCGTACAATATAGAGAAAGAAGTTAAATTGAAAAATAATCATGATATGAATATTTAAACACAATTTTGAAAATGGTGGCCGTTCATTTCGATACAGGCTTCAGTTCTTTTGTGCATATTATCGCACTATAGACTATTGCATCTAATTCCAATTGCCAGTTTCGTCCTTCGTACTAGTAACTCATGTTGAAATAATTCTGTACCTACTCTACGTACTGTGAATTCAATCTTCACTTCTGCCCGACCCGAAAATATAAAATTACTCAGACATGCTACCTACTGTCCGTCCAAGTAGTTATGCCGCAGGATTGTAGAAAGGGAGGAAATCACGTGACAGTTAATTACTTAACGAGGCCCTTTTATTTAAGTTAAATTAAACTGCTGTATAATATTACGTAAACGTCCAATTCCTAAGAGAAATTAATGTTTTCAGAAAAGAGCTAAGACAGCCCAGCTTATACAGAGGAGCGAGCAGAAGCAGGTGGGGGAAATCGGGATGCGACGTAGGCAAACGGACAGTACCTGTGCGAAAATATGATTCAATATTGAAAGCTCTTTCGTCACTGGAAAACGCGAACATATTTCTGGAACGTACTATACTCAGTAACTCAGTACTGCTTACTATCTGCGGTCTTGGTTCTGTGTGGAGTTGGAACTTCCTTAGTAGAAGGGGTGGGAGTGAAGTACATTCAAAAACTCAGGCACAATAAAAACTGAAGTAAAAATAAAATGATGTCCCTGTATAACAGCTAAAATTACAGTGAGACAAGTGGCCAACAGGCTTGGCGTTCACATAGACATTTCTGCTCAGCCCCAATTTCCCTTGCAAGCATGCGTTTTCGCTTACCTTTTAAACGTTTCCCCTCCAATCTTCTCTCCTATTAATTCATTTGTTCATTCATTCAACTGACAGTTGCAGTTAAGTTGGTGCAGAGCTGGATGTTACACATTTTCGTCTTACACCTTCTCTTGAATGATCCTTCAGCACAGACGTATTAACCACAAAAATATATATAAACGGCCAGATTGCAAGAATTTACATTGTAACATCATTCGCATACTAGTACGAATCATTCACGTATGAATTAACAAGCCGCAGGGGTTGCTGTTTACAATAACAGTGAAGTGTTCAATCAGCGATACAAATAGCCACCCCTTTGTACAACATTCCAAGTAGACTTTAGCCCTGAATTAGTTGTGTTATGCATAGTGTAAATTGGCAAATATCCGTATACTATTTGCAACAGATATAGACCTAATCTCAGTTCAATCGCTCTTCAAAATATAGCATAATTAAATAAATATTATAATCACATTCCTTTAATTTTGATAGTAGTCAATATGGGCACTACAGGGAATAAAAAACAGATGAAATTCTCGGAGCTTCTGCGACTTCTAAAGCGGATTATGGTTACAACAGCGACCTAATATGGCCTGTGAAAAATATTTACAAAATAAGTTGCTCAGAAATGTGTTGTAGACTAATAGTGATAATGTGAGGTTCACAAGCGATCTTTATTGTAACAATATGGAACTGTATGAGATGAAAATTACACCACTCTCATTCCCATGTATTGACGCAGTTCCTAATAAAGTGTCAAAAATAGTTGGTGTTTTAATACAATACATACTATTCATTCATTTATTATATTTCATAGCTCTTACATGAGGGATGAAGCTTTAAGAGTGGAACAAGTCAAAATTTTACAATATTACAATCACAATTTTTACACATTTTTACAATATTTTACAATTTTTACAGTTTTACAATTTGGTAATTATCTACAATTTTTACAATTTTGTGCAATTTTTTACAATATTTTGGCGAGATGTAGTGAGATGAGGCGAGGTCCGAGGATTCGCCAAAAGATTACCCGACATTTGCCTCTTGGTTGGGGAAAACCTCCTTACATATAGATTCGTAAAGTGTCATACTCCTGTGAAAGCCAAAATTCTAAGTGTTTGAGTGTCTCTATTGGTCATGAAACGTAGGATTTAATATTGCATGCCATTCAGTGTAACATTATTTACATGCTACTGACATGCAGTGCGATGACTAAGCCACGAGTGCATTACCTATTCCCTTCCTGCCCGAGAGAGAGAGAGAGAGAGAGAGAGAGAGAGAGAGAGAGAGAGAGAGAGACGAATGCTAGGAGTTGCTTTTAAGTCTGCTATGGGTCTACATCAGCGATGGCGAAAATGTAATCGTGCGCCTAGCCAATGTGTAACCTGCAGCGTGCATAGCACCTATGGAGGGAGGCGGACACCCGAAGGGGAAGTGAAGCAACTGTCTGACTTATTAACGGATTTTCATTTTCCTTACGTCAAACACTTAAATATAATTTTATACAGTACAAGGCTACAAATTGTTTAGTACAGCACGTGTAACGAAGAAAGAAATGAACAATAAATGAACAATATCACAACCTAAAATTAACTGTCTTCAGAATGTCTCTGCGATAAAGTTTCAAAATCAGGAATTATGTCACTTACTGCCAGTCGTAGTTGATCACGAAGGTATTTGTCTGTGAGTCGTGATCTATATTTGGGTTCTACTATTTCAATTGTTGGAAATAATTTTTCACAAACGTAAGTTGTAGCGAACATGGCTTCAACAGAGCAAGCGAAAGAACGAAGCTTCGGATATTTATTTTTTTTGGCAAAGATTTGAAAGTTCAACATTTGTCAAGTCCTTACATCTAGCTTTCATTTGACATCACATTGTAAATCAGTGAGTTCAAATTGAAGAGCTAACCGCATTATTCGTACATCTGCTGAAAAAGGATCGACGTACAGAGATGATGATGATGATGATGATGATGATGATGATGATGACGATGACGATGACGATGACGATGACGATGATGATAACAACAATAACACTTAACCTTTTAATATTTGATCAGTAACATGTAGTATAATGCCGTTTTATGTTATACAACCGTTTTCCTCGTAATACTTGTGAACAAATCATATATTTAATATTGGCAGCAAAAAAATGCGTCCTCCCATCCTACTTGGAACTTTCGTGCATGGTTTCGAGAGAGACATATGCCACTCGCAGGTCAGAGACAAATACAATTGGAACGGAGTTTGACTCCAGTGAGTGAGAGGGGGTTGGCGGAGGTTAGAAGCAACCGAAATGCACAGCTATCATTGCGAGCCACAATGTCTCGCCCGTCACGTTCTCGCCATGGCTGATCTACATTGTCTTGAACTACTCACTCTGCCCTGCCACAGTGCAGGCCACACTAGCTACAGTTATTGCAGAAGCCGTGATGTTGCTCTAAGACGGTGCATGTTAGGAAGAAAAAAAAAAGACTTATTTAGATTTTCCCATTGTCTCCTCAAGATCTATAACCACTTTTGTTTGGTGCAGTAGTTACCTTGTACTCTGTATATAATATACAGGTATTTCAAAAGGTCCAGACCTGTGGAGTAACGGTCAGCGCGTCTGGCCGCGAAACCAGGTGGCCCAGGTTCGAATCCCGGTCGGGGCAAGTTACCTGGTTGAGGTTTTTTCCGGGGTTTTCCCTCAACCCAGTACGAGCAAATGCTGGGTAACTTTCTGTTCTGGACCCCGGACTCATTTCACTGGCATTATCACCTTCATTTCATTCAGACGCTAAATAACCTAGATGTTGATACAGCGTCGTAAAATAACCCAATAATAAAAAAAATAGTTCAAAAGTGATGGTCAATAATTTACAGAAAGGAGAAAAAGAAGCTCCAATAAACATTGATCTGCAAATTAACCGATTATGCTATATTCCCTGAAGGGAAGGAAGGCCTGTACCATGGTCTTCTTAGTCACCGGATTTAATCTGAATGTAATATTTCTGTATTTGGAGACACTTCTGAGTTCAGTACACTTCAGGAACTGCGATTTCGGATTGGAAGTGCATTTCAGCAAATAAGGGATGACACAGCATGGCCCGAGAGGACTCGCAGCTCGCTACAGAGTAAAACACAACATTGCGCTCAGATGTATGTAGGCCTACAACATTTTGAACATCTGCTCTATGTAGAATTCAATTAGGATGTCTGCATGTCTGCTCATAATCAGCGACGAATCTCAACAGAAAACGTGCATTATCTCGACAACGTTAATTTGCAGACCAATGTAATGTGTATTGGAGCTATTTTACTAGGGTTAGGTTAAGCTTTTCATCTGTAAATTATTGCCCATCACTTTTGAAACGTTCTGTATATATAGATGAAGACATTAAAATTGCTTATGGCAAAAAAATACAAGTAAATCTCGACTTCCCTTTCAGGATTCGAAACCAAATGCTCTAGATGTGTAACCAGAAACTTTACCACTTCAGTTAACAGTGGAGTATTTTTATTGTAATTTTTTTTATTTTCTTCAAGGGCTGTGTTGTTGGACCGTTCTCTCTAGTGAAACTACGAACTACCAACATTCACAACTAGTAACTAACTCTTCCTGCTCATATGATCAGAGTAGCAAAGACCACTAATTAAGAAAACATAGGGAAACGTAAGACTAGTACAGACCTGCAGAACTGTAGCTCCTGAGAGCGACTGCTTTACTCCCCTTCCTTACCCCACCCACCTTTTCTACCAGCGCGGTCATGACGTTCTAGTTACGCTCGGCTGCATCAACATTTATCGCGGCGGCAGGTATACAATACGCTATCAAGAATTACAAATGAACAGATAATAAAATCCTTAGGAACATACCTTTAGAAAGTAAGAGAAAAATGAATGAGGGAAATAAATAAATTAAAACACATGTAAAATAAATTTTAAAATGCATATGGTCATATAATATAAGAAGATCTACCTATGTACAGTATATATCGTCCTATTACTAGTAAAGCCGATTAAATCCACTTTTTGTGTAAAATAAGTTAAGTACAGTCCCTGACATGTCTTTCCGTGCTCTGTATTCTACTAAAATGAAATAAGTCCTAAATGTTGCTTCTAGGAAACAAACCAATTACTTTATTTGAAGAATTTATTATGATTTTTCGTGTAATAATAAAGTTTTAATTCCTGTTTTTACAAAACTTGTATTACTGGTCTTAACTGGTTTTACTAGTAATAGGACGATAAATAAATTGTACGTTGATAAGTGAGTGATAGCTATATGACCGGATGTCAATGCTGTCATTCAACATTGTAACGCACTCCAGCCAAATAAATAAATAAATAAGTACATAAGTAAATAAGTAAGTAAGAAAGTAAGTAAATAAGTAAATAAATAAATCAGTAAATAAATAAATCAGTAAATAAAGAAATAAGTATATAAATAAATCAGTAAATAAATAAGTAATTCAATATGTAAATAAATAAACCTAAATAAGTAAGTAAATAAATAAGAAAATAAGTAAATATGTAAACAAACAAATAAATAATACGCTTAGTGCAGTTTAAAGAGAACTGGAACATGGCAAAATCTAAACCCGTGAAGGAATACTACTTCCAAAGGAAATGGGAATATGATTATTTTGTTGTTGAAGACGAAAGAATTGCTTGTTTACTGTGTCCCATCCAATTTATTTCTACTCATCATTTCAATATTAAACCACTTTTTAACAAAGTCCATATTAAGAATTATGGAATGCACAAACTTTCGGGTAAGTTCATTATTACGAACTGTATATTGATTATTTATTTATATACTTTAAACTTAAGGACTTCACTCGATGTGTTTATTTTGAATTGAAATTAATAGCGACTTTCAAGGTTTATTACTTAAATGTTATAAATTTATGTTTCCGTAGGTGATGATAGGAGGAAAGTTTTCGAAAATCTAAAACAAGTTAGGTGCAAAGATCTCAAAGAAACTACCGACAGGAAATCTAGCATAATTGTAAACCTTGAAACGAGATAACGCATTACAAAAACAATGAATTTATTACAATCCTTTTTGAAAATTACATGCCGCCACTGATAGACCTTTGACGTCCAGAGAATGTAAATAACTCTTCGCGGAAGTCGATCATCTCCAATACAAGTGGAGTGAGGCTGACGTCATATTTCCCCTACTTACGAGTTCTGCGGGCATGGACTAGCATAACACGCTCATTCTCAGTTGAATGTTACGATGAAATTTCACTTTCTTGCCGGTAATTGGAACAGAGTTCACAGGGCTGTAGTTAGAACAACAGCACCAAAATGAATATGTAAATGTATATTTTGACTCTTAAGCCAGAATAGTCGTTGGTATTCGAACTGCGGACCGTGCAATAAAAACGAGTTCACGAGGTGTGGTTATTTGTTTTGTATTCAGTCACGGGCAATAACGCGTTTCTCTCCGTTTTGCATTATTTTGAGATAAGCCTCGCTTTACTGCGCAGGCGATAACTGTGACAGCCCCGCTGTGTACACACGTACATTTGTTGAAACACTGGGACGCGCTATTTGACCTGCCGACGCAGTATTTACTGATACTTTGCTGCTCTACTTTATATCATTATGTACAAGTATTAAATTGCGTCCCATTACTATCTGTAGTACGGGCGCCCTCCCAGTCGTGTTTGTTTATCCGTATTTCCTGCATAGAAAATGAGGGCAAGCCCACAAAATCTGACACTCTGATCGATCGTATTCACAAATTCAACTGCAGGCACAAATATTATATTTTGATTTTTCTTCAGCAATGAAAATTTTTTGAATGAACTATGTGGTTTAATTGAAATGATTTTTGAACTAATCGAGGATTTGACTAGGCTTTATACTTTGGTGATGACATAAAGCAGCCGTGGCGAAAATGTGACTCACGAGCACATTGCATAGCTGTGCATTTCTCTTACTTCCTGCCTTCCCCAACCCCCACCCTCTCACTCACTGGAATCAAACTCCGTTCCATTTGTTTATTTGTCTCAGACCTGCGAGTGGCGTATCGTCGCAATGTCTCTCTCGAAACCATGTACCTCTACAAAAACGAAAGTTTCAAGTAGGATGGGAGGACGCATTTTTTGCTGCCAATATGATGAGAATATTAAATGTATGATTTGTTCACAAGTATTACGAGGAAACGGTTGTATAACATAAAACAGCATTATACTACATATCACTCATGAAACATTAAAAGGTTAAGTAGGCCTACTACTACTATTATTATTATTATTATTATTATTATTATTATTATTATTATTATTAGTATCTCTGTACGTCGATCCTTTTCAGCAGATGTACGAATAATTCCGTTAGATTTTCAATTTAAACTCACATATTTACAACGTGAAGTTAAATGAAAGCTAGATGTAAGGACTTGACAAATGTTGAACTTTTCAAATCTTTGCCAAAATAAATATCCGAAGCTTCGTTCTTTCGCTTGCTCTGTTGAAGTCATGGTCGTTATAACTTACGTTTGTGAAAAATTATTTTCAACAATTAAAATAGTAAAAACCAAACTTAGATCACGACTGACAGACAAATACCTTCGTGATCAACTACGACCGGCAGTAAGTGACATAATTCCTGATTTTGAAACTTTATCGCAGAGACATTCTGAAGACAGTTAATTTTAGGTTGTGATATTGTTCATTTATTGTTCATTTCTTTCTTCGTTACACGTACTAAACATTAGTTTGTAGCCTTGTACTGTATAACATTATATTTAAGTGCTTGACGTAAGAAAAATGAAAATCCATTAATAAGTCAGACACTTGCTTCACTTCCCCTTCGGGTGTCCGCCTCCCTCCGTAGGTGCTATGCACGTTGCAGATTACACAGTGGCTCGGCGCATGATCACATTTTCGCCACGGCTGACATAAAGAATCATCGTGTTTCTAAGGGTGGATTCTATCTTCGTCTTAAAGAGAAGAAAACTGGAAGAGAAATCCTTGTCACTAAATTGACACAATTTCACTTCGCCCTGGCTTCAAATCAGAAGTTATGTCACATAAAGTAAAGTGCCGGATACGTATTCAAAGACAATACTTACTTTGTCTTGACAAAGTCAAATGTAGGCAAATGTAAGTGAACTTGTTGACGTCGTCATACGACGACACGGTGCTTCCAGCTCACTGCTGCTCCACGCGTAAAGTGCAGAAATTATTCATTCATTGCTGGGTACGTTTCTTTCTAAAGTCGACCTGGTTGGCGAGTTGGTATAGCGCTTGCCTTCTATGCCCAAGATTGCGGGTTCGATCCCGGGCCAGGTCGATTGCATTTAAGTGTGCTTAAATGCGACAGGCTCATGTCAGTAGATTTACTGGCATGTAAAAGAACTCCTGCGGGACAAAATTCCGGCACATCCGGCGACGCTGATATAACCTCTGCAGTTGCGAGCGTCGTTAAATAAAACATAACATTCTTTCTAAATATGCTATTTTCAAAAACATCCATTAGGAACAACGGGTACCATAGAACTACATCAAAAAACTTGATTACAAATATTATAAAAACGTCTTTTAGGTTTCCGCACGTAAGAAATGGCATGAAATGTAGAGCACAAAAAATATAACTGATGCTGATACTACTAATTCCATAATTTGAGACATCTGGCCGACATATACGGCTGACCTCTAGGATCCAGAATATGAAGCAACGGTTAACTTAAAAATAAAATACAATATGATTTGCGCCGAGAATATAAAACAATGATAAATTTAAAAACAAAGTACAATTTGATTTCGGAGAAACATGAGGTGAAAGTACAATGAAGAATAATGATATGAGTAAACAATATTACGTAGTGTTATACAAGTGATTGTGTAAAATGGATAATGAATCTTTCAATATCATTAGCATTTTACATGAAAATTGAATTAGAATGTTGTCATATTCAATAAAGTACCTTTATCCCTGTAAGCTAAGAAATGTTTATTGATACTAAGGAAACAATCATAGTACATAAAAATTGTTTCAAACTCTTTTATATTATATATTTACAAGTTAACCAATTAAAACAAGTTCCTGGATTGATTTTTGCAAGAAAATAATAATAATAGTAATAATAATAATAATAATAATAATAATAATAATAATAACTTACTACTTACTGGCTTTTAAGGAACCCGGAGGTTCATTGCCGCCCTCACATAAGCCCGCCATTGGTCCCTATCCTGAGCAAGATTAATCCGGTCTCTATCATCATATCCCATCTCCCTCAATTCCATTTTAATATTATCTTCCCATCTACGTCTCGGCCTCCCCAAAAGTCTTTTTCCCTCCGGCCTCCCAACTAACACTCTATATGCATTTCTGGATTCGCCCATACGTGCTACATGCCCTGCCCATCTCAAACGTCTGGATTTAATGTTCCTAATTATGTCGGGTGAAGAATACAATGCGTGCAGTTCTGTGTTGTGTAACTTTCTCCATTCTCTTGTAACTTCATCCTTCTTAGCCCCAAATATTTTCCTAAGCATCTTATTCTCAAACACCCTTAACCAATGTTTCTCTCTCAAAGTGAGAGTCCAAGTTTCACAACCATATAGAACAACCGGTAATATAACCGTTTTATAAATTCTAACTTTCAGATTTTTTGACAGCAGACTGGATGATAAAAGCTTCTCAACCGAATAATAACAAGCATTTAATTTCCTTCCGAGTATAATTCATATTTGTTGCTGTTGCTCCCAAGTATTTGAATTTTTCCACCTCTTCAAAAGATAAATTTCCAATTTTTATATTTCTATTTCATACAATATTCTCTTCACGAGACATAATCATATACTTTGTCTTTTCGGGATTTACTTCCAAACCTATCTCTTTACTTGATTCAAGTAAAATTCCCGTGTTTTCCCTAATCGTTTATGGATTTTCTCCTAATATATTCATGTCATCCGCATAGACAAGAAGCTGATGTAAAACGTTCCATTCCAAACCTTGTCTGTTATCCTGGACTTTCCTAATGGCATACTCTAGAGCAAAGTTAAAAAGTAAAGGTGGTAGTGCATCTCCTTGCTTTAGCCCACAGTGAATTGGAAACGCATCTGACAGAAATTGACCTATACGGACTCTGCTGTATGTTTCACTGAGACACATTTTAATTAATCGAACTAGTTTCTTGGGAATACCAAATTCAATAAGAATATCATATAAAACTTCTCTCTTAACCGAGTCATATGCCTTTTTGAAATCTATGAATAACAGATGCACTGTACCCTTATATTCCCATTTTTCTCCATTATGTGTCGAATCAAAATATCTTATCAATAGTTGATCTGTTACGTCTAAAACCACACTGATGATCCCCAATAATTTCATCTACATTTGTAGTTAATCTTCTCATAAGAATATTGGACAAAATAATAATAACAACTATTAAAAATTTAATAAGGACTTGGGAGCAAAATTTTCATGAACAAACTTAACACAGACAAAACGCAGGCTGTCGTGGGGTACTAGCGCTTGTTAAATTCGCTACAGATTGAAAGAATTCCTAGTGTAACTTTAAGTGGGGACATTGTAAATTATAGTAACTCAGTTAAAAATTTAGGAGTCCACATGAATACAAATTTTAATTGGAATGTACAGGCCACACAAGTAACTTGAAAAGTTTTTTCGATACTGCACTCACTTAGGCTCTTAAATGACATCCTCCCGTCCGCATGATAAATGCAATTATGGTGCCTCACTTCGACTACTGCGACGTTCTCCTGACGGACGCCACCAACTCTTTCACACAGCGTGCGCAACGTCATCAAAATGCTTGTGTGCGTTTTGTCTGTAATACTCGCCGGCGAGACATGTCATGCCATATTTCCAACTCTTTACCATGGTTGCCTCTTAGAAGACTGCTAGTTGGGGCCGAAAGAGGTCTACAGAGGCCTAATTCGTGAAGGATGATGATGATGATGATGATGATGATGATGATGATGACCATGGTTGCGCCTGAATGAGCGCCCTCAGCTACACGGTCTTCTTCACGGTCTATTATTATTATTATTATTATTATTATTATTATTATTATTATTATTCAAAATACTATATTATTCTACTTCTCGGTATCTTGCTTCACGGTATCAATCCCAAGATCAAGTGATTTAGGTCTACTTCTAGTCCTCCAACACAGAAGTTCTACATCAGGGATGTCGAACAGCGCTCTCAAGCTGTGAAACGATTAATACTGTTTCCTACCGTAGCTGAGCTGAAACGACAGTCAGTCAGCTGGCTGTAGCAGTGTTCTGTACGCAGTGTGTTTATCAACTCTGGCGGCTGGTATGGATATGGAACGACGATTCAATAGTGAGTGTACAGATAAATATTTATCTTAAAGGACGGAAAGGTACATTGCTTAATATGTAGAAAAGAACTTGGATACATTAGCCATCATAATATTAAAAGGCATTTTAATTCTACACGTCATGCTGAAGCTTATGGACCAGAAAAGTTATCCGGTTTCACTCGTGAAAAGGCTGTAGAAAAATTAAAATCAAGATTGAATTCAGAAAACCTTCCATCATCATCGTGTGTTAGAAAATAAGCTTGGTTCGTGCTAGCTACAAAATTTGTGAAATTATTGCAACTGCTTCAAAGCTATTTACTAACGGAAAACTTGTGAAAGGCTGTCTCATAGCTGTTGCAAAAGGGATATGTCCGGAATACGTTAATGATTTTAAATCTATATGTCTGTCTCGTAATATTTTTGTAGAGCGCATATGAGAAATGGGAGATAACTTGGAGGAACAATTGATAGCAAGAATGAAAACTTTCACTTATAGCTGTTGATGAAAGTACCGGAAAGATACGGCGCAGCTAGCTACAGTATATTCATAAGGAGTGTCGATTCAGATTTCAATGTTCATGGAGATCTTGTAGATGTCATTTCACTAAAGGATCGAACTCGAGGAGGAGGAGATACTTTTGAATCTGTATCAAAAACTATGAACAAATTTCAAGTCACGCTAAAAGTAATAAATTTTATACATCAAAACAGTTTATGTTTCTGAATTTGAAGTTGCACTGCTACAACACATACACACAAAGTTGATATTTTAAACATGATATTAACAACATTATTATTATTATTATTATTATTATTATTATTATTATTATTATTATTATTATTATTATTTATTTCCGTCACTAACGAACAATATTCATGGAATGACCCAGTAGATAAAACATTATTATTATTACTATTATTATTATTATTATTATTATTATCATCATCATAATTCATCCTCATGTAGGCTACATTCTTTGTTCATCAGAGTTCATCAAGTGCAAATCTAAACTGAGTTCCTAATCAATTGGTAAGATGTACAAAAGTTATCAAAGTACCAGCCGCCGCAGTTTCGCTTTTGTTTACTATCATTCGGCCGGTCTGCCTGCTACCTGTGTTCAACCGTTGCACGGTAAGGGAGTGAAGGCTCTGCAGTTCACAGCTCGAGAGCGCTGTTCGACATCCTTGTTCTACATATTCTTCATCATTTAGCGTTGCACTCCGCCGACTTTGGAATTGTCTCCTGCGCGAGATCAGAGACTGTCAGACCCTAATGTCGTTTCAGAATAACCTTAGAAAGTTATTAGATAGGAGCTACACATGTTTGTTATATGTGTAAGCTACTGTTACATATTAATTTAGGATTTTGTTTTATCCCTTCAGGATTTAGCATAAGATTTATTCTTATTTATAAAATTGTTTCGTTAACTCTCTGTACCTTATTTTTCCTGTATTACTGTATATTAAGCATTACAAGTAGTCTTTGTTTTAACATTGTGAACTATATTATATTTTTACTAACATCTGGGACATGTATCATTAGCTAATTTAATTTAATGTAATAATTTTATTATATTGTACGAATTACTTTGTACCACATGTTGATTTATGGTGAAGTGGAACAGAAGGTCTTATGGCCTTAACTTCACCCAATAAATAAATAAATAAATAAATAAATAAATAATAATAATAATAATAATAATATACATCAACTCCATCATCAAACATTGGCGACTAACAATTCATGGAAACATCCCGCTCTTCCGAAATTGCACTCTAGATACATTATTATATGCGGACGATCAGGTTCTTTTTGCTACAAATGAAGACGAGCTACAATACTCAATATATCACCTGAATATAATAGCACAAAATTTCAAAATGAAAATTTCCCCAAACAAAACAAAAATTATGGCGTTCCAAGGTAAACAGCCAGTTAGGAGTAAAATTTACATTGGAACCCATACGTTAGAACAGGTAAACTCATTTAAATATTTAGGTTATAATTTGACATATTTACCTGTTACTGATATATCTGAAAATATTCAACATTTTAATGGAGCCTTAAGAACAATCAATCAGGTTTTCACAACCACGAAAACCCAAAAACATACCGGGTTAAAAGCATATATGGTTCTAGCAAGACCTGTCCTCATGTATGGTAGTGAGGCCTGGACTGTCCGAAACCCGGATGTTCAACGCCTAACAACTGCGGAAATTAGATTTCTAAGGAGGACTGCCGGTTACAGCTTGCTTGACCACAAAAGGAATGAACTAATTACAAAAGAATTGAAAATTACACCTATTTATGAACATCTCAACCACTGTATCATTAGCTTAACCATGCCAATAGGATGGACCGTTCCAGACTCCCAAGACAAATTCTCCGCTATAGGCCTATACCAAATGGAAGACGATCTTTGGGACGCCCCCTGATAAGATGGACGGAGACCGTAACAGGCCACTAGGCCTATACCTGCAAGAACGATGATGATGATGATAATGATAATAATAATAATAATAATAATAATAATAATAATAATACAGTAATAATAATAATAAAAGTAAAAGTGGTAAACATATACAACCAAATCTTGCCCAAAAAAAGGGTGGAAAAAACGTGCGAGGGAGTGTAAATAGAGCAAAAATGATTAACGAAGAATTTTGCAACATGTAGAGACTGGATTAATCTTGTTCAGGATAGGGGCCAATGGCGGGCTTATGTGAGGGCGGCAATGAACCTCCGGGTTCATAAAAGCCAGTAAGTAAGTAAGTAGTAGCAATAAATAAATACATCTACATCAGCTGTAAATGTGTAAACTATGAGTGTGACGTGATATAGTATGCTCAGATCTAAATCTTTTAAAATTAATCACATACGTACTAGGAATAAAGACGTTTCAAGCAATCCAAGGTAATTCATAAATTCTCTCTCACTTGTTTTCTGTGCACATCCGCCTATACCTAACAGGTAGGTAAGAGTTATGACTAAGTTCCCGCTGATCTTAAAAAAAAAAAGGGAAATCTACGCCACGTTGCGTGGTATTCGTGATTACTTTCAGAGGTAAATGTGGTTGAGAGCCTTAATACTAGCTTAATGTTGTGAAATGTTAAAACGAGAGGGAAAATATTCCGTTTATTGCTAATTCAAATCACAGTTAGCAGCCTGCAAGGCTAAAAACATGCTTATGGACTTGAAAGTTTTCGGTTTAAAATATAATCATTATCATTATCATTATTATTATTACTATTATTCTCGCAAGACCAGCTCTCTCTTATGGAAGTGAGGCATGGACCTTTTAACAGAATCACAGCATGTGAGATCAGCTTCATGAGGACTGCTGGATACACTAAATTCGACCAAAAGCGAATGAGAGGATATCATGGAGAAACAAAAGACTGAACAGTGATAGAATACATTTGGCGATAACAAAAAGACTGGAAACATCACGTCAACAGACTGAGCAAAAACAGATTTCCAAAGGCATTGCTGACGAAAGGAAAAAGATCCATTGGCAGACTTCAAAAGAGATGGACAGAAAACAAGACCGTAATAGGCCATTCGGTTATTATTTGTCATGATGATGATGATTATTATTATTATTATTATTATTATTATTATTATTATTATTATTATTATTATTATTATTATTATTATGCAAATCGAGCTTTCTGGTATAACGCTCTGTAAAGTCGATTTGAATAATTTCGAGGGAAAAATTGTTCCGGGTTCGATATCTGGCCCCGGAACAATTTTTCCCTCGAAATTATTATTATTATTATTATTATTATTATTATTATTATTATTATTATTATTATTATTAAGTCTTCCAGCTTGGGGGTTGGGCGAAGGGCTAAAAACCCATCACCGTAAAAAACAGCTTGTTACGAATCCCTACAATAAGCCTTGGAATATGTTGTGTAAGGTTGTGAAACTTGGACTCTCACTCTGAGAGAGGAACATAGGTTAAGGGTGTTTGAGAATAAGGTGCTTAGGAAAATATTTGGGGCTAAGCGGGATGAAGTTACAGGAGAATGGAGAAAGTTACACAACACAGAACTGCACGCATTGTATTCTTCACCTAACATAATTAGGAACTTAAAATCCAGACGTTTGAGATGGGCGGGCATGTAGCACGCATGGGCGAATCCAGAAATGAATATAGAGTGTTAGTTGGGAGACCGGAGGGAAAAAGACCTTTGGGGAGGCCGAGGCGTAGATGGGAAGATAATATTAAAATGGATTTGAGGGAGGTGGGGTGTGATGATAGAGACTGGATTAATCTTGCACAGGATAGGGACCGATGGCGGGCTTATGTGAGGGCGGTAATGAACCTTCGGGTTCCTTAAAAGCCATTTGTAAGTAAGTATTATTATTATTATTATTATTATTATTATTATTATTATTATTATTATTTGAATTTCAATGATAGATGAAACTCTTATTTTGAATTCAGAAGAAATATTTCCTTGGGTCTTCCTACATCTCTGGATCTCGCGGTTAATACTTGTAAACTAGAATGTATTTTCCTGTTTGTGATTATGTATTCAGTCTCTTTTTTATTATACGTATTTTTTTATTATTATCATTATTTTAAAGTTAATACTGATTGTGTATATGTATTCAATCTCTCTTTTTCACTTAATTATGTTTATTATTAATTTTAAGTTAATATTTGTATACCGGTATGTATTTTTCTGCATGTGATTTGATCCTGGTTGAGTGGAAGAGAAGGCCTGATGGCCTTAACTCTGCTAGGGAAAATAAAACTATTATTATTATGATGAATATTATTATTATTATTATTATTATTATTATTATTATTATTATTATTATTCTGTTATACCAATTAACGCGATCTTGCTCATTTCATTTTTCTTAAGGTTGGTTCACAATAAACCGGAAACGGAAACAACAAGAAAGGGAACGAAAATACCTTTATTTTAATATTATTTTCGTTCTCGTTCTCGTTGTCGTTGTTGTCGTTTCCGTTCCCGGTATATTGTGAACCAGTCTTTACATGGTCTTTCCCGTGAGTGTAATACTACTAAACTTGACTGCTTGTTGGAAATATTTGTAATCTTTTCTAATGTCTCCATCTAATTATGTGCAACCATTGTTTCTTCTCAGAAAATTAATTTCTGTACCTCACAGTCTACTTTTCATATCCAGATGATAATGTGGTGATGGTGATGGTGATGGTGATGGTGATTTCTTGTTCCAAGCAATGTTTTGAATTGTTTATGGTAAATTTATTAATAATTTGTTACATAAAAATTGATTTAGTACATTGAATATGAGGTGGTTTTGCAGTAGATAATGCAACACTTAATCGATTCTTTAATTGTTTGGATTAATAATATAAGTCCTATTGCCAATGGGTGTCTTATTTGTGTAAAGAGAATTCTTGCAGTGATGATGATGACGACGACGATGACGATGATGATGACGACGATGACAATAATAGCAATAACAAATATTAGGCCTAAAGAAATCTCTCAAAACACAGGGATGTGTGCACATAAAACCCATATGATGTAGGCTATCTGCTTCGACTGACGTTTCTGGAACTTACCCAGAGGTGTGCATGACAGCATTTGATCATCATTCTTACTCTATTGTAAGTTTTCCTCGGTATAAAATGTATTCACAGCAGTTTAAATAATTAAAATGAGTGTTACATAAGGTTTCATTAAAATTCAGTAAGATCAAAATGGCCAATTTATGTATGATGACCTGGCAAGCCAGGGTGTCAACAAACACTGCCCCGACACCATCATTATTCACTGTAATTCCTCCTCTGTTTGTCTAGACATGAACTCCAGTCTCTGGTGCGGGAAGCCGACCCTATAGTCTAGTCTTACAGCAGCCAATTACAAAGATAAATTACTACCATCATGTGCTTTCGCCTATCCTATATTCATTGAGCATTATGAACTACCACTAGCATTAAGCCTCAAATCAAATAAGCGTATATAAATGCAAATATTTCAATTAAAATTTGTAATTATAAATTGAGTTAAAATGGTTGAATGGTGGTTAGGTGTAAGTCTATCACACTCATTGAAGTATAGGCCTGTATACCGTCCCCAGAGAACTAGAGAAATAGAGCCTTTACTAGTGCATACGAGGTCAACTAGTCTCCTTATTTTGCATTACAAAAATATTGTAACGCTGAAAAAAATATTTCGGGATTTTTCGCGGATAAACACGTTTTCAGCATCCCAGATACCGAAATATTTCATTTACGTACGTCATCTGTTTAACTATCCGTCTGTCTATGTACAGAGTATCCGATTTAAGCCATTAGATTTGCTTAGGCACCTCAAACAACAATCGAGGTGTGTGAGAGATATTTTGTGCGAGATCGTGCGTATTTGCTTGTTTTCCGCACAGGACCAATACGCGGTAAGTGTGAAATACCACATTCAGTATTCCCAACGTAACACACATAACAATTTCCCTCTTCTTACCGCTTAAGCGCGACATTCATTTTACTGCTTTAGGCTTTTTACATATTTTTAGAGACGTTTAACATAGTAATAATTATAAATTAGATACTTACCACTGCAATTTCACCTAAATTGCAATGTTAATTATTGTTTTTAAATATTTGCAAAAAGTAAGTAAAGTCTACTACTCCACGAAACTTATTGCATTCCTGATACAAGTAACATTAAGGAAGCCGTGAAAAAATCAACAAGATTCCAGATGCCGATGTTATTAATAATAATAATTATTATTATTATTTATTTATTTAATCTGGCAGAGCTAAGGCCAGTAGGCCTTCTCTTCCGCCCAGCCAGACTCTAATTCTAATTAAATACATTTGTTTACATAGTTATTACATCTACATATATCTAGATCATAAAACAACATGAATACTGCAATATGTTATATAAATAATAATGTTAAAATATTAAAATGAAAAATAAATCATTACATAACCTTACCGTTTGTTTTAAGTTCGCATTTATAGACTGGAGGAAAAAAAAAACAGACGTATATCACGGCCTGCTGGAGTATAGTAAACAAAGAAAACATTTTATAGAAACAATGTTCAAGAAAGATATTTTGGTTTTCCGAAGTTGCCGTCATTAAACAGAAACCAACATGGAGATTTCATTGCAACTAATTAGAAATTCGTCTTTCAGGTATATAATAAACGATCTTCGCACAAAATAATGCACGATACACGAGCGGTATGTTTGTTTTCATGTTCTCGGAAATTGAAAAAGCTCAACTACGTTTCGCTTTTTCGATCTTTTCCTCGACCATGAAAACGTCAACATACCGCTCTTGTAACGTATATTACTATAACGGTTTCCTAGGCGGAATCAGGGGTGGGTATAACGTTCACCGACATCATCACGCGATGTTACAAATTTTGGTCTTCTTATGATAATGTGAAACCCATGCTGTCAATCTGTTATGTTAATTATTTATTTTCTTTCTACTTTTCAACGTTTATTACGGTCTTGGATAATGTTTTATCGAGTTATTTTCTCTTCTTATATTTCCTATAACATAGTTTTATTGAAAAAAATTAAAATAATTAACGAATATCTATGGCCAGGTCTTGTTTATCCCTTGCAATGCGCTCCACTCAGCCACCTTCCTGAAATGTTTTGAAAAATATTGACAAAATTATCAGAAGATCAGAAGTTCTAATCAAGGAAATATTGTCCCTCCCAGATGACACTTCGAATGCCGTGCTGTATGCATCGAAGAACGTAAGAGGTCTTGGAATTCTGAGAGCTGAATGGGAAGCCAGTATTCAAAACTATAACATCTGTAGGCGACTGGAACACGTGAATGATGCACATCTACATCACATGAGAAATCTAGAAGAGGAGAAGAAAACGTCTCTCACGCGCCTGAAGATTGCTCCAAACAACGTCACTCCTCACACTAAAGGAAAACATCTCAGAGAAGTTCTCAGAAAACAATCATTCCGGTCATGGTGCCAGCTCCCACATAAAGGCCAAAGGTGTTTGTACATTTGAAGAATGCCCCAAAGCCAACTCCTCGATCTCCTCTAAAAAGTGTCTTTCATCCTCGGATTAGATCAATGCCATCAAGATGTCTTGCAACGTCACCGCAGTGAGATCTGTCCCTGGCAGAACCTTCAGTACTACCCGTTGTCGCCATCCCGGCTGCAGCGAGACTGAAACACTTGGCCACGTGCTGGGGTTCTGTAAGAAGGGAGAGCTACTGCGTAACAACAGGCACCATCGTGCTCGTACAGCAATTGCCAACCTGCTAAGAAACAGAGGATGGGAAGTACATGAGGAGATTCATTGTGTGTCTGAAGATGATTCTCATAGAAGAGTCGATATAATTGCCATCAATAGAAGAACCCAGAAAGCGATGGTCTTAGACCTTACGATTTGCTTTGAACGAGACACGAATCAAGCACTGCAGATAAATGATAACAAGCGAGCTAAATATGTACCTTGTCTTCCATACCTCAGTGAAAAATATGCATTTTACAACTGGGATGTTACAGGCTTCCTATTTGGAGCGAGGGGTTGTTTACCAAAATTTACATGTAATATCCTTAAATCCTTTAAAATTCCCTTTTATGAGGTTCAGAAGATTGTGATGGAAATTCTGAAGGCCTCTCTTCAAATTCTACACTATCATCTATATGTTAACACGTAAATTTTTGTTTTAATGTACAAATCGAATCATTATTTTCCTCGTTTCAGTTCCCTTCATATTTCATGTTTGTTAATTCAGGATCCCAGTGGTCAACACCTCACTTGAGGACGGATGATTTTAAATAAATTTTAGTAGTAAGTCAATCCTCCAAATTAATTTATTTGCTTTGTTTCGTTCGGAATAAGCAACGTATCTTTAAAGAACAGGCAGCGCAGAATTTTTACACAATTTATTAATTTAGGGAGACAAAGGCTAATTTGATCGGGTCAAAAGCCCTCATAGAACTGATATTTAACTCTTGCGGTGAATTTCAGTAAAGTCCGGAGGGCCTAATTAGTCAAATCCACTGTCCTCACCTCCACGCTGGGGCCCCCTGTAATATCTTAAGATGTGAAAGAGAGAGTGGTCTGCGGGAAGCAACGGGAAGCTACCGCATTTACCCTTCCCAAGAAAAACTCCAAACCCGGCATGATGAGTCTTTTCACAGTAAAAGATCCTGGACGAAGAATGGAGCGTGTGAAATCGACAGCCACAATAAGACACGAAGCTGTGTTACAAAGAGTGGATGAAGAAAGAATGATGCTGAAACTGATCAGAAAGAGGAAAAGGAATTGGTTGGGTCACTGGTTGAGAAGAAACTGCAGTTTGAAAGATGCTCTGGAAGGAATGGTGAACGGGAGAAGAGTTCGGGGCAGAAGAAGATATCAGACGATAGAAGACATTAAGATAATATATGGATCATATGTTGAGACAAAGAGGAAGGCAAAAAATAGGAAAGACTGGAGAAAGCTGGTTTGCAGTGAAAGATCTGTCCTTGGGCAGGAAAAGTGAATTCACTAATCAGTACTAAAATATTTAAAGAAAAAAACATAAAGCTTGTCACAAATCATTTCAAGATTTCAAATGTAAAACAACAGAGACATTATATTTCAGAGGAAATCTTTAGAAATTGAAGGACAGACAATTGAACTTATCTGTATCATATTTCAGACTTACTCCAGTCACGTCTTCTGATGTAGAACGAATATTTTCCTCATACGAATAGTTTTTCTAAACCCAGAAGGAATATTTCTTTTGATAAATGAAAATGAACATTATTAAAAAAAGTCTAGAGACATATCACTATGTATTTGATTTATTACTTTTATACATATGCGAAAATTATTTTAGATTGAAAATTAGGAATGTTCTAATTTCCAATTAGTATCTTTATATATAATTTGCTTTTTTTTTTCTTGTCCTATGGCGATGGACCATTAGCACAAAGACAAGTATATTTGTTATGCTGGCTTATTGGTGTTTAGACTCTTCATTCGATGAAGATATAGCCTAGTCCAAGCTCATACAACTTAATAGTTTCGGTACCAACTTCGTAGGTTCTACTGATCAGGAAGAGAAAAATAAATTGGCTTGGCCACTAGCCAAGAAGAAAATATCTACTGACAGATGTACTGTAAGGAATGGTAAACGGAAGAGAAGTTCGGGGCAGAAGAAGATATCAGTTGATAGGCAATATTAAAATACATATATTATATGCGGAGACTAACAGGAAGGTGGAAAATAGGAAAGATTTGAGATTAATATCAATGAATGAATTACCCTTCGTGAAGACCGCCCCTTTCCTACATTAGGTAGAGAATGAACACTCCTTGCTAAACGGAACTTTCTCGCGTGAGGGAATTACTCGAACTAGGTACAGTACTTTTTAACATGTATATAATTTTAAATGCAGATTTCCATAATAGCCTATAGAAGTAATATTAAAAATGAATAAAATATAGTAGTTATCTTACGTAGTTGTGTGCAAAATGTATTACGTGTTTCTATCAAAACCATACATTGTACCAATGACGTAAATTATATTTATGAGATTATTAACAATGCCTTTTGCGTGCAATCCAGAAGAGGAAGCTTCATCTCTTTTCAGTCTATGTTAAATGATTCCATTTAGGTAAACAGAGTGATTCACGAGCATTTACCGTCACTTACAGAGTTTATTTCCGAAGACATTCTAAGCAAAATATGTCATATAAACATTTGTCCTAATCTCAATATTTTCAAAATTACACTAATTTGAAGTTGTTAGTAAAATACTTTTTCATTTAGTTTCACGGGAAAAAAGTATTACAAATACAATAAATTATTCACAAGTATCATTTCTTTAATTGGCTAGTGTTCAGAAGCTAAAAATCTGAAAATTGCTTTGTACAGATTTTATTTTTCAATTCTTAATTAAAAATGACATTCTTACGCACTGATCACAAAAATTGTTACAAATGATACGACTTTAGGAACTTGATTCTTTACAGTTTAATTATGCAGCCTAATGTACAGTCTTAAAGAATTTACAAGAATGGCGTTATTTATAACAATTGTTGTGATAAATGCGTAAGAAAATATAATTTTGTAGTTATAAATCGAAAAAAAAAAACTGTACGAAGCGACTATGGAATTCACAACACATTCTTAGCTTCAGAATAGGCCTACTACCTAATTAAAGAAATGATACTGTACTCCCGAATAGTTAATTCTTTATCTGTAATATTATTTTACCCTTAAAGCTTAATAATAATGATATTTTACAAACAGCTTCAAATTAGTGTAGTTCTGAAAATATTGAGATCAGGACAAATCTTTATATGATATTTTTTGTTCAGAATGTCTTCGGAAATAAGTTCCGTAAGGGACGGTAAATCCTCGTGAATCACCCTGCATAGGCCTATACTTGTTTTTTTGAAAGATGGGATATGACAGGAGCGTTGCGATCGGAAAAACAACTGAATGTCACATAGCGTGGTAGGCCTGTTGCTATGGTAACAAGGGTTGAGTTGCCAAACTTACCGTTCCCACGTGGCGAGTGCTTAATAGCTCTCTTGGCGACATTTATTGTGCACACAGTGTTAGCATTGGTACGTTTCGTCTTTGATTCTCTGTCGATTTTTGTATTGTTTTCTTAGCTTTGCGTCAATTGTCAATGAATGTTTTAACGTCTAGCTTCCATCATCTGGCAGCATAGCACTGTTGTTCCAACCTCGGCCGCTTAACTGTCATGTCCCATCTTTAAAAAAAAACAGGTATAGTTCAAGGAAATTTATGAACGCAAAATGATGAAAGAAAATTAATTGTTTCGTACATGCTAAACGTATGTAAAGTAAAGATTTGTCACTCCTGTGGCCTTTGTATTTTTATTTTTCATAACAGACGTTATATTTACCATGGCGCATTTCTGTAAATTGTTTTCTATACCTCACTGCTCCTTAAAATGGACTACTACGTTCTGAAACTTCACTTCATGTCATAAAATATGGCTGGAACTTTTTGCAGCTGTCTGAATTTAACACGACATCAAAACCGATATAAAATAGGCCTACAGCACTCAGCTTCAACAGTTCGCTATAAATAGTGTATTTTTTTATTCATGAGCCAAATTCAACTTTAGCAGCATCTGTCACATCACCTTTGCGATCATTCAATGTTTTAACAATTTATAACCTCTAACAAAGTGAAAGGCATTGATTGTGTAGTTTTTTATGTAGTGACAAAGGAAGAAAACTTGCATACAATATCTGATGTGCACTTCGCAATTTTATCACTAGGAACTGATTTCCCATAACTAGACAGTGGATGCGGGATGACTTAAGGAAAAGTGAAGTTGTTTCGTATCGGAGTATATGGCACGTGCCGCATCGTCCGTCTTTTGTGTACCTGGCGAGTACAGCAGCGTACAAAACGAAGGAACCCCGGTCCGTTCATAATGCAGTGTGTGCAGTTGTGTTATCCTGCTCAAGTATTTAGTAAGCGTTGAATAGTAATAATATAATATAATATAATATAATATAATATAATATAATATAATATAATATAATACAATATAATAAAAATTATTATTATCATTATTATTATTATTATTATTATCAATAATTGTCTTATTTTTTATATTTTGTCTCATTTATTTTGACCTGCTGTTCACATTTTATTATGCTTTTTTCTTTCTTTCTGTATGTTATATATTATCTCTGATTTCTACTACTTGTTGTTTACATTACATTATTATTATTTTATTCAGTTTTGTGTGTAAAATTGTAGCGTACTTTGTAAATGTGTAGTGTTTTTTGTACCGCAGTTTTACTCCTGGTTGAGTGTTAGAGAAGGCCGTATGACCTTAACTCTGCGAGGTTAAATAAATTATTATTATTATTATTATTATTATTATTATTATTATTATTATTATTATTATCGTGTGTTCTTATAGATTTTTACCAAATTCCGATTATAACTATGAGACTAATTGCAAATATTTTAATTGCGGTAGTTTGTTTACCAGACGTCAGGATCTTGATTATTTATTTTTTTGTAAAGTCATTAAGGGTGATATTGATTGTGAATCTTTCATAAGCAATATCAGTCTTCATATTCCTGCTAAGGGTTTAAGATTTCATAAATTGTTTTATAATAGGAATTCTAAATCTCTCTCTCCGGTCTGCAGATGTATTAAATATGCTAATTTTCATGGATTGAACTTGGATCCATTTAATGTGTAGTAATACTTTTCGAGTTTTATGTCAGTTTTATTATTTATGCCATTGTTAGATATGTATCACACTATTCTCGTCATTTGCATAACTTTACAATATTAATTATATGATTCCTGTCTTCATTTATATGATTTAATTAATTCATTTGTAATACATTTTATTTAATTACTATTATATTGATTGTATTTCATCTCATTGCCATTTTCTATCATTCATTCTCATCATCATTTGTTGTTTTGTTTCGTTTTGTATCGTGCTAAACTGTAATTGGCCTTGTGCTGTTGTTTTGCACATTAATATTCTAAATAAATAAAATAAAAATAAAAAATTATTAGTAATAGTGTTTTGCTGACGTTAAATTCGCTCAGAGATACGAAATGCAATTAAGAAGTATGAGAGTGACATTTTATGTATTAACGAAGACAATATCGTGTGTAATGTATGTAAAATTGAAATAAAAACCAGAACAACTCAGGCTATAGAGAAAAATTGCAACAGTACATCGCACAGGAAATGCGTTGAAATGAAACCTGAGGAACCATCATCATCATCATCATCATCATCATCATCATCATCATTTAAGTTGTGCGGGTCTAACGACACGTGCAACATGATGCCCAGTGCAAATATTCCTCTAAAGAAATTGAGTGATCCCCATTTTAGAGTTTTTCTTCAGAAATTCTCTCGATACAAAAACTGTTTAAGCGATAGGCGAAGACGATTCAGCTTCGACAACTTACGAGAATATATCGTCGTTTACTGCAACGCTGGTAATTGCACCAATGATGACGAGGACTGAACCTTGCAAGGTATGTACTACAGTACGTTATTTTTCTTTTCCTTCTGACTGTACGGAGATACAGTAGCATGTTGACGTCGTCTGTTTACGTTTAAAACCTGTTGAGCCAATGGTCTGAATGAAAAAAATGCAACATATAGCAAATGTGCACCTAAATTCAACGATAAGTCATCCCGCATCCAATGTCTAATGATAACTGTTGTGCAAGGAGCCTATTTTTTGTTCAAGAAACTGCTTAAAATTTTTCAGTCGACAAAAAAGCATTAAAATCACATTTCTCTCAACTCACTCACGCAACGTATATTTATCCATATTTGATATAAGTGGGATGGCACCTTAGAACGATAAAGATTTTGGATTAGAACGGGGTTCGTCTGTATAACTACAGAGAGCATTTTGTAATTTAATTTTTTCTCTGTTACAATATATGTCACGTGACACATTTTGAAGTGCTCTCAAATAGGAAATATAACTATATTACGAAACTAGAATGTTCAAATATAATTACGAACACGAAAAAAAGTGGATTTTCTTTGCGCCTTGCCTGGTTAAAACCACGCACCCATCCGTGGATCGATTGTGCTTTGAGGACTAGGAGAAACCCACATGGAAAACTGTCGGGTTGTCTTGTGATAATAAAAGAAATAAATATGACCAAAATTCAAATAAAAGCCACTTTAATGTTAACACATTAGCTTGAAAATTATTAAAATGAAAACTTACACACATGGCACAAGTGCTCCAACACACACAATCATTCCAATCCCCCTTCCCTGGAAAGAGACGGGTGACAACCCGATATAGTAAAAGAAAATCCTAAAATAGCCCGATCTCTTAATTACGAGTAAATAGATACTGTCTATAAATAAAATTAGGTCATGTCACCGGGACTCTTAATTAATAAAACACACTCTAAATAGAGCATAACCCCCAAAGAGTGTACGATGTTACTGACCAAATTAAAACGGTCTCATCGTGAAACATACAGACATGTGTCTCTGGCGGAAATCTTAATGCACCATTAGATGTAGAAAACTGAAACACTATAAAACCCAGTTAATGCACCTGCACGCAAGTTCACAACAAAAAACAATATTTCACACCAATATACATGCATAATCTTTCCTTGTATACCACGTAGAAAATCCAACAAAGTCACTCGGCTGTTAGTAAAAGTATTCCTACAACCAGTAATAGTGACGGTAAGTGCAGAGTGGAAGTTCCAATACAGAAGAGAGTCTGACAGACGGTCACGTTACTCCGACGCTGGCTAATAGGGATATCTTATGCGAAGTTTTACCGTTAGATGGCAGGAGCGTTCCATGCGGCACAACATGTTGTAGGGTTATATACTGCAGTTGATTATGTTCTCCCGCTTGATGGTTTTCTGTGCGTGTCAAAATTATATTTATAATTATTTTGTATAACCTAGTATAATTTAATATAATTCAGTACTTTCTTACCTCATAGTTTAACTTAATTTACAATAAATAATAGCGTAAGCTTGTATAATACTGAGAGATGCATGGGGAAATCTGCAGTATGCAGAATATAGATACGAGTAAATTGAATGTTCTTGAACCTAAACGAGAACTTTAAGAACGAGGTGCACCAATAAAAAATAAATAAATAAAATAGGAACTTTGTCGAAAGTAAATATTACCTCTTTAATCATTAGTATTGTAAGTACCGTAGGCCTACGCTAAAAACAGGATCTGCAGCCACCAATTTTTTTTTATAGGGAAGGGACTATCGAGATTGAATTCCTCGTATTTTATTCCTCTATTTGCAGAAAGATTAAATGCAATGTTTGATAAGATGATACAATATGATCGCAGTAGCTAGTATCATGATTATTCCTGTGTTTTATAGGTTAAGGACATGCAGTTTTGAATAATATGAAGGATGATTTTGAAAATTTAAAGTAAAAACATGGTTTTAATAATTAGTCTACAGCACATTAAAAACATAATTCACGAAATGGATTTCACTATGTATTGTCCTGGATAATAAACATCCCAGTTAATCCAGAGTTTACTGCAGGCGTAAACTTCGGAGACTCCTAGAAGTACTGAATATAATGTAAGCTAACATAGCTTGTTCTCGAGGTTGCATATGTTTTTATTAATTCACTTTTTCCTCTTCCAAAATGAAACTGTAGCCACCAATTCCTTACTTGAAGTAGTTATTTTTAATTGCTAACACTTTCGAGGCGCAATTTCATTAGTTAAATTTTTAAGATGAAAGAGTAATGGAACGGAGAAAAATTCTCACCGGCGCCGGGATTTGAACCCGGGTTTTCAGCTCTACGTGCTGATGCTTTATTCACTAAACCCGGGTTCAAATCCCGGAGCCGGAGAAAATTTTTCTCCGTTCCATTACTCTTTCATCGTATGATGACGCAGAATATATGCATGGAAATATCATATGTACTTCGGTACATTAAAATAATATGTATATGATAGCCTATGCGTAAATCACTTCGTGATTTAAGACGGCGCTTATTCCGTCGGATCCCGGCCAACTAGTCACTCATAACGAGTGCACCTCAGCACATGTGTGAACTTCAGTCCTACGTTCATAGACATCTATGACGTAGTGCAGAGGGCGGCCACTAGAGGGAACCCAAGAGTTGGAACTTAAACTGAGACGATTCTGTCCGACGCCGAGATGGGTATCCGGTGTGGCTTAGTGGATAAAGCATCAGCACGTAGAGCTGAAAACCCGGGTTCAAATCCCGGCGCCGGAGAGAAATTTTCTCCGTTCCATTACTCTTTCATCGCATGATGATGCAGAATATCTGCATGGAAATATCATATGTACTTCGGTACATTAAAATAATATATATATATATATATATATATATATATATATATAAATCTTTAAGGTTCAAAGCATATATTCATAACATTTCGGGACCTGAATGAAGACAAAAGGCTTTCCCTGGTTTTTACATATAGGATCACACAAAAATTGCCATTTTGAGTTGTTTTTAAGAGTATTTAATGTACTAATACACTACGTAAATCCTCAATATTTATATACTGGAAAACAAATGCACACGCAAAGCGCATCCCTCAAAGTACACGCGCGCTATCTGTTGGTGCTAGTTCAGGATATCCCTATAGTAGACTCCTCCACTAGGATTAACTCCACAACAGGGAAACATAAAATCCGTTAGAAATTCGAAAGACTCACTGAATAAACCCGTAGCAGTTAACCTCGACACACGAAAGAACCGAGAGTCAAACCGTTGTGCTCTAGCGAGAGAAAAATGCTAGCGTATGCCTCGAACTCCAGCAGTGTAGAGAGAGCAAGAACTGCCCTCTATAAGAAAAAGACAAGAGAACATACAGTAAATTAAATTGATCAAGTAAAAGAAAAGGAAAGGAATAAAAAATAGAATATAAGGATGAAGGAAGAAAGGAAAGAAAACGTGGCAGGCGAAGCAAACGCCACATCTTAATTTTCTACCATTATTTCACCATAGTTTCCCTTAAATTCCTGACGTTATTTCTGCTGTCGGAAGCTATAAGAGCTAAGGAAAATGTTGACGACTGGAGAACAGAAACCCTTTTGTGTGTTTGATTATTAGGGACCAGATTTTTATGTACTATCAAGGTGTGAACTATGTACATATTTATGTAAGAAAAATAAGCTGAATATGTACCAAAATATGTAAAATCATGAAAATATTTAATATAAATATCTGGCAGGTATAGGATAGGTAAGACTCTCCAGTTGTGATTTCATAGAGCACCCGACTTTTTTACCGCACACTTGACACATTACTATTTTTCTATCTCTAGGGAAAGCTTCGTCCATCGCAATCCATGATTTCATTTTTGTCGTTAGGGTTGAAGATACAGAAGCCATTTTAGTTAGTTAAAAGCAGTAGGTAAACTCACTTGCACTTTATACTGTAAGTACTAAAACTAGAGAACTGAGTGAAATTAATAACACAACAGTACTGCAAGCACTGTTTCGCTTTACTAGATTACGAGAAAATAAAAGGAAATGTGGGACACATGCATTTTAGCTGCTCTCTGTAAGAAACAAAGTAGCCTACCTACTAAAACCTCAAACTAAAGGCATTTGCAAATTGTTGTTTGAAAAGTGGCATTCCTGTCTCATTCAGAAGGGTAGGATTATTCCAGCCGAGAACCATACTTTCTAATTGCTCAGAAAGTCCCATTTCCGCATAGGTCTACTAAATTTAAAGTAAAGAGGTCAATAACCTAAAAAGCTATTTATTTTAATCTTTCAACATCTTTCCAGTTTGTTCCTTTACTCCAGCTTCTTTTCAAAAGTCGGCTACTTTATTGCAGTTCATGTTAGACTTGACACGGGTCTTCCCTGGAAGGATTAGGAAGAGGGTGGGTAAGGTTGCAAATTGCATGGGAACGGCTAGTTAAGACGTGTGCAGAACAATTATAGTTTGAGACAAATCATGTCGTCCTCGTCCCATGCACCGCATGAAGGCAACGCTACTTTCTGAGTGATTTTTACAAATACAAGATAGTTGTATGAGAAAGGCTGCCTTTTGTTCACTCATATTTACAGTGGGCGGTATGGGGTGAGTGCCTCTATTACTTCCTGGAACTAAGGACGTTATGTTTCGTCCCGAAATATATTCTTTCTTGTGTAGGTAAAAAGGTTTTTTAAATCTGTGCATTTCAAATTTTAAACTTCCCCAGCAGAAGTTTTTTTTTAAGAGAAGTAATAGTGAATATGTAGATTTATATTTAAAAATATGTAGTATCAAATTTTAATATATTAATGGTAATTACAAGATTCGCAAAGATTGGTTATTTATATACGATTAGGTTGAAAGGAATATAATATGTAATTACATAAAAATCCGGTCCCTATTGATTATCATGCAAACAACTCAGTCTTCAGCGTTCCATAGAATTTCCGGATCTAATTTGGGATAGACTCAACTGGTGGAAAGGCAATTCGTACGTAATACACACAATTTAAAGATACGGGTTGCATTCGTAAAAGAAAATCGACTGGACGTTCGTAGACTGGGAAAGACATAATGGAAAAAGTTCATGCAGTTGTGGGGTATCGACAACTCCTTCGTTGGCCAGCTCGTTCACCAGATCTTACCACATGTGACTTCCTCGTGTGTTTCTGAACCACCACTTGCAGCGACGTTGGACAGTGCAGCCGTAGCAAGGGTTTGACAGGGAACTGAATATCTGCTTTATGTCTGTCGTGTTAATATGGAACGCAGATTAAAAACTTGCAATGAATCTGTATTGTATTGTATTGTATTGTATTGTATTGTATTGTATTTATTAACATTCCATGGCATTCATACATTGCTTTACAGCTAGAATATGGAACAAGTCAAAAAACTTAATACTATTATAAAGTCTTAATTTATAGTCACAGTCTAGATGAAATATATACAGACGAGATTTACAATATAGTCTACTAGCACAACACAAAGTTTTACTCTCAATTTCATGAAGTGTTATTGAATGTCATGCATTCACTTACAGAATAGAAGGTGTCAGAAACTAGCTACTTCTTTAATTTGGCCCTAAATAATCGTATGTTTTGAGTTTCATTTTTTATATCGATAGTGAGGCAATTAAAAATGTTTACTGCCATATAACGCACTCCTTTTTGATAGCACGATAGACTTGCCGATGGAGTATGAAAGTCATTTTTTACGTGTATTTATGCTATGAACTGTTGAATTAGTTACAAAGTTTTCACGATTACATACGAGGAAGACTATTAATGAAAAGATATACTGACAAGGCATAGGAATTATTTGTAATTTTTTTTTAAATACTCCTACACGATCCCCTAGATTTGGCACCTACCATTATTCTAATTACTCTTTTTTGTAATAGAAATATACTGTTACTATCTGTGGAATTTCCTCAGAATATTATTCCAAAACTCATTATCGAGTGGAAGTATCCAAAGTATATGATTTTTAAGGTATTGATATTTACTATCTTTTGCATAGATCTAATAGCAAAACAAGCTGAATTTAATTTGGGGGTAATTTCTTCAATATGATTTTTCTAATTTAACACATTATCGATTTTTAAGCCAAGAAGTTTAGTTGTTGTTGTTTCTAACAGGGATCTATTGTTAATTATTGCACTAGAAATTTGCGAGGTTGAAATTGCACAGGATTTAAATTGAATTATGTTAGTTTTGTTACAATTTAATACCAATTTATTGACTGAGAACCAGTCACATACTTTGAAGAGAATTTCCTCTGTTGAAGATTGGAATTTTTTGGAGTTATTGGCTGTAATTACTATACTTGTGTCATCTGCAAATAATATGGGATGACCTACATCTTTTATTGGGGGGGGGGGGGCAAGATCATTTATAAACACTAGAAAAAGTAGGGGACCTAATATTGATCCTTGAGGAATTCCATTATTAATAGTTCCCCATGTCGATGCAGATTTCATAGTTGTATTGATTTCAACTTTCAACTTTCTGTTTCCTATCTATGAGAATACTCGGCGAGTTTACCTTTGCATATATTGTACTAATTGCTGTTATCTATCTTATGTTAAACTTGAGTACTAAATTATTGAACTCGGACCCATGATTTTGGCTTACCTCTATTATAGAGAAACTGCAACGCGACAATACTCAGCGCAATATAATTAATTCCACACACCACTTCTGTTCATCTGAAATATTATATAAGCAGTCAAAAAATCATTTACTCACCCAATTAAAGAAGATGCTGAAGCTCTCTATCTTCTTCTTCCAAACAGTTGTCGCACGTATCTGAAATTGGAAATCATTTGCTTGTTCAGCAAGAAAGAGCAAATAATTTAATGAAAAATCGTAATAAATCCGAAAGAGATAATATCAAGACAATCCCAAAGGGATGAATCTTATGAAAATTTATGGAACATTGCAAATAAGGAAATATAGCCTGCATATTATATGGAAATGTGAATATAATTCACTTAAAAAAATAGTAATATATAGCAGTGATGTCAAAGCAAGCGCACTTGTCTGACCTTGACGTCGTGCGCGGGCATCAAGCGTTAGGTATGGAAGGAGCAAGGATTATGTATATGAAGAAGGAGCCTGTTGGACTAAGAAAACAGTGGTGTACAAACTGCAAACGGAACGTGAAATTTTATGTCGTTGTTTTATATGGCTTCTTTCTGTTTGATATTATCTATATTGTCTGTAAAACAAAGTACTAACACCAGTTTCTTAATATTGCAGTTAATAACATATTAAAGAGTTAAGAAGGAATATTCACATAAATTTCATAGTAGTAAAACTATACTATATTAAGTGACTGAAACATCATTCATAAAGAAAGTGATATTCCAAAGACAGAGATTAAGTATGACATAAGTTGGAATTGATATTGATGGTATTTTTAGCCTTATAAAAGTAATCAATAAACTAATCAAAACAATATTACAGTACAAAGCAAAGTTACCTAGATGCTGTAGATGTTTCAAAAGTAACTAATATTACTATGCTTTTAAGGTAATATTGGTGCGCAACTTCATATCATCAGAATATTAAATTATTTTCTCGAAAACTGCTGAAGCTATAGAGCTGACGTTTTTACAATATATGGACACATATCTTTGTTTAAGATGTAACAGTAGTTCTTTTGAATAATTTCAAGGGAAAAATTGTTCCGGGGCCGGGTATCGATCCCGGGACCTCTGGTTGAAAGTACCAGCGCTCTGCCAACTGAGCTACCCGGGAACTCCACCCGACACCGTCTCAACTTTTCCCTTTATATCCACATAACTCGCGTGGGCTGACGAAACGCCAGAGACCTACATCGAGAGCACACAATCTCTATATTACAAGGAGAAAGTTATAGAATGAAAATAGAAAACAATGCCTAATGTCAATTATTATCCTGTTTGTTTCTCTATATTACAAGGAAAAAGTTATAGAATTAAAATAGAATACAATGCCTAATGTTAATTATAATCCTGTTTGTTTCTCTATATTACAAAGAGAAAGTTATAGAATTAAAATAGAAAACAATGCCTAATGTTAATTATTATCCTGTTTGTTTCTCTATATTACAAGGAGAAAGTTACAGAATGAAAACAGAAAATAATGCCTAATGTTAATTATGATCCTGTTTGTTTTCTATATTACAAGGAGAATGTTATAGCATGAAAACAGAAAATATTGCCTAATGCTAATTATTACCCTGTTTCTTTGTCTATATTACAAGGAGAAAGTTACAGAATGAAAACAGAAAATAATGCCTAATTTTAATTATGATCCTGTCTGTTTCTCTATATTACAAGGAGAATGTTAAAGCATGAAAACAGAAAATATTGCCTAATGCTAATTATTACCCTGTTTGTTTGTCTATATTACAAGGAGAAAGTTATAGAACGAAAATAGAAAATAATGCCTAATGTTAATTATTATCCTGTTTGTTTCTCTATATTACAAGGAGAAAGTTGTAGAACGAAAATAGAAAATAATGCCTAATGTTAATTATTATCCTGTTTGTTTCTCTATATTACAAGGAGAAAGTTGTAGAACGAAAATAGAAAATAATGCCTAATGTTAATTATTATCCTGTATGTTTCTCTATATTACAAGGAGAAAGTTATAGAATGAAAACAGAAAATAATGCTTAATGTTAGTTATTATCCTGTTTGTTTCTCTATATTACAAGGAGAAAGTTATAGAACGAAAATAGAAAGTAATGCCTAATGTTAATTATTATCCTGTTTGCTTCTCTATATTACAAGGAGAAAGTTATAGAACGAAAATAGAAAGTAATGCCTAATGTTAATTATTATCCTGTTTGTTTCTCTATATTACAAGGAGAAAGTTATAGAACGAAAATAGAAAATAATACCTAATGTTAATTATTATCCTGTTTGTTTCTCTATATTACAAGGAGAAAGTTATAGAATGAAAATAGAAAGTAATGCCTAATGTTAAATTATTATCCTGTTTGTTTCTATTACAAGGAGAAAGTTATAGAATGAAAATAGAAAATAATGCATAATGTTAATTATTATTATCCTGTTTGTTTCTATATATTACAAGGAGAAAGTTATAGAATGAAAATAGAAAATAATGCCTAATGTTAATTATTATCCTGTTTGTTTGTCTATATTACAAGGAGAAAGTTATAGAATGAAAATAGAAAATAATGCCTAATGTTAATTATTATCCTGTTTGTTTCTCTATATTACAAGGAGAAAGTTGTAGAACGAAAATAGAAAATAATGCCTAATGTTAATTATTGTCCTGTTTGTTTCTCTATATTACAAGGAGAAAGTTGTAGAACGAAAATAGAAAATAATGCCTAAAGTTAATTATTGTCCTGTTTGTTTCTCTATATTACAAGGAGAAAGTTATAGAATGAAAATAGAAAATAATTCCTAATGTTAATTATTGTCCTGTTTGTTTCTCTATATTACAAGGAGAAAGTTATAGAATGAAAATAGAAAATAATGCCTAATGTTAAATTATTATCCTGTTTGTTTCTCTATATTCCAAGGAGGAAGTTATAGAATGAAAATAGAAAATAATGCCTAATGTTAATTATTATCCTGTTTGTTTCTATATATTACAAGGAGAAAGTTATAGAATGAAAATAGAAAATAATGCCTAATGTTAATTATTATCCTGTTTGTTTCTCTATACTACAAGGAGAAAGTTATAGAATGAAAATAGAAAATAATGCCTAATGTTAAATTATTATCCTGTTTGTTTCTCTATATTACAAGGAGAAAGTTATAGAATGAAAATAGAAAATAATGCCTAATGTTAATTATTATCCTGTTTGTTTCTCTATATTACAAGGAGAAAGTTGTAGAATGAAAACAGAATATAATGCCTTATGTTAATTATTATCCTGTTTTGTTAGATAAAACTTCTATGACAGAAAAGTACACAGATGTTTATTTAAATGGAAGAGATTTAATTCTAATCTTAGAGATACACCGAGTTCCTTGAGAAATTTAATTTCAAAGCTGTAGCAGAAATTAAGGCAAGGAAATTTTATTGTCGCCCATGTCTATCCAGCTAATTCCAGCATTTCTTGTTTTTCCGGAACGGCTCACGGCATACTGGATAATATGCATTGCGCATTGCCTGCTCGCTAATTAGCCAATTAGTTTTGGTGGCTACGGGCTAGCATGCTGTAGGAAGGTGTACAACGGTAATTATATCCGCGGACATGGACACAGACACACACGGAGCTCCATGTCATTAAAACTTTTAGTTTTTTTTTTTACTTTAATGTGTAGCATATTTGCTGCTGGGCTCTGGCACACACTGTTTCCTCTAAGGGCGAAACAATTTCAATGGAAACAAGTAAATGAAATAAACATAATGTTGTATACAATAATTAAGAGTTCTGTTTCTAAAAGAAATAATTTTAAAGGTTAAAAGTAATAATTAATCATTTTGAAAAAAATACCTCATTTGTAAAAAAAAAAAAAAGCACAATTTTTATAATTGCAGTATCTAAATATATCATTATACATGGTGTATCTAAATTGGTGTCAAATATTTCGGGGACGTGTTCTTAACATCAAAACAATTAAAAAAGTTAATAAGAACATGGGTCTCAAAACCATTCGTTAGGCAGTTATTAAAGGATCTGTCCCTTCATTGACCGCTGATTGTTTGATGGTGTTTTGGTTGTTTGTATTTTGTAGAGCGAAGAAATCAGAAGAAAATGTATTCTGTGAGTGAACAGAACGAAATGATTTGCATCATTTAATTGATGATGTGCTTCTGGACGTCATCCAAAGAATGTGTTTTAACACGATGCTGCTCCAGCTCATTTCAGTCTAATAGTTCGTAATTTTTTTAATGATCGATTTCCCCAAAGATGTATTGGTAGACGGGGATTCATTGCATGACCTGCTCGATCGCCTGATTTGAATCCAATGGATTTCTTTGTCTGGGGACATTTAAAGACCCTGGTTTATGCGACTCCTGTATTTAATGTTGATATTCTGAGAGCGTATCCAAACTGGATTTCACGAAATACGAAACACTCCAGAAATTTTCAACAGAGTACGCCAGAGCATGTAACGCAGGTTTAGGAGACACATCGAAGCAGAAGGAAGCCACTTCGAGCAATTTTTGTAACATTAAATTTTGTCTTGTAACTCTGAAATAAATTATTTTGAGACCAATGTTCATATGAACTTTTTGTAATGTTTTGGTGTTAGGAACATGTCCCCGAAATATTTGACACCAATTTAGATACACCTTGTATATTTATTACAAAACTTCGTAGGTACCTAGAATTGATATAAAATGCAAAAAAAAAATCAATATAATGCATTTTGGGAATAACAGTCCAACATGGGAAAAAAATCATGTTTCGGATTATAAAACTAAAGTTCGATGTATAACATTATACCGAGAGTAAGTCATGTAACATCTTAGACAAAAAATAGTACATTATGCAACGAGCCTATAATGATAGTAATTAAGAAGCGAGTATGGATGTTTATGAAACGAGCGCAAGCGAGTTTCATAATTTTCATACGAGCTTCTTAATTACCATTATAGGCGAGTTTCATACGACTTTTTATGCTTGACCATATTTCTAACTTGAAATTATTCAGATGTATACATTTTATTTGTATCTGACAAGATCGGAAGTGACCTTGTTCTAGGTCGTGAATTGTGAGATGTGCGCAGACGCGAAAGTATTGATTTTTTCCGAGGAACAATAATGTCATTGACCTTGATGTAATCATGTTAAACTTGGTATAATCTTGATTATTGAATTCGACATTGAAAAACGAGACGACAAATTGAATTTATTTGAATATTATTTACAATTAACGCTACTTATTATAGTAACAGAACATAACCTTCTGCGACAGTATTGGATTTCCAGCCTCCGTGACTTCGCTAATTCTCTTTCGATTGCATATCCGAGAATAATCGATACTTGCGGTTTTATAACGGTACAAAGCTGACTTGTCATTTGAAGGACATGTTGGTTCAGAAAAGTGTGAATACAATTAATAAATATATATAATAAATTTTCAGTCAAATACACTTTTCAATTTGTGAGGTCAGATAATCTGTTACATCACAATATTAATACGAAGTCACTAATATTTTCGACTTTAAAAAGTCATCTTCAGGTGCATGAGATGCAAACAATTTTTAAAAATAGGTGATAAGTTAATCTAACAATTAATATTATAGTAAGTAATGCACGTACTGGCATTTACAATTATATAAGTTTCGTGCCTCTTGAGGTAAACTGTACATGGTAAAGCTGAACACTGATGCTAGATTTTCGTATGTATGTGAGACATGGAGAAGGCACAGCATGATTTTAACCTTATACAATTAAAGGTTAATTATTCTCATTAGATCATGTCATTAAAATAAAATAAATGAATTTGTACAGTTTGATATTAACTATGTTAAAATGTTAAATATAATATATGAATTTAAAAAGAAAGCTGTGATGCAAATGCTGATGGTAGAAGAACACGCAGTCTAATTCGTCGTGGTGAATGCCATAGTTGTATAGTTGTTCAGTTGTTTGCATCCAGACAAGGGGGAATGTTTCACCCGACGTTACATGTTTTATTGTGATGTAACAGATTATCTGACCTCACAAATTGAAAAGTGTATTTGACTGAAAATTTATTATATATATTTATTAATTGACTTGTCATTGGCTGAACACCTGTAAGCTTAGTTGTCATTGGCTGAAAACACCTGTACTTCAATGACATGACATTAAAGGCTGACACATGAGAAGTCCCCTTCGGAAAACTTCTGTTGATTTCGTAAAAGCTTAGTTTCACACGTGAACAAATTTCTTATGGAAGACTCCACTCCATTTTTCCTTTGTTTTGTTTGTTTGTTGCTTTTTCTGGGTGTTTATGGATCAATTATTGTTACAGGATAGTCTATGACAAAAATATATTAAAGAGGTGGGGTAAATTAGGTGCAAAATAAGACATCCTTTCCATAATCGTGTGAACCAGGTCTGTCCGAAGCTGAACTTAAATAAATTCATGTTACGGAAGCTCGGTTAAGATTACACACTCACGCACGCACATACACACACACACACACACACACACGAGTGAGCTGTTAGTAATGTCAATATCAAGGAGTTATTCTTTGAGAAATTTCAAACAAAAAAGTTTAATACAATTTTGCTCGGTTTTACTTCCTTTTCGAGAAAAGAAATGTATATCAAACATTTCATAGCGTATTTGGAAAAAAGTAAGAATTAATTGCCGATATGCTCAATCAATTTACAATAACGCTGTAGTATTTAGGCTGTATATAATATACTAGGAAATTTTAGGTTTCTTCTGGAATTAATGGTGTTTTGTTTAGTCGTTCTCAATTATTTATAATTGTGTTATTTCTTTTTCTTTTCCTTCTCCATTGTTTTCTTTTTTCCCCCATTATAAACAACAATTTTAAGGTAAGCTTTGTCTTCTAGGCAGCCTTCACTTGGAGGAAGCTGAATAAAATTTATTCAACATAATTATATAAATAATTATTACAATATAAAATCTCTTTCTAGTAAATTAGATTACTTTATAAAATTTACTCTGTCAAACGTTGAAAGTGTTAAAATTGTTTAAAAAGGTATTTACCTTCGACAGACGGCCCGTTTCGACGCTATTTGTCGTCGTCTTCAGTGTCTCTTGAACCACTGTTCTGCATTGATGATCATTTGTATTTGTTGTGTTCTTGGTGTCTTGTTATATTGTAGGTTATGTTTTAGTCCTTTTTCAAGTAATTTCGTTTCATTTTGGTTAAATGTTACATTGGTATTGTTGAATATCTTAGGATGGAATTTGTGTGTGGTGTTGTATTTGGTTTTTTGTTTATGTGTTAATGTTGCCAGTTTGTTTCTATGTCGTTTCTTTATCTTATCACTGATTTGTGCTATTACTTTGTTCGTATGTAAAATAATTCCCTCTAATTGTATATGATGTACTATTTTTGTTAACTGCAAATATGTCTTATATGCATTTGTATTGTGTTTGTTTTTCATGTGATGTAAATATTTTATATTGTTTTGTATGTAGATTTTCTCTGCTGTAGCTTTTGTTTTCTGTGCTGGGTTCAAGAGACACTGAAGACGACGACAAATAGCGTCGAAACGGGCCGTCTGTCGAAGGTAAATACCTTTTTAAACAATTTTAACACTTTTAACGTGTGACAGAGTAAATTTTATGATTTAACAAAGTGTTAACGTGAACTTTAATCAATGAGATTACTTTATTTAAATAGTTAATTTATATATTATATAATATCTCATATTAAAAAAATTGAATTACTAATAAATAAGAACAAATACATCAGAAAACCAAGAGAGCAGTGTATTCTGATGACTATTACACTTTTACTACGTCACAATACTTTCGGCCAATAAATCGGTACGAAAGGACGTCTTTCAACCAATCGTGGCTGCTTATCCCACAATTTTATCGCCTCCCTAGCATTTGTTTATTTTTATCACTACCCTAGCATTTCTTTCTTTGTTTGCCAACATTTCAAACTGCACTGGTCTGGTCGTCAAAAAACAGTAAATTACAAACCACTCCAGTCGATGCACATCACTTTCAAATATGACTCGCATTGGCATTCAAGAACAAGAATTAATAAAGATCACTGGTCATATATGAAAAGCAACATTCGGCAATTCTGAATAAGTTGAGGGATACACCATGTACAGTTTCCCTGAAAAAGGATGAGACGATTGAATATTCCTAAGTCTCAGATGTAAGACACTGCGCATGATCGGAGACCAGAGCACTGATACACAAGATAACGAATATTGAGTTACTTGAATGCATGCTATTTGGTTTGTTACTACCATCGTTCCGAAATTCACTTCAAATACTGCAAAAAATATGGTAATATTACGTAAATAAAATATAAATATATACGTAAATCGTGTAGTTAAATCGACAATGGACCTTCATGGCTAGCTCGACACTCCGCACAGAAAGGAAACCTTTCGTGTCATTTCAATAGCTCAGACGCTAAGACTTCTGCCTGTTGTGTAGAAAAGAGCGAGTTCGATTCTCAGTCTACATCAACGATTTTTTTTGTCTAAATAATGTTCAATAGCTAAGTAACGTTGAAATAGAGTTTTACAAAGTCCTGAGATTAAGTGTCAATGATCACAAACAATGCAAAGTTACAAGTTATAATATTATAAACCTGAATCTAGTGAATGCATTTATATACACACACATATACAATGTAAATGCATATATATTAAAAACTAACAATTAAAATGAAATTTAAAAATATTCCTAAGCCACACAGACAAACCTTTACAAAGGTTTAGAGTCCTTAGGCTATGTCATTTGCTGAGTAATTATTACAATATTTTATTAGTAGCTTTCCCATATGTGTAAGAAATGCACTCGCACAAAACACTTTTTGTTAAAAGTGTGGCTTTGGATTATTTCATTCTCACCCCTTCAGTTGATTTTAACTATTATATCTACGTGTTTCCAATAGTGTTTAATTTAATGTGCATTCAATTTTATTCATGTTATGATTGAATGAAAAAGCAATGTTGCAGTTATTGACTAATTACATATACAGTATTAATACTAATTATTAAATGCAACTATTAAGTAACCAATTGTAGTATCTTTTGCAAAATCTTTCATGTTTAAGTTGTCAATAATATTTCTGTTCCATATACTATAAGACGTTAAAAGAATTTGCAATAGATTTGGAATCTTCTACTTTATAATCACTTGTTTTAATGAAAAAATATTTTCTTTCTTAGAATATCTACAAGTTTAACTTTGATAACATTCCGAATAGCTTTAATTGCATTATCTGAATTTTGTACTTTTCTATTCAAATGTATTCTATTTCCCTCTTTCATAATTTTTGATAAATTACACTGTATTTCTTGTAGTTTTTAAGAACATGAGGATCATTACATAGCAGCTCATTACATAGAGATTCTTCTTTTTAATACATGAGATTTTTAAGTCCCTGCGTTATCTACATTTTTTTTTTTTTTTTTTTTTTTTTTACTTTTGAATTTTTTCACAACATTGAGTGGAGAACATCCACTGAAGTGATTCTGAAATTAAGTGAAAGATACAATACATTTACTCTTAATATCAGTAGTACCAGTATCATGTACGTTTTTCCAAGATTCATTTTGTAGACATAAATGTAAATAATCACTAGATACAGCATTTACGACCCTTTTTTAGTTTTTAAATTAATATTTTGAAATTATTCAGTGACATCAGAAACACTTAGGATTTGTTTATCATGCTCAGACAAGCCATCAATTATAGATTCTGTCGAATAGAAATTCAGTCTAATTCTGTGTACAAAAATTTTATCAATGACTGTGCTACTTAAGCTTCTATGCTGGTGGAAAAATTACGCTACGACTAAGGTTGTCAGTTTCAAGGAGTGAATTTAATTTACTTTTACGGAAAAGTTCCGAGAGATAATCTATGTTTATGTCACTACAGAATAGCCACCTATGCCCACCGACGTCCTCGAAAGCGAGACGAATTGTGGAATCACGTTGTTGACACCTGGGAAGATCTCGCCGGAGATCAGAACCTATTCCACAATCTCGTGACATCCATGCCTGATTGACTTAGAGCTGTAATAGAAGCTGATGGAATGTGGACAAGATTTTAAGTTAACAGGTCTCTTTTTGTTTCTTATGATTATTGTTTGAGGAAGAATACTAATTTTAACTTCCAAGTAAGATATTTTTTGACGAGGTTCATCCCACTTGTAAGACCCAGAAATTGGGCATAAATTATTCCATATTTTTCGACAAATTAGACAGTCGAAGGAATCTGAAGAAATTAATTACACCTCAATAAGAAAAAAGTTTTACCTGGGATCGAACACGAGACGTTTCGGTTATACAGTGGAACCGACACGCTACTATATGAGCTACCGAGATAAGACAGCGATAGTAGCAGTCCAGAATGTAGATCCCTTAGCAGGCATTTGCCATTCGGTACAGAGAAGCAATGATATTTTGTGACTCGAGCAATGTTGTGAAATCGTCGCTTTAAATGGCTATCTTCTTCGTGATTCTTATTCTGGTCCTTGTCCTTGTTGTGGTCCTTGTAACAATTCTTGTTGTATATGTCATGGTATTTATTGTTAGGCCTACGTCGATATCGAGTGAACCGCGCTGTAGAACTTCAACTTCCGACGACCAAGAGTCGTCTCATTCCTTTTAAGGGTAACTGTACATCAAGGAGTTCACTTCTTTTACGCACACGTCCAATATAACATCAACTGAACCACCAACCACGAAAACATTCAAATTTGAAAATTGTACTTTCAATAATTGTTTCTTTTAAAATTATTCATGTTTATTTTTTATTTCATCATTGTTAATTAAAACGTTTCTTGTTTATTTAATCATCCCTAATTAAAACTTTTCTAACACTTGTTTTTATTATTTCGGTTATGTTTGTTATAGTTTCTGCTATATGATATTATGGATAGTCACGTATCAGAGATTGATTAATACTAAGATTTATTGAAAATCATCTGTCAAATGTTTTAATAAAAATGAAACTGAATCAGCAAAACCTTCTGACCAGTAACCGTCCACAGAGTTCAATGAAGATTCCATAGTTGGCAAAACTGATAAGATAACAGCTATTCATAACACACTACTGCCATCTACTAGCTTAATATTTATAATGTTGAGTTGGTACAGTAATACATTTGAAGACAGTTGTATTTTCGTAAGCCAATTAATATTTTATTGTATTGGAGTACTTCATTACTTCTAATCTTTACATACTTTCTTCTAATCGTGTAATAGTTAATTAAATTCCACTCGAGTTTTGATTTTCTCTAGATAAATCAAAACGTCTAGTGAGATTACTGTTGATAAATAGTTGAAATAATTTTAGTTTTGTCCTTTAGATGTGCAGAAATTTGATCCCAACAAATGTAACTTTTCGTTCTGCAAAGAAATTTAAAAACCTGACGCACTCTGACAATCCTGTAAAGGAGACCCACAGTTCGCGTAATGCGAGAGATGTAGGAGACAACGAGAAATGCAAACATAACACACACAATAAAGTTGATTTTAAGGGAAATTTGATTTCTTGTATATAAGTTTACGGTTACTACATACTTTAAAAATTAAATTGGGAGGGAACTCTTTCTAACTGGCTGAAGAAAATGCTTGTTGTACGACAAATGGGGAATTTTTTAATCATTAATTAGATTTGAATGACGTAAAACAAAGCATCTCTTGTTCCTGTGTTCGCCGAATATTTAATTAAAATTAAATCGAAGAGCTTAAAAATAATATTTTTAATTGAGTTCGTTTAACGCAAAACAATCATATCGTATTTTTATTTTTTTTTTTCCTTTACAGTTTTAAATGTGCTAAAATTTTGTTGTTATAACCTGACATAAGCAACATTATTTTTACGTTCTCTAGAATATTCAATTGAAATGGGAGAGTAGGAATGTGTCTTAATATTTTCAATTTAGTTTCAAATAAGCGTATCTTATTGTCTGCGTTTTCTGAACATTTAATTAAAATTAGGTTGTAGAGTTTATTTTAAATTTTCCAAGATTTTATTTGACTTGAAATGAGCAGTGCTTTGCTCTCTAAACAGAAATTAAATAGTATATCATTTGTATTTTTTCTTACGAGATTAAAAACAATGAACTTCAACTTTCCTGTCCATAACAAGCCAAGGGGTTGTTCAGAGCAATACAGACTTATGTGCACTTCCTGTTGATTACACAGCGTTGTACGATCTCCCAATTCATCTACTTTAAAATGCACATTTTTCTGCAAAACTATTCAAAATATATCAAAATGATATTTTACTTTTTTGTTGCGCTTTACTACAGAAATCATCCACCGCAATTAATGACACTACTTACGGTTCACCCTGTATATTCATGAAAGATATGCAAATGTAATAAATTAGCTGCCCGTAACAACTGTAAGGATTTTACAACTTACTGTACTTAAGATGTTGTATCAAGAAATAACGGCGCTGACTTGAATAGTTGTATTACCACCCTTCGTGACCCTCTATTCCAGACTGGAAACTCGGCAAGGTCACTGGACTATTGTGTAACGATTATTCCACACGCTCCCTCCCAGTGGCGATTTCTCTTAAGGAGCACAGGAGCAGTGCACCACCTCTTCAAATAACACATGTTTTTAAAGTTATATCAATGAGCTGCAGTAGACTATATGAGCGACATAATTCTTTATTATAATACTATGTAAAAATAACACTGCATGTCTAGGCCTACTGTTCATGTTGACGCCTGGGACTTAGATTTACCGCTCGACACTTGCGGCACACTGTTCCATTCGAGCATGCGCAGTAGTACTGTTTCACTGGCAGGCTTTGGAGCATGGTAGGGAGGCAGTACAGTGTGCGTAGGAGGGGTTAGGAGCACTTTCAGATGTGTTCCCAAGCTCGTTCCATCATAAATGTTACAATGAATAGTGAGCAAAATCTTTTAAATCATCTATAAGACTTTTACACGAAAAGATCAAAATAAAGAAGATGGGTAGAAAATTATAAGTGACGAAGAATAGTAATAGACAGGGAAAGGATTTATATGTAAATACATATTTACTTATAAAGCTAATATAATTTATATTTTGCATTATCTTTATGTTTCACAATGTGTAGGGTTGAAAAATCCTACTTTTATTTTCCATATTTTTCCATATTTTAGAGTTTAGTACATATTTTCGTTAATTTCCATATATTTTCCATATTTCATATAAAACAGTCCATATTATATTAGGTTTAACAATAAAACAAAACAAAATTCCATTAACTTTTAAAAATACATTTCAACAATAGAGATTTAAACACATGTTCAGTAATCCCTTTAACATCAGAGTTATTTGAAAATTAGCAGTCCTATCAACAATGGGAAAGTAAGTTACAAAACTGTATTAATTTAATTTAAAATTTTTAACAGACTTCAGTTGTGCAGCTCAACAGTTAAATGCCAGTCAGAGTACACATAGGTTCAGTTTTGTAAATCATACTATAAAGACGGTAAATATGCCAAAAGTACGTCATTCAGTCAATTTAAAATCAAAACTAACAAGTTACATTTCAGAATTTAAAGAAGATGGTTTATCAACTGACAATAAAATATTATTTTGTAATTTGTGTCAGTGTGCAGTATCATCTACACAAAAGTTCCTGGTGCAACAACACATTACAACTAGTAAACATCAGGCCAACAAACAACTAAATTCCAAGCAGAGACAATTGTTTTTAACACAACCAAGAACATTGAATGTAAGATCTGAGTTTAACATCGACCTGTGCCGTTCTCTCATCTCTGCTGATATTCCTCTCTACAAACTAAAGAATAAGGTCTTCAGGGAATTCCTTGAAAAATATACTCAACATACAATCCCGGATGAGTCAACACTTAGGAAGACGTATGCTCCATCCATCTACGATGAGACAATACAGAAGATAAGAGATGAAATTAAAGATAGTTCAATTTGGGTTTCCATTGATGAGACTCCCGACAAAGAAGGTAGACTTGTTGGTAATGTAGTTATCGGTTTGTTAAGTGAACAATATTCTGAACGAATTCTTTTACATTGTGATGTTCTAGAAAAGTGCAATAACAAAACTATAGTTAAACTATTCAACGAAGCTATGGGTATCCTGTGGCCAAAGGGTATTATGTACGATAATGTGTTATTCTTTATTAGCGATGCTGCCCCTTATATGGTCAAAGCTGGACAAGCATTATCTGTTGTATATCCTAAATTGACTCATTTTACTTGTGTGGCGCATGCATTTCATCGTGTGGCAGAAGTGGTCAGAGACAATTTCCCTAAAGTAGATTTGTTGATTTCATCAGTGAAAAAAGTATTTCTCAAAGCTCCCAGTAGAGTTAACGTGTTGAAAGAAATGTACCCTGAAATTCCATTGCCACCAAAGCCAATTTTAACTAGATGGGGTACATGGCTAGAAGCAGTTGAATATTATGCCGAACATATAGACTCTATTAACAATGTTCTCCTTGCATTGGACTCTGAAGATGCAGTCTCAATTGATACTGCGAAAACAGTTACCTGTGACATAAGTGTGAAGAATGACTTAGCTCACATTCAGCATACATTTTCATGCATCATAAAAACGCTCAAAAGTCTCCAAAATAGGCACCTTTCACTATCTGAAAGTTTTGAAATTATAAATAGTACTGTGGAACAACTGAATCGTGGTAGAGGTAAAGTTGCAGATGCAGTAAGAGCTAAGGTGGACACTGTACTTTCAAAAAACCCTGGATATGAAGAACTACAAAAGGTTGTTGCTGTGATGAGTGGTGAATCAACAGTGAAGATTAACTTGGACTTATCCCCAGCAGACATTGTGAAATTGAATTATGTACCAGTTACTTCTTGTGACGTCGAACGCTCTTTTAGTCAGTATAAATCTATCCTCAGAGACAATAGAAGAAGATTCACTTTTCAGCACTTGAAAGAAATGTTTGTAACCTATTGTTATGGTAACAGACAATAAAAATTGTGTTTTGTTGAAACTACATTGGAAGATAAGGTACGTCCATTATATTTTTTGTTTAGTTTGATTAAAATGTACCAATATTTAACGTACATAGTCATTTTTTTATAATTTTAAGTCCATATTTAATTCCATATTTTGGTAAAAATCCATATTTAATTCCATATTTTGGTAAAAATAACTACATATATATTTACATATTTCATATATTTTTAGTCCATATAAATCCGTTCCCTGGTAATAGAGAAGTGACAAGAAAATTCAACATTCCGATTTACGAAAAATGCAATATACGCTGTATTTTGTTTTCCTTGCCTATTGTTCGACGGCGAACATTTATTGACAAAAACAAGTACGTTATATGAATTTTATTTATTTTTCTGTTTGAATTTAGGACTGTGCGTAGTAACTAAATAATTTTTATTATCGTTCTGCAGGTATGATTGATTTGAATCACATGAATGAAAGAATTTAAAAACATGATTCTTCAGCTGCACACATCAACAATAATGTTAAATTAGCAGTGTTGGGTCAAACAAACATATAGACACAATTGGATTCAATTGGATTGTTGAACTTCACAATGATAAAGTTACCAAAAACAGATATATGCGTGCGTTTTGTGCAGCTTTTAAGTTGGCTTTAAGAGGTCACGAAGACAGAAACTCATCTTTAAACGCTAGTATTTTTCTTGGCCTCATCAATTTCAGTTCTGAATTAGACGCACTCTTAAGGAACATTTGGAAAGAGGAACAGTGTTTAAGAGCACAACAAACACTATACAGCACGAAGTCCTTGAAGTCACACGTTTCGAATCCTTGTGAGCGTGTGAACTGTGTTATAAAACGCAATATAGTGAAAACAATATTATTTACGGTGTGCTGCAATAGAAATTGAACACTTCACTTTGCTATTACTGGACCTACATAGGAAACTGATTAACTGTAATTTCTTGACTAACAAAATTATGTAAATCTATACCTACAAAACATATGTTAATAGATATTTAGTAGTTAGTACCTATAATAATAATAATAATAATAATAATAATAATAATAATAATAATAATAATAAATATTTGTGCACCACCAGGATTATTTATCACCACACGCCACTGCTCCCTCCGTCTTTCAACCGCGCTATCAATTCGGTTAACAGTGGCGGGTTTAGGTTATTTAAGGACTTGCATGACACTGTTCCTAGACATTAATGATGTTTTTAACAAAACGGTTAACAATACGATAGTATAATACATTTAATATTTTATACACAGTGGCTCACTAAACTCTTTCACCTGCGAAAACATTATACCTGTTGTTGCTATACAAAATACCATAAATAGAAATTAAATTATATTGAAGGGGACAACTGATGCTTCACTAGCAGAAATTTCAAGATGTGCTGGAGATGTGCTTTGTATGTTTGTAAACTCCATATTGTTCTAGAATGTTAAGTTTCTGTGTGTGTGTGTGTTTTTTTTTTTTGGCTGTATGTGTAGTATTTTCATGTCAGTGTCTATGTTGATGTAGTTGTGATTGGAGTTTGTGATGTGTCCTGCGTAGGGTGTAGTTTCGTTGTGGCTGTGATATGTTCCTCGTAACGTGTTTGAAATGATCTTCCAGTCTGTCCAATGTAAGAGTCATTGAAATTATTGCATAATACTTTGTATACCCCTGTTAAGTTGTACTTATTTGTGTGTCTTGTATGTGTGTTAAAATGTTTTTGTAATGTGTTCTGTGTTCTGTATGCGACGTTGTATTTTAGTTTCTTGAAAGACGGTGCAATCTTGTATCTGTTCATGTTTTAGTATGTTAACGTGATGTTTTAGTATGTTAACGTGATGTATTAGTTTTTTCACTTGTATTATGTTTTCTTCTTTGCGTTTAGTCTTTCTTATGATGTTGTCTATTATGTTGGGTTGTATCCATTTTCCTGTGCTATGTATTTGATAGCGTGTATTTCTTCCTTATAGTCTTGCTGGCTCATAATAGTAATATGCGTTACAAGAGCGGTATGTTGATGTTTTCATGTTCGAGGAAAAGATTGAAAAAGCGAAACGTAGTTGAGCTTTTTTAATTTCCGAGAACATGAAAACAAACATACCGCTCGTGTATCGTACATTATTTTGTGCGAAGATCATTTATTACATACCTGAAAGAGGTATTTCTAATTAGTTGCAATGAAATCTCCATCTTGGTTTCTGTTCAATGACGGCAACTTTTAAAAACTAAAATATCTATCTTCAACATTGTTGCTATAAAATGTTTTCTGTGTTTACTATACTCCAGTAGGCCGTGATATACGTCTGTCTTTTTTTTCCCCCAGTTTATAAATGCGAACTTAAAACAAACGGTAAGGTTATGTAATGATTTATTTTTTATTTTAATATTTTAACAATATTATTTATATAACATATTGCAGTAATAACATCGGCATCTGGAATATTGTTGATTTTTTCACGGCTTCCTTAATGTTACTTGCATTACAAATGCAGTCACTTTTGTGGTGTTGTAGAGTTTACTTAATTTTTGCAAATATTTAAAAACAATAATTAACATTGCAATTTAGGTGAAATTGCAGTGGTAAGTTTCCAATTTATAATTATTACTATGTTAAACGTCTCTAAAAATAATATGTTAAAAGCCTAAAGCAGTAAAATGAATATGGCGCTTAAGCGGTAAGAAGAGGGAAATTGTTATGTGTGTTAGGTTGGGAATACTGAATGTGATATTTCACACTTACCGCGTATTGGTTTTGTGCGGAAAGCAAGGAAATACGCACCATCTCACACAAAAATATTGATGAGTCTGTGCATCATGTATCGGAACGTTACGTGTTTTTGTTGTGGGGGGGGGGATTCGAGGTATTGTGTATACGTGTTACTATGGTAGTGGGTTTCCTGTATGTTTAGAACATATATTTATTGTCCGTTTTTGTTATTCTGATGTCTTAAGAAATGTATGGATTTGTTGTTTTCGGTTTATAGTGTGTAATGTAGTTTTGGATGTATTTTGTTGATATGTTTGTGTAGGTTTTCAGACTGTCTTTTGTTTGTATAGCATTAGTATGTCGTGTACGTATCTGTGCCAGTAAATGATGTCTGCGTGTTTGCTGTTGTTTTGTTTAGAATGTGTGTCTGTTATATGTTGCGTATGAAAAAATAGGCTAAGATGTTGGAGATGGGTGATCTCATGGGTAGGCATTTTGTTAAAGAGCCTCAAATATGTTATAAAATGGAATAGAGGGTAAATTGTAGATACGCTGGGCCTCTGAAGAGTGGAATAATAATAGGCCTACAACTGATAAATATAAAATCAATCGAAGAGAATATGAATACGAAAGTCACGTGTTATGCCGAACTAGTACTATCAATTTCAGTAGCGTAGATCATTACGGCACAGGTCTGCAAACCGTTTGATTAGTAGCCTACTAATCGAAAGTTCGAGCCTCCAGCAATCATATTTATTTCTTCATTCTTGAATAGACTCTTTTAATATCAATATTCACTGAAAAACTGTGAAGTTATTTAAATAACCACTGCTACGGAGAAAATCCCTGTGTTAGCTGAACCATGGGCTTCCCGCACACAAATTATAAATCGGGAGTACGCCGGGGATCGAACCAGGGTCCACAGCAAAAGTCCAGCGTTCTAGTCACTAGACCACAGTGCTTGCTGTCTGTTGCCTCATCAAGTTCAAGTGAGTGACATCCACTGATTGAATGATTGATTTCAATAGTTTTACCACATTGCTTGCCAATTATTGGGCGAAATCCACCATACAATACGATTTACAACTGTCACTAATTCAGAGCAGATTACCTTAGCACCTATTACTGCACACCAGCGTTTTTTTTACCTTTTTCAATATGTGGCACACTAAAGGTGTAATTTAAAATCCTTTGGCACACTCATATGATCTAAAGCTCTACTTCACAACAGGGGAGAATTTTGAGTGTTTTTAGCAGGGAACAAGGGCTGCAAAATACAAATAAATGACATAAATGTATACGCGTTAATATATGAAATAAAGTGGGAATGATAATAAAATGGATGATGGTGAAATGGCGCATGGGGCAAAAATGGTTGAGAAGAGAAACAAAATACATATTATTCACAAATAGAACTGACACACTATTCTTATTTTTATTTAATGTTTATGATAGAAAATTGTAAAATTTAATGACAGAAAATTATTACAATGCAATATTAGTGTGACTATTTCGTTTATATGACGTCATTCCATTTTCGACCAATGAAGTGCAATGAAACTTTGAATTCCAACCAATCACAGTCACATTTTGCGATAATTTTTGCAGCTAGATTTATCGCTATCAATTTATCTCATGGTCGTTCTTTTGTTTAGTCGTTGTCGCCAACTGTTTCCCCGTAAATTGATTATCATGAATACATTAAGATGCAACTACACGGTTAAACGTTTCTTTCAACTTTAAAGCAATGAATGAAAGATTGTTTTTTAATATTAATTAATATATTTACGCAGTGAAGACGACGCTCAAAACGGTGCACCATGTAGACACAAAATCTTCATGCATCTTAATTGAACGTACCTTTTAAACTTGATTGTTTCAATATTCTTCCCAGATTGCACGCATACGCGATTGGAATATTGAACTGTGTAGATGCAGCTTTAGTTCCGTTACACACTACAGCGGGAATGCGTTTGTCGAGCTATAAAAAATGATTTCGTGTAGCACTGATTGTAAGTTACGGTCGAAATAAGGCACAGCTGACATTGGTCCTGCTCCCACAGGTAACTTAACTTATAATTATAGCCTATAAAATTTGAATTTTGTGAATGAAATTAAACAATTAATAGAAAGTCAGATGTTCAAATTTATGTAACATCACCGCATGTCAAACTCAAAGACCTTGCATAGTAATAATGTCTTTGATCAAACTGCCTTTCGTATGGCGTAATAAAATTCGTGTTTTAATTAGACCTATCTATACAGAGATGGCTTCACTGTGCAGCAACATACCTCGCTGTGAATACATAAGCATTGGTATATAGCCGTCCCCACTGTTACTGTTAAATTAAATTATGATTTCAGCAGATAATGAAAATGTATTTATGTTATAATAATAAGAGAAAAGTGCAGTACATGTAATTAACATTGTTAAACCTGTATTTCGCTTTTCGCAATTGGCATTACTGAATAATAACATCGAATTTCTTTATTGCAGTAATCGATATTCATCTACGAGTATTTCAACTTCACAATGTCTGAATAGGTTAAGTATTCGTTAATATACAATTATTAACATTTTGTGATTGAATTTTAGGGATATATTATTTACATTTTTATTTTATTCACGAAATAGTCCTAATAAATGTCACTCGAGGTCTGAGATTTCCCAGATAAATCTCAGACCTCTCGTGACATTACTACAGATAATTATGGTATTATGTATGTTTTTTTTTTACTTGATATTTAGGAAATATGAAAACAAACAATACACCATGTCCGGACTAGAGGTATCAAGAAATAATTGTTCATCATTCATTAACAGAAGGATATTTTATTATTATATATTTGACACAGGACGCAGAAACTCTCCAAGATTTTATTTTTATAACAACACTGCTAGCAATCTATACAACAACGCAAGAAAATTGAAGGAAACAAAAGAGATACGATTTATCATTGCACGAATTGCTAACAGTCAGCATTAATCATTTGCATCGAAAGTAAAATATTGACACCACAGCAAAAAATGAAGTGCGTGCTTCGGCTTGTTGAATTTACAGTAAATCTGTTACCAGAGTTCAATTCCGATTTCGTCTAGAATTCAACTTTGATCCACCTGTGGAATAGAACTCTTAAGGAGGCAGGAACCTGAATTCCACAAAGAGGCAAACATCCCAAGAAAAAATAATCGAAGAAACGGTCGATCGTATACGAGCTGCATTCAATTGGTGTCCAAGGAAGTCCATTAGGCAGGCTAGTCATCAGTTACAGATTCCCAAATCAACTGTTCATGACGTTCTTCATAAACCATTCAAACTACGTGCATACAAGCTCCAGCTTCTTCACTCCATTCAGCCGAACGATAGAAGATTAAGACAAAATTTTGCGACTGAAATTCTGCAACGCATTGACGAAAACTCTTCATATTTGAGGAATTTGTATTCAGTGATGAAGCTACATTTCTTCTCTGCGGTAAAGTTAACCGCCATAACTGCCGCATATGGGGATCAGAGGACCCTCGTGCTTTGGTATAGTGGAACACCAAAGAGACACGGGAAAAGTTAATGTTTGGATGGGTTAATGCACAACGCAATTACTGGTCCATTTTTCTTGAAGAAAACCGTGACTGGGCACAATTACCTTGATATGCTAGAAAATTCCGCTGTGCCCCAAATCTCCCTTGGATCAACGTTTAAACAAGACGGTGTTCTACCACATTATCACCATGATGTCGCCAGTTTCTTTCATATAAATTTTCCTCGTCGTTGGATTGGAAGATGCGGGCCTCAAGCATAGCCACCAAGGTCTCCTGGACTGACTCATATGGATTTCTTCGCCTGGGGTTTCATGAAGGACTTTGTGTAGGCTATCAACAACATCCAATCCAAAATTTGTTACAAATGAGACAACACATCAGGTTATCAATTGACCGCATAACGCCTCAAGTGCTGCAAAACAATTGGAGGTAATTGGAATATCATTAGGACATTTGCAGAGCAACAAGAGGTACTCATATTGAGATATACTGAACTGGATGTAAAACTTGGAGAGTTTATTATTACATGTTTTGCCAAGATACTTAATGTAAGATTTTTTTCATAAAGGCAAGTCAATTACGATATTCTTTTAAAATTCGTACGATATTCTAACTTTCCTGACCTGCCAACCCTGCTTGCTCGTCATTCTCTTCTCTGCTGTTGGCATACCTGCACTGTGTTTACTGAAAGTTGACTCTTGTGGACTCACTTTTTACTATTCTTTTCACTTTTCTTTTCCAATTTTTGCTACGACCACCTTAACTATTTTCATTTCCCCGAGGCACACAAGCAGATCATTCGCGGTACACCAGTTGAAATTGACTGCTCTATATGTGCTACTTAATGGACTTAATCTAAAAAAAAGACATAGCATGTTCTGCAATCAGTTTTTTTTTTTTTTTTCATTTTAAATCTGGTACAAACTACTACTCCTCGATGCATATCTCTTCTATCAACACTCTTCATGAGAAAACACGTCACTCAGTGTCTTGGTTTTCAACCAGTACACGGAACTCTGTATGTTAATGTTAACTTATGTACAGTACGATTATTTAGTTGGCAATGTATTGTGGGTCCCTATCACCACGGCATGGCGCGTCCTCAGGTTGCGGATCGAGGAGACGACCTCCAGATATGGAGGGTAGCTGTGAATATATTGAATAAGCAGTCTCGGACAGCCGATGAGGGGTGGCCTCCAGCTTGGGGGTTGGGCGAAGGGCTAACAACCCATCACCGTAAAAAACAGCTTGTTACGAATCTTTCAAATAAGCCTCGGAATGGGACTGATTCTCTTTTGTGGCAGTGCAAGAGGTTAGGTTAGATGGGAATGGCATAACACAAATAGCAGATTATTTGAGTAGCTTAATATCAAAGACGGACATCTGATCTCAATCGAAATTTAGATAACTGTGGTTTTTTATACAATTTTTCATGCTCTTTCCAGTTATAGTGAAATCATATGCAAACTCTAACACTATATTTATAAAGAAATTGTGTTAAATATTACAAAGAACACTGTGAATTAAAAAATTGCCTCTAGATCAAAACTATGGAAACGACAGATGTCCGTCTTTGATATTAAGCTACACATTTGTTGTATTATGGGGAAGGAAACGATAATCATCAATTAGGAACAGGATTCTTTAATCATAAAAGAATAAAATCAGCAGTAAAAAAGGTCGAATTTATCAGTGATAGGTTATCGTATTTAGTACTTAAGGGTAGATGGTGCGATATCGTAGTTATAAATGCTCGTGCCCCTACAGAAGTATGGGCAGGGCATGTAGCACGTATGGGCAAATCCAGAAATGTATACAGAGTGTTAGTTGGGACGCCGGAGGGAAAAAGACCTTTAGGGAGGCCGAGACGTAGATGGGAAGATAATATTAAAATGGATTTGAGGGAGGTGGGATATGATGATAGAGACTGGATTAATCTTGCTCAGGATAGGGACCAATGGCGGGCTTATGTGAGGGCGGCAATGAACCTCCGGGTTCCTTAAAAGCCAGTAAGTAAGCAAGTACGATTATTTAGTCCTTACAGTCGCCGGAGATGTGCGCCTGGGTCACGCGAGTACATTTAATTACGCCAAGGGGTGTTTGGGTTAGTCACTCGCTTGCCTTCACAGCTATCGGATGTCACGCATGCGGTAGAGCGTTGTGCTTCCAGTACAGTTAAGCTGTACTGCATTCCTTTACCGACCTCTCGCCCTTATCTCTACTCTGGAGCTCTCCCCACTACTCATATTACTCCCCCTCTTTTGCGTCGCTGAGCTGTCAGGACTAAATAATCGGTCTGTACCCAACGCGCAGTCCTGAGAACTACCGACTCAAGACCGAGAGTTATTTTACTTTTCGATAATATTTTATCCCAGCTTCAATTTCACATTCCTACAGTTACTATAGGCAGCGAATTCACGCAGGCAGTTCTGGTTCGAGTACCGGTCAGGCCTAGGATTTTCCATTGGAAAATCCATAGTGACACTTGTGGTGGACAAGATCGTAGTTGGGTTTTCTCGAGGTTGTCCCATTTTCCCTATATTAGGCATCTACATAATTCCATCAACATTTCCCCATTTCGACATCATTCAATAGCATTCCCCTATCGCCGGCTGGCGATGCACGGAGGAGGCTGGCCTAGAGACGAAGGGAGTTGCCTGCTCGAAACCTAGGTATGCAGCGAACCTAAGTGCAGTCAGCCGGTGTGGGTTTGGGAATGCGCCTGAGGGTTAGCATAATAAATCGTAAAAGGTCGTAGTGCTGGGTCACAGTGTCCGCCTCCCGAAAATTCTATTCCGTTTCTTTTTTATGTGAAGATCAAACAATGTGCACAGTTTCAAGGAAGTTTTCGACGTGAGCCATTAATAGCTTCCATGTAATATGAAAAATACTTTCCTCCAAATTATCTGGTAGAAAACCTTCCGGTGATTTCTTACGAAAATAATCCGCATCTTGTAAAAAGTAAATAAAAGAATGAACAGTGTTTAATACACGTTTAATTATTCCTGTTGTACTTTTTGCATTAAAGCTTTTGCTTCATAATATGAAAGAAGATTATGTCTCAGGAGACTTGTCTGGATGAGAAATTGTCTTCATCGTAAAAGTAAGGTGTTTTGACTATAATCTAAGTATCCTTCCACAACGTAACTTTAAACTTTTTCAATTACGCAATTCGTCTGTAAGAGAAGGTAGATTTCTTCTCTCTCATTCTCACGACAGTTTTGTTGATGAGACTCATAACATAAGACACTTCCTCACTTTATTTCCCGTCCAATTACATTAAAATCAAGATAACTTCATTCAGCTGTTTTCCTGGCATGGGAAGAGTGTCCAAATGAAAGAAAAATATTTTTTGAAATGGTTTAATAACGTACCTATTCATAAACACTCAACCTTGAATAAAGATATCAACTTCGTGCAAACCTAAAACAAGAAGTTTAACTGAATTTAAGAAGTGAACTGGTAATAACATCGCTATGATTGTGAAGAATATGTGTTTTGTAACCTAGTACTGGATTTTTTTTTCAGTGTTTGTAAATAACACTACTCAACAAATTTGAACTTTTTTTTTCCATAACATTAATAAAATAGGCTTATCTTAACTAATTTGCATGCGCTAAACACGAAAATGACAATGAAAAGTTCGCAACACGTCACGTTTTTGTGTTATAGATGCTTACTTGATACATTGGAAAATCAGAATTTTTTTGACCTATTAAAAATTATTTTATTCTCATTTTTTGTGTGAAAATTTCCAAGGGCAGCTTAGATATGATAAAACTGATACATCAATAACTGATCAGCTATTAAGACTTATAAAAGCCACTTTTCGTGCAATAAAATAGAGAAAGGTAAAAAATGCCTTCACTTTTTCTCTTATGAGAACTGGAATCTTCCCTTTTTAAAAACTAGCAATAATTGCCCATCATCGCTGGATCCTATCTTTCTTGATACCGTTGCTCCATTGTAGCAATGTCTTTGTGAAATCGCTCTCCGTGCTCATCACTCACAGTCCCCAAGATCTCAGGAAAGACGTCAAAATGTGAATGTAAGAAGTGGATCTTCAGTGACATGCTGCAGGCTGTTTTTTTTTTCTTAGTAACATCTCTATTAATTGGCGATAATTTTCTGCCTTGTGATTCCCTAAAAGCCCTTTGCTGTAAAAGATGTCCATGCTGGTAATTCCTTGGGGTTAAGTTTTTTCTCAAAAATGCTGTCCTTAAAAAGTTTTCTAATTTGTGGACCGACAAACATGGCTTCTTTTAATTTAGCATCACTGATTTTAGGGAACAGAGTCTTTAAGTGTTGAAAGGCTTCTCCACTCTTATCTAGAGCTTTCACAAAATTTTTCATAAGCCCTACTTTTATATGCAGTGGAGAAATAAGTACTTTTTCACGTTGCACTAGCGGAGGATATTTAATATTATGTTCACCAGGAATATAACCTTGTGTGATAGGCCAGTTCTTCTCCACATAATGTTGTGCTGTTGCTCGACTGTCCCACAAACATAAAAAACAACATAACTTAGTAAACCCTCATTGTAATCCAAGCAACAAAGCTATTACTTTCAAATCTCCACAAATTGCCAAACGATGTTCATTACAATTTACTGCATTCAATATTAGTGACATGTTTTCATAAGTCTCTTTCATAGTGACTGAATGAGCCACTGATGGAAGGTTTTGTATTGCCATTGTGCAATAAAACTGCTTTCAAGCTTAGTTTTGATGAATCGATGAACGGTCTCCATTCTTCTGAATTATATTGAATATCTAATTCATTCATAAACCTGTTCACATTTTTGCAGGCACAAACAGAATTTTCAATTACAAAATAACTAGTCAGTTTATCGTTTCGTTTTCTGAACACGGAAATCTTGGTATATTTTGCTAATAAGTTCTATTCTTGTAATCTAGAACCTAATAGTTCAGCGTGTTGCTTGGAAAGGCCTGAATCCCTAACTAGGTCATCAAGTTCTGCCTGTCGTATCAGATGTGGTGTTCTATGATGTTCGGGAATGTAGGTAGGATCAGCGGAAGTTGAAGGGTAGTATGAGGATTCTGATAGTTCGTGTTCCTCTGGAATGACATAGACTAATCTTCCCCACTGGGCGGAGGGATAGGGATAGGAAGTTCGGAAGAATGTTGCACGGATATTATGACTGATGGGAAATTAGGATACACAATTTTATCTTTAGTTTTCCTTGAAAATCCCTGTGGTTTGATAATGCAGAAGTAACAATCTTCCAGATGACTGGTAGGCTGTCGCCAAATCATTGGAACAGCAAAAGACATGTTGTTATTTTTCCCCCGCAACCACTCTATTAACTTCACGTACCATGTTGCACAACACACGTGTGGTGCCCAATTTTTGTCTTGTCTTGTTTATAGCCAAAATACAAGTAATATGTCTTTTTTACATTGTCTGTTATTTATCGACGTTGTGATTTCAAAGTTAATTCCCCACAAACATAGCAGAAACTATTTGGAAAATTTTTATAGGAATGACAATTGCTATCTATTTAACATTATCACAGAATAACTAGTGCCGCTCACATCACTTCCACAATCAGAACTAATCGCTGAATTGTTCATTTCTTGTCTAACGATACAACAGCGACCGTTTTCCTCCTTTTTCTTAGTCAGTTCTAGCCAGATGTGACCTACCCTCCGTGCATCTGCATAATAAGGGTAATAAAACAATAAACCATCGCTAAGGGTAACACTCATTCAACCCACAAAAGTGAAAGTATGTTTCAAATGGTATCTTAAAAGAAGGGAAATGCTATATAATTGTGTAAAAGATCGACGTTAAAGAAAAGAACCTCTTTCAAAGTGGCTAGGTTTTAACACATTTTTATACGATTCACTAACTAAAAAATATAAGTTTCTGAAAAAATGTGACGTGTAGGCACTTTTCCAATGCCATATTCGTAATCAGGACATACAAATTACATAAAAAAGGCCATTCTTGTCCAATGTTATGAAAACCTTGTTGAGTAATGTTATTTTCATTTTCTATCATCAGGGTAATTGCACTCGAGTTCTAAGAAAGGTAGTTTATTCTGCTATTTTCGTTATGAATTGAGGTGTATAGTTCCAAAAGTCGACATCTGTCATTTTTATGAAAAATGAGTTACGATCATTTTTTATACCTTTGGGTTGAAATACATTGGAAAAACACATTTTCATCCTCCAAAACTCGATATTTCTAACATAAATCAAGTTTTAAAATATTGAGTTCTTTCCAAAACTCGACTTATTTTGTTTAGGTATTGTTCCGAAACTCGACATGTGAAGTTTATTCCAAAGTCCGACACCGCTAGATGCGGACTTGTCTAGTTTATGACTGCAAAACGAATATACAAACTGTTTTCAAAACACCGAATGACTAATATTTGAAATTAAAATTCAGTAAAAGAATCAAAATAAAGAAATAAAAAATGAAGTTGTGATAAGTGGTGAACAAAATTATAGAAGTATTGTAAATTTGTACAAAGGAATTTTGAAAAGGGGAAAAATGTGCTCTGCAATGGAGAAAATATCACATTTACTCATAAACACATGTATAATCGAAAAGGAAAAACTAGGTAATATTAACAAATTACTTCAAAAAATGTTTAAGACAACTGAAGAGACATGGAAACCTTGGAAGATTACAAGAATACCACAAGCCGTATTCACGACGAGGATGAGGGTGAAGAAAACGACTATCTGTGAACCATAGTGAGAAAACGATTTAAGCATTTAAAATTTACACTTAAAGAAGATTCATTACAACATTATGATGATATACTTAAATAAATGAGTATTATTTATTATATTCCGTGGAGTAAATAAAATTAATAGCTGTTTAGTATAAAATGTTGATTATTTATGAAAAATAATGCTATTAGAATTTTTAAAATCCGAATTAAATTTTATTGTTAGTTTCAAAACCCGACATATATTTTATTGTTAGTTCCAAAATCCGACATTTGCAATAGTTAGTTCCAAACCACGACATGTCCAAATTTAATAATCTAATAACTCTTACAATAATACATAATTTTAGTTTAAACATGTAATTTTATCCTTAGATTTACTATTAAAGGCAACTATAAAAATTTCCTACATATCTGAACACTGGAAATATTATAAATAGATTTTTGCCTTTTTCTCTAAACTACTTAGAAAGCAAATGTCGGGTTTTGGAACTATACACCTCAATTATTGTTAGTTGAAACCATAATACAAACTAAAACTGATGTTAAAGTATTGTATCTGTTTTTGCCGCCAATCTACTATGTCTAGAGATGGTAGATTTTAACAACTTCAAATTAAACATTTATCATTTTAAAAATCAAATTCAGCATTTTAAAAATCAAATTTAGCATTTTAAAAATCAAATTTTAGCATTTTATAGCAATTTAATGTCAGAATTTAGCATTTTATAGTGTTTTCGGATAGAATTTTCTAAACAAAATTTTGTGGTACAAATTCAATATCGTCAATGTCTTAACAGGTGCATTTTCTGCAGCCAGTTTCACCCAAAGAAGTTATTGAAGTTATAAATAGCCTTAAGTATAAAAATAATAAAACAAGAATGAATCAAGAAATTCTATTACAAAGAAAAGTAAATCTTCCTTATGCTTGGCACTTTCTGAGTTAATTAATTACTCATTTCAATTAGGCTCCGTGGTCCACACCTGTGGAGTAACGGTTAGTGCGTCTAGCCGCGAAACCAGCTGGCCCGGGTTCGATTCCCGGTCCGGACACGTTACCTTGTTGAGGTTTTTCCGGGGCTTTCCCTCAACTCAATATGAGCAAATGCTGGGTAACTTTCGGTGTTGGATCCCGGACTCATTTCATCGGCATTATCACCTTCATCTCATTCAGACGCTAAATAACCTGAGATGTTGATAAAGCGTCGTAAAAAACCTACTAAAATAAAACAAAACTTTCTGTGCCTAGAGGTTTAAAAATAGCTAAAGTGGTTCCTGTTTTGAAAAATGGTGATTGTTGTGATCCTACAAACTTTCGTTCTATATCAATATTGCCTGTTATTTCTACAATTTTGGAAAAATGTATGAGAGAAAGACTATATAAATGTAATCTTCATCTTACGATGTTTGGGTGACGTATATACGTCCGTTGATGTGACATATTAATGAATTAAATACTATTATAGTCACAATCATGCCATGGTATGAAAGAAAAGTTTCACAACCTCGAGCGGGAATCGAACCTGCGACTTCCTGGTCTCCGGTCAGGCGCTCTACCACTGAGCTATCGAGTTCGTCTCACGCTAAAGGCTCGGAATTATCCTTTCATACTGGCGACTCTGTTATAGAGTACTGTCCATAGCGTCTGATCTTAGTCACCACTGCTTATGGCTTTCAAGTTTCTTTCAAACAGCATATCGTTGCAATAACACAACGGCATGATGCGTAATCTTGCGACATATACGTTACAACGACATGCTGTTGCGTATTGCAAGCTAGCATAATATTTGTTGAAAATAGTAGATAGCTATTATGTGCATACAGTATTTGTGTAATATAATACATCGCAGGTGGTCGTCAAACAATCTCGGGATGTTAATGCAGGCTTGCATCACATAGCATCAATATAAATTCCAACTTATGTCATACTCAATCTCTTTCTTTAGAATTTCACTTTCTTTATGATCCACTTAATACAGTATAATATTATACTACTCTGGAATTTAAGTGGATATTACGAACTGCTCTAAATCATACTTTCGCTAATAATATATGGCTAATAATAATAATAATAATAATAATAATGTCACATTCTGATGAATTTAATGTGGGTAATAATGTATGGCTTAAATTAAATACACTAAACAATCCACTCAAAATGTATTACTTCTTCAATTTTGGTGAAAACATTATCACAATTGGGATTCACTAACTGAAAATATATTTCAATACTCAGTGCATTGTATTTCTTTTTATGAATAAATATATACGCATAATTTTATGTTGTTACTATTTTCTTTTACCAAGCACATCCCCATCCCCAATGACTAGATTCAGTTTAATCATTGACATTCTCTCAATCATCCTCAGGTTTTATCATACAAACGTTTCAAATCCACCGCTCCCAAATCAATAAGCTACCACTGGAATTATGTTATATTCTGGTAACATATATGTTTAGAATAATCTCAACTTATACACCAATTCTTAAGGATTATTAATATTTGAAAACCTATATACCAATTCTTAATATTGGAAAAGGATTACTAATATCTGAAAGGAAAGTGTTATAGGTTAATTCTCTAAAACGAACCCAACCCTTTGGTTATGTGAGATGGAAATGGATGGTTAAGACATAGAAGAAATTACAGTGCAAAACTATTTCCAAAAATAACATTTATTACAATTCGAACATTCTTCATAATCAAGCTTAACATTCACCACGCTTCATCATGGTCACTGTTTTTTACACTCAGAGCATTTAAATTGTGCGATTTCTTCTTCTTCAGCTCAAACCGAGACTGGAGATGCAGTATAATCTAAATTAAAATAAATATTGTGAGACATTATTAACGCTATGGCTGCTATTACACTACCATTTTTTTTTGACAAAGATCTTTTATAAAATATGTGATAGTGTAATAGTTGTATAAATTCGAGCGTATTATTCATCATCTTGCCCCCCCTCCCACTGCTGTCTAAACTTGTTCAATGTCAATTATTCCAAACTGCAATACTTCTTTCATTACACTTCTAAATAATTCACCTCATCATCCAGCCATATTACCTCCAAGGTCATTATCAAAAACATGTTTTTTATCATTACTCAGCAATTTCATCGTCGGATGTGACATTGCATAATATTTGCACACATAGCAGATAGCTATTATTTACTTGTAATCAATACAATATTTGTGTAACATAAGACGCCGGATGTCAATTAACAGCTTGCATATTATTTGCATCATGCAATATTTGTGTAATATAACACGTTCCAGGTGCTTCAAAAACATATTTTTATCATTACTCAGCAATTGCATCGTCGCCGGAAGTGATTCAGCAAGCTTGCATAATATTTGCACACTTCAACATATACATCTACATTGATTTATCTGCTACAATTACTGTATTACGAAATAATAATGTCACATTCTGAATGTTGGTAATAATGTATTAAATACGCTAAACAAACCCCTCAATTTTACTTCAAAATGTATTACACTGGAATAATAATAATATGAGAAGAATGTATGTGTTTAATTTACAAGTGTGCTAGATTAATTTTTTTATCAATTGGCTTAAAGTACAACCATTTACGCCATCAATAATTCCTCCATTCCAATTTCAATTAACACTTGCAAATTTCACTTACCCATTACTATTTATCAATTAAATTACTATTACATTAGAATTTTATCAAATTCCCCCCCCCCATTTCCAACTTCAATTACAAATTTATAACATCACACTTTAAGTTATGCCGTATGTATTTCAAATTATAAACAGCCCTCACCCATTTCCAACTTCAATTACAAATTTATAACGTCACACTTTAATCTTCTTTATGACGAATAATAATAATAATGAGAAGAACAAGAAGCAATTATTATAATACGAAGTGCTTCGGTAATAATATATGGCTTAAAATAAATCCAATCAATGTTACTTCAAAATGTATTAAATTATTAATCAGTCCAATAAATGTTACTTCAAAATGTATTAAATTGGAACAATAATAATAATAATAATAATAATAATAATAATAATAATAATAATAATAATAATAAGGTGGTCATTATTCAGCACTTGCGTCTTCACCGGATGTGAATTAACATCTTGCATATTATTTGCATCATGCAATATTTGTGTAATATAACACGTGGTAATAATGTATGGCTTAAATTAAATACGCTAAACAAACCACTCAAAATGTATTACATTGGAATAATATGAGAAGAATGTATGTGTTTAATTTACAAGTGTGCTAGATTAATTTTGTTATAAATTGGCTTAAAGTACAACCATTTACTCCATCAATAATTCCCGCATTCCAATTTCCATTTCCCATTACTATTTATCAATTCAATTACCAGTACATTAGAATCTTAATATTTTTTATCAATTACTCAACAATTGGCTTAAAGTACAACCAGTTTCAGGACATCCATTGGACAGCTGGCCATTATTCAGCACTTGCGTCTTCACCGGATGTGAATTAACAGCTTACATATTATTTGCATCATGCAATATTTGTGTAATATGACACGTTGCTTCAAAAACATGCTTTTATTATTACTCAGCAATTGCATCACCGGATGTGAGATTGCATAATATTTGCATATCATTGTGTAGATGAAATCTCAGACATGTATGAACTTGTGTATTTCAACTATACAAACTTGTATGAACATATGTAATTCAAATTATTACGTTACGCCTCAACCTGCACTTGTGAATGACGTCACACTTTAAGTTATGCCCTGTGTATTTCAAATTATTACCCCCCTCCCCCATTTCCAACTTCAGCCACAACAAGTGTGCTAGATTAATTTTTTATACAGCCATTTATGTCCCACATTCCAACACCCATTCCCCAATCAATTAAATTACCATTACATTAGAATCTTAAGAAAAAGAATGTATGTGTTTAAGTGTGATAGAATAATTCTTGGACACTCGCCGGATGTGACCTTGCATAATATTTGCACACATAGCAGTTTTCAAACATGTATGAACTTGTGTCTTTTACCTGAGAATAATTGCCGGATATGACTCAGCATTATATTTACACACATAGCAGACATTCAGGAGATAAACATGTATGAACTTGTCATGCCATTACATACCTGCACGTCATACTTTAACCTTGAACTCTTAGATTGCCATTTATGACGTTACGCCCCTTTCCTACGTCATAATTTCCACATTGAGGAGATAAACATGTATGAACTTGTCATGCCATTACATACCCGCATGACGTCACACTTTAACCTTGAACTCTTATGACGTAATTTAAGTTACGCCCCTTTCCTACGTCATAATTTAAGCCCCCCACCCCCTCCGTGACGTCACACTTTAAGCCCCGCCCCCTCCATGACGCCATACTTTGGCCACGCCCACTATGACGGAATACTTTGGCCACGCCCACCTGTGACGTCATACTTGGCCCCGCCCATTTCTTACGTCATACTTTGGCCACGCCCCCTCAAGCCTGTCTCTCCCTCAAGCCCTAAAGCCCATTTAGCCTGTCTCTCCCCATCATTTGTATTCTACTAATAATTTATATTTTTTTTATTTTTTTTAACAAGTAGCATTAGCAAATGTATGTTTAGGAACATAGCTGTAAACTTGTTACAGAGCCTTGAACCAAAGTTTCCTCTGTGATTATAAGCTACAATCGTGGTACATTTAGGTTCTGTCAAGCATATATTGTATGATCTTTTTGTTTTACATTTATGCGAATACAAATATAATATATTTCGATTATGTACGAAATTCAATAAAACATTGTTATAAATTTGACGGATATAAAATACTTTAAATTCAGAATATAAAAGTTCTTAGGGATAATTTAGGGGCTTATTAATACATTTTTACTATTCTTCTCTGTAGTAGTGTTATTGATATGAGAGAGATACCAAAAACAACATCTCATTCTATAATGCCACATTGTAATATAGCTTGTACTGATGCGAGGTAAATCAGCCGTAAAATATGGATAGTTACGTAATTTTATAGGATAACAAAATAGTGAATAATTTTTCTCAATCTTACGCAAAGAAAAAGAACATGTTTACCCAACGTAAGTGTTGGTCGATTATTATTATTCCGAGATATTTACCTTGAAGAGATTCATTTACATGGGAGAGTTACAATATTAGAGTAAAAATTGAATGTAAGAATTTTTAAGTCAGGAGATTTCATAGCAACAGATGTTAACTAAATGGAACAACCATAGTTTTAGTAAGATTTAAGACAAATAGAATAAAATCAAACTAATTTTTAATCAAGTTGATGCCATTATTTACATTAAGGTGAGCCGTGCCCGCCATTATAGCCGTTCAACTAGTATGTCACTTCGTCCGTCAGAGCGCTCTCAGACGTTATATTATAGATAGCGCTATGAATCCTTTCATTTTTCTTTTCCAAAATATCCTATTGGCCGGTTGATTACGTCTCACGAGGGGAGAGGGAGAGTGAGTTTACTTGGTCATGGGCAGTTATAGATAACATCACTCAGGACTCGCACGCCGTAGAGATAACATCACTTGCAGATGGAACCCGTATGGGTAACAGTACTTAGGAGTTGCAACCCGCATTGATAGTATTCATTCAGGCAATTGACATGTACTCGACAAGTGGAGCTCGAACTGTTTTCAATTCTCGTAACTTAAGTTTATCGTGATAGATTGTTCGAGAACTGTGCGTCACTATATTTCTTTTGTATATTTACGCATTATATGGAACTTTGTTTCAGATGTATATCTTGTGATTTAGCGTGCTTACAACTTGTGTCAGATTTGTATCAGTGGAGTAGGTAAATTTGCGTCGTGATATTTTTATTTTCGATTGTATGTGTTTGAGAGATTGTAGTGGATCGTACTTTGAAATATCGCTTGCTTGTGATACGTCTTGGGGGCAAGTAATTGTGATTGCGTCGAGTGACATATATGTGATATATATATATATATATATATATATATATATATTTGAGGTAATTTGTATTGGGGATCACGTGATGAAGTATAGGTTGATATGTGAGGTTTGATGATTGGGGATTACGTGATGAGATACGATTTGAAATGTGAGCTTTTGATGTTCCAAGACGGTTTGTGTGATAGAGCAGCGATTACGATCTTTGGGTTACGTTCCATTTGACGTTGTAATGAACTAGAATAGTATGGGTCTCATATTATTGTTCTAGTATTTTCCCTACTCCATTTTGATTTATTGGTTCCCATTGCCGCTATTTCAGGAATCGAATACATTGAGTTTCCGTTGCTATTTGAACGATCATTGAGATTTGAAATTGTCGTCGGTTACTTATATAACGTGTATCTCTCTCTCTCTCTCTCTCTCTCTCTCTCTCTCTCTCTCGGGCATCGTTATTGTAAAGTACAGAGATTTTGTTGTCAGTGCAATTTGGACAGTTCATCCGAGGTGTATGTGGAATTGGTAATGTATAGTGATCAGTCATGTGATGCCTTATACTGGGTAAAGTTTTTGTGTTATTGAGTTTATATATATGTTCAGTTTAGTTAGTTAGATTGTACGGTATCTATGATTGAATGGGCCATGTATTGAGTTAGTGTACTTACTGGGCGTCGTGTTGAGATTCATATCTAGATGGTTAATATATATATATATATATATATATATATATATATATATATATATATTCAGAGAGTGTTTTCATGACTAGATGGTTAATAGGTCAGTCATTGATTATTGAGAGATGGCCATATTAGATTGTATTATGACCTACAAGTATGTTTGCCCAGTCTAGTAATACTTTCACGATTCAGATATCGTTGTGATACTAGTTCAGATTAACTTGTGTTATTTTCATTCGCTTATTTCATATTTCTTTGTTATTTCATTTACCATTCTTGTATATTGTTATTCATTATTGTTAATTATATCTGTTATACAAATTCACACTATTTATTTCTAAAAGTCTTCCACTGCGCACATCCAATCTTCCAATGTACCGTCCACCTGGCGATAACAGCCATTATAAGAAATATAGAGGAGGAGTGGATGATCGTACACTTCGTACCGTACACCTCGTACTCCTCAAAGGTAAGTATCATTCAAAGTCTTACCTGCAAAAAGAACAACAGTATCGTCCGCATACAAAAATATCTCACCACTGAACTTTTATAAATTATTTGTCAGTAATTCATTAATATATATTAAAAACAAAATAACACCAAGGACAGTTCCCTGTGGGACACCGATACTACTCTTTCGAGTGCAACTAAGGTCAATATCAAGTTTGGTGTTCTGTAACTAAGATAAGAAGCAAACAATTTCAAAATAATTCCATTAATTGCTACATTATTTAATTGTTCTAATAATATAAGGTGATTGACAATATCAAATGTTTTTCTAATATCAGTAAAAACACGTAAACATTTATTGTTGCAGTTAAAATTTTATTAGTGATACTTTTGGTTACATTAAAGACATTATCAGCAGTACTAACATTATTACGAAAGCCAAATTTATTCGTCTGTAATATATTACACTTTCCCAAGAAGGTAATTAAACGTAGTTTTATGCATTTTTCTGGAATTCTAGAAACACCCGAGTCTAAAGAAGTGGGCCTATACTTATGCATGTCATTTTTAGCCAGATTTATAAATTGGAAGAATAACAGAATGTTTTAATTTTGAAGGGAAAGTGTCATGTATAAAACATAAATTGAAAATATGGACTAACGGAATATATAAAATTACAATGATACGATGAGCATTAAAAACATTCTAAAAGACATGGATTTGCTAACACAGAGACCGATATGAATTTAAAATCAAATCTGTATGCACGACAATAATTATTTTGTTTCATTTAAAGACAGTCATACAAAGTTTAACATGGAACAAATTCGAACATTGCTCTCCTTTAGTCTGTTTTACCTGTCTGTGGCAATTAAATTGAACTTCCTAAAAAAATTGTAATAGGTTATTTTACGACGTTTTCCAACATCTTCGGTTATTTAACGTCTGAATGAGGTGAAGGTGACAATGCCGGTGAAATGAGTCCGGGGTCCAGCAGCGATAGTAACCTAGCATTTGCTCGTATTGGGTTGAGGGAAAACCCCGGATAAAACCTCAACCAGGTACCTTGCCCCGACCGGGAATCCTAAAAGTCATTCTGCATTGCTAAAAAATTTGCAGGCAGCCACCTCTAAATTGTTTCTAATATTGGTTAACAAATGTTTATAAAAATAATCATAGGCACAAAAACTTCTGAGTTTACAGGAATAAAATATGAAATTCTTACTTTAGTAGCAAAAATCCTTTAGGGTTTATGGCACTGATTTGACGGCCACTGTTGGATTGTAAAGCCTGTTTACAAATTAGAAATATTATTCAATTTTTAAAGACAAAAATGTAGTACTCTTCTTATTTCGCAGAAACACATACAGTACATTTCGAATTTTGTACTCAGTTTGTCATTTGTTCGGGGACTTAAAAACTACAATAACATACCTAATATACTTTTAAACACAAAATTAATTAGTTTGATAGCATTTGTGCACCTTTCGCATTTATCGTGATTGCGAAAACCTACCATCTGTAACCATACAACATGATATATAGAACATAGTTTCATTACCTCCTAACATTGTTCAGAAAGCTATCATTTGTATGGTAAACTATAAAAGAGAGATAGAGTCTGATAACAAACATAGACCTATTTGAACTTCGGTCACTGAGACCGGCCATTGTGTCTTCAAATTTTAAGGCATACAATAAATGCTAGGAAATGTTGCCTTGAACCCTCTCATTGAGACATACGAGAACCACAGATCTAATTTCCTTCGGCTGGAAGCCATAATGTACATTTTGTCGTTCTTAAAAATCCACCGCACTCATCGAATTTCAACTCGTAAACATTGGTTCTAAAGACAAGTATGGTAGGCACTACACCATCGAGGAAAACTAGCATCTGTTTACTACCTAAGATATGATATTACAGAGTAATTAATTAATATGATGGATCAAACTTTACTTAAGCCTTTTAATTGAATTACAGTTTTCCTTACTATACATTTATACCAATATTTTCTTTAAAATATATAGCCCTGTAATAAAACTTCTACAAGCTATCATATATTAAAAAAATGTATTTGCAGCGTTTTTTTAATTTACATATTTCTAACATTGATAGATTCCTCTGTTATGTCTAAGTCATCAGAATGATTGTGACGCTCTACTTTTCTTTTTCTGTTTATCTGAATGAGAGCTTAATGGGTACTCACTATTGCAAAATATTTGCAACAATACGGATCGACTTTTACTTGACGCAACATTAGATACTGTGAACTAGAATCCTTAATAAAAGAAATATATATTCACATAACCATTATGAAGCAATCTTACAAGAAAGAGCCCCTAAGTTACAGTCCACACTTGAGAACAGTATTGCACTCACCTCTAAAGCTGTAGGCCTATACATATAGCAGCAGAAGAAACAACAGAATTCAGAGATGGCGTGAGAATTAAAAAACCTTGGGTCACAGGGAAAATGTTGGAGAAGACTGAGGAAAGGAGAAAATGGAAGAACATCAACACAGAAGAAGGTACAAGAAACCACAGAAAACTAAACAACGAACTAAGAAGAGAAACCGATAAGGAGAAGGAAAACTGGATGAAAGAGAAATGTAAGGAAATAGAAGATCTAGACAGGAAAGGAAGCTATATGATTTAATGTACCATGAAATAAAATGTTTCGACCTCATAAATAAGAAGAGAAAATCCATGTGGTTTGCAGAAGACGAAATCGGAATTCAAATATCAGCCAAACAAGGAATACTGAACATATGGACGGAATATGTAGACTAGTTACATATATGAGACAGGGAATCGTCCAGATGACTTAGTTAAAGAAGACGAAGCAGTCGTATCAGAAGACGAAAAAGGAATTTCTACGGGGCTATTCATAAAGTCACTTCCGTTTTCATATAGCGTCCGTAACAACAGAGACAGTGGCGCCGCTCTTGCGGTGGAGTGTACCTTGAAACAGTACGCGTCGAGCAGCGGTAGAGTCAAAGTCGTGTCTTTGTTCCTCTCTGAGCCATGTGCTGTCAAAATGTGTGCTGTAATCGCAAGTCCCGCCGAGTATGAGGTACGTTCTGTAATAAGATTTCTTGTAGCCAAAAACTGTAAAGCTAGTCAAATCCATCTCCAACTTTGTGAAGTTTATGGGCCAGACGTAATGAGTGAAGGTGGTGTAAGACAATGGTGCCGCATGTTCAAAAATGGGCGAAACAATGTCCATGATGAAGAGAGAAGTGGTCGACCTAGTAGCGTGAATGCAGATCTGATTCGTTTGTTTGACGAAAGGGTTAGAGCAAACAGCAGGTTCACCATGTCGGAGCTTAGTGAGGATTTTCCACAGATTAGTCGTACTCTTTAGTAGGCCTACAAGGTGATTACCGAAGATTTGAGCTACCGGAAACTTTCTGCCAGATAGGTGCCTAAACTCCTTTCTGAGGAACAAAAGGCTCAGCGGATGGGAGCAGCACTGTCCTTTCTTGAGCATTACGAAAGAGAAGGTGATGCTTTTCTCGATCAGATTGTGACAGGAGATGAGACTTGGGTGCGGTATGTGAATGCAGAAACAAAGCTTCAATCAATGCAGTAGGACCATACTCACTCCCCGAAGAAACCCACAAAGTGTCGTCAAACACTTTCCACGAGAAAACCCATGGCAACTGTCTTCTGGGACAGAAAAAGTATTTTGCTAGTGGAGTTCTTGGAGAGGAATGCCACAATTAACGCTGAGTGTTACTGTAACACACTAACAAACTTGAAAAGGGCCATTCAAAACAAACGTCGTGGCATGTTGAGCTCTGGGGTGATTTTCCTGCATGACAACGCCCGGCCGCATACAGCGCGTCGTACTGCGACCAAACTGCAAGGGCCGTATTCATAGACATTTTTAGCGCGGGCTTTCGGTGGATTATCAGCGTTTTTCGTATTCATGAACCAGTGTTAGCGATAGGATATGATTTTAATCCCGTACTAGTAACCAGTGGATAGCCGGGGCTAGCTTAGTACGCTCGTAGCGCGTGCTGCGAAATGTCTATGAATACCAAGAGTTCAACTGGGAAGTATTGGATCATCCTCTCTATAAACCATATTTTGCGCTAGGGATTACCATCTCCTTATGCACATGAAGACGTGGCTTGGCTCGAAACACTTTGACGATGACGAAGAGTTGGCTTCAATCGCAGGCGGACGAATTCCACGACTGCGGAATTTCAAAGCTCATAAAACGCTACGAAAAGTGTCTCAATGTGACTGGAAACTATGTGGAAAAATAAACTAGAGTGTATACTTTCAAACGTATTGTAACCCAATTCTGTAACGTCATTCACAGGTTTGTAAAAAATAAACGGAAGTTACTTTATGAATAGCCCCCGTATTTTAAGGGAAGAAGCTGAACTAGCGCTTAAGGAAATGAAGAATGGGAAAGTAACAGGAGTTGATGAAATCCCCATTGGAGCAGTTAAATGCTCGAGTGAAAGTAAGAACTAAATTCTTTCACTATGCAATGAAATACATGAGAAAGGCAAATGACCTGAAGATTTTACAGAGACAATACCAAATAAAAATAATACCAAGAAATGTAATGAATTCAGGACTATCAGCCTGATATTGGACTCCACGAAAAGTCTTCTGCGAATACTCAATCGACCTTTAAAATCTAAAATGGAAAGAGAGTTGGAAGAATAACAGTTCGGCTTCAGAACAAGACAATTGCACTGCTACGAACAATCGGCAAAATACAGTATACAGCGAGAAGATTAAAGAAGTGTATATATATATATATATATATATATATATATATATATATATATATATATACACACATACATATATATAGTATTTGTGGACATAGAAAAGGCATTTGACAGAGTGCATTCGAATAAACTGATGGGGATCCTGAAGAATATAGGTGTGGATTTGAAAAAGAGAAACTTGTTCAGTAATCTTCATATGAAACCAACGAGTCAAAGTTAGGACAGGAGGAGAAATGTCTGAAGGAATTGAAGTAGCGTGAAAAGTACTACAAGGATGCTCTTTAACACCTACCCTATTGAACATCTACATGAAGAATTTAGTGAAGAACTTTTCAGAACATGAGATAGGTGACAGTAGGAGAAAGAAGAACAAAGTGCGCAAGATTTGCTGATGATTACATTGTTAGTAAAAGAGGAGACGATATTAAGGATTGTGCTAGTGGAGATAAATAACAACCGTGAGCAGTATGGGATAAAGATTAATGCAAACAAGACGAAGACCATGGTTATCGGAAGAAAAACAAATAAGGTTAACGTGCGAATTCTAAATGAGATAGCAGAGCAAGTGGGCAGCTACAGATACTTGGATGTGCTGTAAGCAGCAACATGAGCTGCTGTCAGGAAGTCAAAAGGAGGATAGCAATGGCAAAGGAAGGTTTAATAGAAAAAGGAACATCTTCTGCGGACCTTTGGAGAAAGAACTAAACTGAGATTAGTGAAGTGCTTTGTGTAGAATGTGGAATTCTACGGGAAAGAAACATGAATATTAAGACGAAGTAAAGAGAAACAGCTACACACATTTGAAATATGGATATGGACAAGAATGAAGAGTGTGAAATGGATAGACAGAATAAGAAATTCAGCTGTACCAGGGAGAGTGAGTGAAGAAAGAATGATACTGAAACTGAAAAGGAAAAGAAAAAGAAATTGGTTGGGTCACTGGATAAGAAAAAAATGCCTACTGAAGGATGCACTGGAAGGAATGATGAATGGGAGATGATTTATGGGCAGAAGAATATGTCAATCGATAGACATCAAGATATATGCATGGTATGCGGCGACTAAGGGGAAGGAGGAAAATAGGGGAGGTTGAAGAATGCTGAGCTTGTAGAGAAAAACAACGAATGAATTAACTTCAACTGCATAAAATTAGAACGGCAAAGACTTTCTACATGTTTGTAGTTCAAATGCTTGAAGTAGGCTAATGCTAACATAATTAAAACTTTGCCTCTCAAAATCAGCTACTGAAACCAACGGTGATATGTTTAATAATAATAATAATAATAATAATAATAATAATAATAATAATAATAATAATAATAAATAACTACAGATGGAAGGAGAAAAAATTGCAGATTTCACTTTTTTATTTTTTAATTAGTGTATTTCGAAAGTATATAAAATAGGGACATTAACCAGGAGAGGAATTACATTGAACCAGTTCTATTAACAAAACCAAAAGGATAACTATCTATTGCAGGAAGTTTCATCTGCTCACAAATTAAATTCAAAATATTGACCACTCGCTGCAATACAAGTTTCCAGTCTAGGGGACAGTGATTGTTGCACATGATATAGCAGTAATTATATAAACAAACAGAGTATATTCCTGGTTGAATTATCTCATAGATACTGAATATGGACAAAATCAGCGTAATAATTTAGCGTAAACCTCTGCATACAAACAGACTGACACAGACGACAAGCGGAAAACCAATTCTCACAAACATTATTTCCATATACTGAATTAGTGAATTCCTACACACCTTCAATTTCGTGGAAACAGCGCATAAATATACGCCTTCTTTCGTTTACAACATTTTCAAGGTGGCATTGTTAAGGAATTCGCTTTGTATAGCTACTAGATATATATATCTTATATATTTGTATAGTTTTTGTGTTTAGTTTGGATAGTTTGTTTGCGTGTTTAGACTGTATAATTTATGTGTTCAGTTAGGTATAGTTTTTGCGTGTTTAGACAGTATAATTTATGTGTTCAGTTAGGTATAGTTTTTGCGTGTTTAGACTGTATAATTTATGTGTTCAGTTAGGTATACTTTTTGCGTGTTTTGACTATAATTTATGTGTTCAGTTTGTATAGTTTTTGCATGTTTAGACTGTATAATTTAGGTATTCAGTTTGTATAGTTTTTGCGTGTTTAGACTGTATAATTTAGGTGTTCAGTTTGTATAGTTTTTGCGTGTTTAGACTGTATAATTTAGGTGTTCAGTTTGTATAGTTTTCACGTGTTTAGACTGTATAATTTATGTGTTCAGTTTGTATAGTTTTTGCGTGTTTAGACTGTATAATTTAGGTGTTCAGTTTGAATAGTTTTTGCGTGTTTAGACTGAAAAATTTATGTGTTCAGTTTGTATAGTTTTGCGTGTTTAGACTGTATAATTTATGTGTTCAGTTTGTATAGTTTTTGCGTGTTTAGATTGTATAATTTATGTGTTCAGTTTGTATAGTTTTTGCGTGTTTAGACTGTATCATTTGTGTGTTCAGTTTGTATAGTTTTTGCATGTTTAGACTATTATTTAAGTGTTCAGTTTGTATAGTTTTTGCGTGTTTAAACTGTATAATTTATGTCTTCAGTTTGTATAGTTTTTGCATGTTTAGACTGTATAATTTAGGTGTTCAGTTTGTATAGTTTTTGCGTGTTTAGACTGTATAATTTATGTGTTCAGTTTGTATAGTTTTTGCGTGTTTAGACTGTATAATTTATGTGTTCAGTTTGTACAGTTTTTGCATGTTTAGACTATTATTTATGTGTTCAGTTTGTATAGTTTTTGCGTGTTTAGACTGTATAATTTATGTGTTCAGTTTGTATAGTTTTTGCAAGTTTAGACTGTATAATTTGTGTTCAGTTTGTATAGTTTTTGCGTGTTTAGACTGTATAATTTATGTATTCAGTTTGTATAGTTTTTGCGTGTTTAGACTGTATCATTTGTGTGTTCAGTTTGTATAGTTTTTGCATGTTTAGACTATTATTTAAGTGTTCAGTTTGTATAGTTTTTGCGTGATTAAACTGTATAATTTATGTGTTCAGTTTGTATAGTTTTTGCATGTTTAGACTGTATAATTTAGGTGTTCAGTTTGTATAGTTTTTGCGTGTTTAGACTGTATAATTTATGTGTTCAGTTTGTATAGTTTTTGCGTGTTTAGACTGTATAATTTATGTGTTCAGTTTGTACAGTTTTTCCATGTTTAGACTATTATTTATGTGTTCAGTTTGTATAGTTTTTGCGTGTTTAGACTGTATAATTTATGTGTTCAGTTTGTATAGTTTTTGCGTGTTTAGACTGTATAATTTATGTGTTCAGTTTGTATAGTTTTTGCGTGTTTAGACTGTATAATTTATGTGTTCAGTTTGTATAGTTTTTGCGTGTTTAGAGTGTATAATTTATGTGTTCATTTTGTATAGTTTTTGCATGTTTAGACTGTATAATTTATGTGTTCAGTTTGTATAGTTTTTGCGTGTTTAGACTGTATAATTTATGTGTTCAGTTTGTATTGTTTTTGCATGTTTATACTATAATTTATGTGTTCAGTTTGTATAGTTTTTTCGTGTTTAGACTGTATAATTTATGTGTTCAGTTTGTATAGTTTTTGCATGTTTAGACTGTACAATTTATGTGCTCAGTTTGTATAGTTTTTGCGTGTTTAGACTGTATAATTTATGTGTTCAGTTTGTATAGTTTTTGTATGTTTAGACTGTATAATTTATGTGTTCAGTTTGTATAGTTTTTGCATGTATATACTGTATAATTTATGTGTTCAGTTTGTATAGTTTTTGCATGTTAAGACTGTACAATATATGTGTTCAGTTTGTATAGTTTTTGCGTGTTTAGACTGTATAATTTATGTGTTCATTTTGTATAGTTTTGCATGTTTAGACTATAATTTATGTGTTCAGTTTGTACAGTTTTTGCGTGTTCAGACTGTATCATTTATGTGTTCAGTTTGTATAGTTTTTGCATGTTAAGACTGTACAATATATGTGTTCAGTTTGTATAGTTTTTGCGTGTTCAGACTGTATAATTCATGTGTTCATTTTGTATAGTTTTGCATGTTTAGACTATAATTTATGTGTTCAGTTTGTACAGTTTTTGCGTGTTCAGATTGTATCATTTATGTGTTCAGTTTGTATAGTTTTTGCGTCTTTAGACTGTATAATTTATGTCTTCAGTATGTATAGTTTTTGCGTGTTTAGACTGTATAATTTATGTGTTCAGTTTGTATAGGTTTTGCATGTTTAGACTGTATAATTTATGTGTTCAGTTTGTATAGTTTTTGCATGTTTAGACTGTATAATTTATGTGTTCAGTTTGTACAGTTTTTGCATGTTTAGACTATAATTTATGTGTTCAGTTTGTATAGTTTTTCCATGTTTAGACTGTATAATTTATGTGTTCAGTTTGTATAGCTTTGCGTGTTTAGACTGTATAATTTATGTGTTCAGTTTGTATAGTTTTTGCATTTTTAGACTATAATTTGTGTTCAGTTTGTATAGTTTTTGCGTGTTTAGACTGTATAATTTATGTGTAGAGTTTGTATAGTTTTTGCATGTTTAGACTGTATAATTTATGTGTTCCGTTTGTATAGTTTTTGCGTGTTTAGACTGTATAATTTATGTGTTCAGTTTGTATAGTTTTTAAATTTTTAGACTATAATTTATGTGTTCAGTTTGTATAGTTTTCGCGTGCTTAGACTGTATAATTTATGTGTTCAGATTGATTAGTTTTTGCATATTTAGGCTGTATAATTTATGTGTTCAGTTTGTATAGTTTTTGCGTGTTTAGACTGTAACATTTATGTGTTCAGTTTGTATAGTTTTTGCGTGTTTAGACTGTATAATTTATGTGTTCAGTTTGTATAGTTTTTGCGTGTTTAGACTGCATAATTTATGTGTTCAGTTTGTATAGTTTTTGCATGTATAGACTTTATAATTTATGTGTTCAGTTTGTATAGTATTTGCATGTTAAGACTGTACAATTTATGTGTTCAGTTTGTATAGTTTTTGCGTGTTTAGACTGTATAATTTATGTGTTAATTTTGTATAGTTTTTGCATGTTTAGACTATAATTTATATGTTCAGATTTTATAGTTTTGCGTGTTTAGACTGTATCATTTATGTGTTCAGTTTGTATAGTTTTTGCGTCTTTAGGCTGTATAATTTATGTCTTCAGTTTGTATAGTTTTTGCGTGTTTAGACTGTATAATTTATGTGTTCAGTTTGTATAGTTTTTGCATGTTTAGACTGTACAATTTATGTGCTCAGTTTGTATAGTTTTTGCGTGTTTAGACTGTATAATTTATGTGTTCAGTTTGTATAGTTTTTGTATGTTTAGACTGTATAATTTATGTGTTCAGTTTGTATAGTTTTTGCATGTATATACTGTATAATTTATGTGTTCAGTTTGTATAGTTTTTGCATGTTAAGACTGTACAATATATGTGTTCAGTTTGTATAGTTTTTGCGTGTTTAGACTGTATAATTTATGTGTTCATTTTGTATAGTTTTGCATGTTTAGACTATAATTTATGTGTTCAGTTTGTACAGTTTTTGCGTGTTCAGACTGTATCATTTATGTGTTCAGTTTGTATAGTTTTTGCATGTTAAGACTGTACAATATATGTGTTCAGTTTGTATAGTTTTTGCGTGTTCAGACTGTATAATTCATGTGTTCATTTTGTATAGTTTTGCATGTTTAGACTATAATTTATGTGTTCAGTTTGTACAGTTTTTGCGTGTTCAGATTGTATCATTTATGTGTTCAGTTTGTATAGTTTTTGCGTCTTTAGACTGTATAATTTATGTCTTCAGTATGTATAGTTTTTGCGTGTTTAGACTGTATAATTTATGTGTTCAGTTTGTATAGGTTTTGCATGTTTAGACTGTATAATTTATGTGTTCAGTTTGTATAGTTTTTGCATGTTTAGACTGTATAATTTATGTGTTCAGTTTGTACAGTTTTTGCATGTTTAGACTATAATTTATGTGTTCAGTTTGTATAGTTTTTCCATGTTTAGACTGTATAATTTATGTGTTCAGTTTGTATAGCTTTGCGTGTTTAGACTGTATAATTTATGTGTTCAGTTTGTATAGTTTTTGCATTTTTAGACTATAATTTGTGTTCAGTTTGTATAGTTTTTGCGTGTTTAGACTGTATAATTTATGTGTAGAGTTTGTATAGTTTTTGCATGTTTAGACTGTATAATTTATGTGTTCCGTTTGTATAGTTTTTGCGTGTTTAGACTGTATAATTTATGTGTTCAGTTTGTATAGTTTTTAAATTTTTAGACTATAATTTATGTGTTCAGTTTGTATAGTTTTCGCGTGCTTAGACTGTATAATTTATGTGTTCAGATTGATTAGTTTTTGCATGTTTAGGCTGTATAATTTATGTGTTCAGTTTGTATAGTTTTTGCGTGTTTAGACTGTAACATTTATGTGTTCAGTTTGTATAGTTTTTGCGTGTTTAGACTGTATAATTTATGTGTTCAGTTTGTATAGTTTTTGCGTGTTTAGACTGTATAATTTATGTGTTCAGTTTGTATAGTTTTTGCATGTATAGACTTTATAATTTATGTGTTCAGTTTGTATAGTATTTGCATGTTAAGACTGTACAATTTATGTGTTCAGTTTGTATAGTTTTTGCGTGTTTAGACTGTATAATTTATGTGTTAATTTTGTATAGTTTTTGCATGTTTAGACTATAATTTATATGTTCAGATTTTATAGTTTTGCGTGTTTAGACTGTATCATTTATGTGTTCAGTTTGTATAGTTTTTGCGTCTTTAGGCTGTATAATTTATGTCTTCAGTTTGTATAGTTTTTGCGTGTTTAGACTGTATAATTTATGTGTTCAGTTTGTATAGTTTTTGCATGTTTAGACTGTATAATTTGTGTTCAGTTTGTATAGTTTTTGCATGTTTACACTGTATAATTTATGTGTTCAGTTTGTACAGCTTTTTGCATGTTTAGACTATAATTTATGTGTTCAGTTTGTATAGTTTTTGCATGTTTAGACTGTATAATTTATGTGTTCAGTTTGTATAGTTTTTGCGTGTTTAGACTGTATAATTTATGTGTTCAGTGTGTATAGTTTTTGCATTTTTAGACTATAATTTATGTGTTCAGTTTGTATAGTTTTTGCGTGTTTAGACTGTATAATTTATGTGTTCAGTTTGTATAGTTTTTGCGTGTTTGGACTGTATAATTTATGTCTTCAGTTTGTATAGTTTTTGCATGTTTAGACTGTATAATTTATGTGTTCAGTTTGTATAGTTTTTGCATGTTTAAACTGTATAATTTATGTGTTCAGTTTGTATAGTTTTTGCATGTTTAGACTGTATAATTTATGTGTTCAGTTTGTACAGTTTTTGCATGTTTAGACTATAATTTATATGTTCAGTTTGTATAGTTTTTGCATGTTTAGACTGTATAATTTATGTGTTCAGATTGTATAGTTTTTGCGTGTTTAGACTGTATAATTTATGTGTTCAGTTTGTATAGTTTTTGCTATTTTAGACTATAATTTATGTGTTCAGTTTGTATAGTTTTTGCATGTTTAAACTGTATAATTTATGTGTTCAGTTTGTATAGTTTTTGCATGTTTAGACTGTATAATTTATGTGTTCAGTTTGTACAGTTTTTGCATGTTTAGACTATAATTTATATGTTCAGTTTGTATAGTTTTTGCATGTTTAGACTGTATAATTTATGTGTTCAGTTTGTATAGTTTTTGCGTGTTTAGACTGTATAATTTATGTGTTCAGTTTGTACAGTTTTTGCATGTTTAGACTATTATTTATGTGTTCAGTTTGTATAGTTTTTGCGTGTTTAGACTGTATAATTTATGTGTTCAGTTTGTATAGTTTTTGCGTGTTTAGACTGTATAATTTATGTGTTCAGTTTGTATAGTTTTTGCGTGTTTAGACTGTATAATTTATGTGTTCAGTTTGTATAGTTTTTGCGTGTTTAGAGTGTATAATTTATGTGTTCATTTTGTATAGTTTTTGCATGTTTAGACTGTATAAATTGTGTGTTCAGTTTGTATAGTTTTTGCGTGTTTAGACTGTATAATTTATGTGTTCAGTGTGTATAGTTTTTGCATTTTTAGACTATAATTTATGTGTTCAGTTTGTATAGTTTTTGCGTGTTTAGACTGTATAATTTATGTGTTCAGTTTGTATAGTTTTTGCATGTTTAGACTGTATAATTTATGTGTTCAGTTTGTATAGTTTTTGCGTGTTTAGACTGTAAAATTTATGTGTTCAGTTTGTATAGTTTTTGTGTGTTTAGACTGTATAATTTATGTGTTCAGTTTGTATAGTTTTTGCGTGTTTAAACTGTATAATTTATGTCTTCAGTTTGTATAGTTTTTGCATGTTTAGACTGTATTATTTATGTGTTCAGTTTGTATAGTTTTTGCATGTTTAGACTGTATAATTTATGTGTTGAGTTTGTATAGTTTTTGCGTGTTTAGACTGTATAATTTATGTGTTCAGTTTGTATTGTTTTTGCATGTTTATGCTATAATTTATGTGTTCAGTTTGTATAGTTTTTGCGTGTTTAGACTGTACAATTTATGTGTTCAGTTTGTATAGTTTTTGCATGTTTATACTGCACAATTTATGTGCTCAGTTTGTATAGTTTTGTGTGTTTAGACTGTATAATTTATGTGTTCAGTTTGTATAGTTTTTGCGTGTTTAGACTGTATAATTTATGTGTTCAGTTTGTATAGATTTTGCATGTTTAGACTGTATAATTTATGTGTTCAGTTTGTATAGTTTTTGCATGTATAGACTGTACAATTTATGTGTTCAGTTTGTATCGTTTTTGCGTGTTTAGACTGTATAATTTATGTGTTCAGTTTGCATAGTTTTTGCGTGTTTAGACTATAATTTATGTGTTCAGTTTGTATAGTTTTTGCGTGTTTAGACTGTATAATTTATGTGTTCAGTTTGTATAGTTTTTGCATGTTTAGACTATAATTTATGGGTTCAGTTTGTATAGTTTTTGCTTGTTTAGACTGTATAATTTAGGTGTTCAGTTTGTATAGTTTTTGCGTGTTTAGACTGTACAATTTATGTGTTCAGTTTGTATAGTTTTTGCGTGTTTAGACTGTATAATTTATGTGTTCATTTTGTATAGTTTTTGCATGTTTAGACTATAATTTATGTGTTCAGTTTGTATAGTTTTTGCGTGTTTAGACTGTATAATTTATGTGTTCAGTTTGTATAGTTTTTGCGTGTTTAGACTGTATAATTTATGTGTTCAGTTTGTATAGTTTTTGCATGTATAGACTTTATAATTTATGTGTTCAGTTTGTATAGTTTTTGCATGTTAAGACTGTACAATTTATGTGTTCAGTTTGTATAGTTTTTGCGTGTTTAGACTGTATAATTTATGTGTTCATTTTGTATAGTTTTTGCATGTTTAGACTATAATTTATGTGTTCAGATTTAATAGTTTTGCGTGTTTAGACTGTATCATTTATGTGTTCAGTTTGTATAGTTTTTGCGTCTTTAGGCTGTATAATTTATGTCTTCAGTTTGTATAGTTTTTGCGTGTTTAGACTGTATAATTTATGTGTTCAGTTTGTATAGTTTTTGCATGTTTAGACTGTATAATTTGTGTTCAGTTTGTATAGTTTTTGCATGTTTACACTGTATAATATATGTGTTCAGTTTGTACAGCTTTTTTGTATGTTTAGACTATAATTTATGTGTTCAGTTTGTATAGTGTTTGCATGTTTAGACTGTATAATTTATGTGTTCAGTTTGTATAGTTTTTGCGTGTTTAGACTGTATAATTTATGTGTTCAGTGTGTATAGTTTTTGCATTTTTAGACTATAATTTATGTGTTCAGTTTGTATAGTTTTTGCGTGTTTAGACTGTATAATTTATGTGTTCAGTTTGTATAGTTTTTGCATGTTTAGACTGTATAATTTATGTGTTCAGTTTGTATAGTTTTTGCGTGTTTAGACTGTATAATTTATGTGTTCAGTTTGTATAGTTTTTGCGTGTTTAGACTGTATAATTTATGTGTTCAGTTTGTATAGTTTTTGCGTGTTTGGACTGTATAATTTATGTCTTCAGTTTGTATAGTTTTTGCATGTTTAGACTGTATAATTTATGTGTTCAGTTTGTATAGTTTTTGCATGTTTAAACTGTATAATTTATGTGTTCAGTTTGTATAGTTTTTGCATGTTTAGACTGTATAATTTATGTGTTCAGTTTGTACAGTTTTTGCATGTTTAGACTATAATTTATATGTTCAGTTTGTATAGTTTTTGCATGTTTAGACTGTATAATTTATGTGTTCAGATTGTATAGTTTTTGCGTGTTTAGACTGTATAATTTATGTGTTCAGTTTGTATAGTTTTTGCTATTTTAGACTATAATTTATGTGTTCAGTTTGTATAGTTTTTGCATGTTTAAACTGTATAATTTATGTGTTCAGTTTGTATAGTTTTTGCATGTTTAGACTGTATAATTTATGTGTTCAGTTTGTACAGTTTTTGCATGTTTAGACTATAATTTATATGTTCAGTTTGTATAGTTTTTGCATGTTTAGACTGTATAATTTATGTGTTCAGTTTGTATAGTTTTTGCGTGTTTAGACTGTATAATTTATGTGTTCAGTTTGTACAGTTTTTGCATGTTTAGACTATTATTTATGTGTTCAGTTTGTATAGTTTTTGCGTGTTTAGACTGTATAATTTATGTGTTCAGTTTGTATAGTTTTTGCGTGTTTAGACTGTATAATTTGTGTGTTCAGTTTGTATAGTTTTTGCGTGTTTAGACTGTATAATTTATGTGTTCAGTTTGTATAGTTTTTGCGTGTTTAGAGTGTATAATTTATGTGTTCATTTTGTATAGTTTTTGCATGTTTAGACTGTATAATTTATGTGTTCATTTTGTATAGTTTTTGCGTGTTTAGACTGTATAATTTATGTGTTCAGTTTGTATTGTTTTTGCATGTTTATACTATAATTTATGTGTTCAGTTTGTATAGTTTTTTCGTGTTTAGACTGTATAATTTATGTGTTCAGTTTGTATAGTTTTTGCATGTTTAGACTGTACAATTTATGTGCTCAGTTTGTATAGTTTTTGCGTGTTTAGACTGTATAATTTATGTGTTCAGTTTGTATAGTTTTTGTATGTTTAGACTGTATAATTTATGTGTTCAGTTTGTATAGTTTTTGCATGTATATACTGTATAATTTATGTGTTCAGTTTGTATAGTTTTTGCATGTTAAGACTGTACAATATATGTGTTCAGTTTGTATAGTTTTTGCGTGTTTAGACTGTATAATTTATGTGTTCATTTTGTATAGTTTTGCATGTTTAGACTATAATTTATGTGTTCAGTTTGTACAGTTTTTGCGTGTTCAGACTGTATCATTTATGTGTTCAGTTTGTATAGTTTTTGCATATTAAGACTGTACAATATATGTGTTCAGTTTGTATAGTTTTTGCGTGTTCAGACTGTATAATTCATGTGTTCATTTTGTATAGTTTTGCATGTTTAGACTATAATTTATGTGTTCAGTTTGTACAGTTTTTGCGTGTTCAGATTGTATCATTTATGTGTTCAGTTTGTATAGTTTTTGCGTCTTTAGACTGTATAATTTATGTCTTCAGTATGTATAGTTTTTGCGTGTTTAGACTGTATAATTTATGTGTTCAGTTTGTATAGGTTTTGCATGTTTAGACTGTATAATTTATGTGTTCAGTTTGTATAGTTTTTGCATGTTTAGACTGTATAATTTATGTGTTCAGTTTGTACAGTTTTTGCATGTTTAGACTATAATTTATGTGTTCAGTTTGTATAGTTTTTCCATGTTTAGACTGTATAATTTATGTGTTCAGTTTGTATAGCTTTGCGTGTTTAGACTGTATAATTTATGTGTTCAGTTTGTATAGTTTTTGCATTTTTAGACTATAATTTGTGTTCAGTTTGTATAGTTTTTGCGTGTTTAGACTGTATAATTTATGTGTAGAGTTTGTATAGTTTTTGCATGTTTAGACTGTATAATTTATGTGTTCCGTTTGTATAGTTTTTGCGTGTTTAGACTGTATAATTTATGTGTTCAGTTTGTATAGTTTTTAAATTTTTAGACTATAATTTATGTGTTCAGTTTGTATAGTTTTCGCGTGCTTAGACTGTATAATTTATGTGTTCAGATTGATTAGTTTTTGCATGTTTAGGCTGTATAATTTATGTGTTCAGTTTGTATAGTTTTTGCGTGTTTAGACTGTAACATTTATGTGTTCAGTTTGTATAGTTTTTTGCGTGTTTAGACTGTATAATTTATGTGTTCAGTTTGTATAGTTTTTGCGTGTTTAGACTGTATAATTTATGTGTTCAGTTTGTATAGTTTTTGCATGTATAGACTTTATAATTTATGTGTTCAGTTTGTATAGTATTTGCATGTTAAGACTGTACAATTTATGTGTTCAGTTTGTATAGTTTTTGCGTGTTTAGACTGTATAATTTATGTGTTAATTTTGTATAGTTTTTGCATGTTTAGACTATAATTTATATGTTCAGATTTTATAGTTTTGCGTGTTTAGACTGTATCATTTATGTGTTCAGTTTGTATAGTTTTTGCGTCTTTAGGCTGTATAATTTATGTCTTCAGTTTGTATAGTTTTTGCGTGTTTAGACTGTATAATTTATGTGTTCAGTTTGTATAGTTTTTGCATGTTTAGACTGTACAATTTATGTGCTCAGTTTGTATAGTTTTTGCGTGTTTAGACTGTATAATTTATGTGTTCAGTTTGTATAGTTTTTGTATGTTTAGACTGTATAATTTATGTGTTCAGTTTGTATAGTTTTTGCATGTATATACTGTATAATTTATGTGTTCAGTTTGTATAGTTTTTGCATGTTAAGACTGTACAATATATGTGTTCAGTTTGTATAGTTTTTGCGTGTTTAGACTGTATAATTTATGTGTTCATTTTGTATAGTTTTGCATGTTTAGACTATAATTTATGTGTTCAGTTTGTACAGTTTTTGCGTGTTCAGACTGTATCATTTATGTGTTCAGTTTGTATAGTTTTTGCATGTTAAGACTGTACAATATATGTGTTCAGTTTGTATAGTTTTTGCGTGTTCAGACTGTATAATTCATGTGTTCATTTTGTATAGTTTTGCATGTTTAGACTATAATTTATGTGTTCAGTTTGTACAGTTTTTGCGTGTTCAGATTGTATCATTTATGTGTTCAGTTTGTATAGTTTTTGCGTCTTTAGACTGTATAATTTATGTCTTCAGTATGTATAGTTTTTGCGTGTTTAGACTGTATAATTTATGTGTTCAGTTTGTATAGGTTTTGCATGTTTAGACTGTATAATTTATGTGTTCAGTTTGTATAGTTTTTGCATGTTTAGACTGTATAATTTATGTGTTCAGTTTGTACAGTTTTTGCATGTTTAGACTATAATTTATGTGTTCAGTTTGTATAGTTTTTCCATGTTTAGACTGTATAATTTATGTGTTCAGTTTGTATAGCTTTGTGTGTTTAGACTGTATAATTTATGTGTTCAGTTTGTATAGTTTTTGCATTTTTAGACTATAATTTGTGTTCAGTTTGTATAGTTTTTGCGTGTTTAGACTGTATAATTTATGTGTAGAGTTTGTATAGTTTTTGCATGTTTAGACTGTATAATTTATGTGTTCCGTTTGTATAGTTTTTGCGTGTTTAGACTGTATAATTTATGTGTTCAGTTTGTATAGTTTTTAAATTTTTAGACTATAATTTATGTGTTCAGTTTGTATAGTTTTCGCGTGCTTAGACTGTATAATTTATGTGTTCAGATTGATTAGTTTTTGCATGTTTAGGCTGTATAATTTATGTGTTCAGTTTGTATAGTTTTTGCGTGTTTAGACTGTAACATTTATGTGTTCAGTTTGTATAGTTTTTGCGTGTTTAGACTGTATAATTTATGTGTTCAGTTTGTATAGTTTTTGCGTGTTTAGACTGTATAATTTATGTGTTCAGTTTGTATAGTTTTTGCATGTATAGACTTTATAATTTATGTGTTCAGTTTGTATAGTATTTGCATGTTAAGACTGTACAATTTATGTGTTCAGTTTGTATAGTTTTTGCGTGTTTAGACTGTATAATTTATGTGTTAATTTTGTATAGTTTTTGCATGTTTAGACTATAATTTATATGTTCAGATTTTATAGTTTTGCGTGTTTAGACTGTATCATTTATGTGTTCAGTTTGTATAGTTTTTGCGTCTTTAGGCTGTATAATTTATGTCTTCAGTTTGTATAGTTTTTGCGTGTTTAGACTGTATAATTTATGTGTTCAGTTTGTATAGTTTTTGCATGTTTAGACTGTATAATTTGTGTTCAGTTTGTATAGTTTTTGCATGTTTACACTGTATAATTTATGTGTTCAGTTTGTACAGCTTTTTGCATGTTTAGACTATAATTTATGTGTTCAGTTTGTATAGTTTTTGCATGTTTAGACTGTATAATTTATGTGTTCAGTTTGTATAGTTTTTGCGTGTTTAGACTGTATAATTTATGTGTTCAGTGTGTATAGTTTTTGCATTTTTAGACTATAATTTATGTGTTCAGTTTGTATAGTTTTTGCGTGTTTAGACTGTATAATTTAAGTGTTCAGTTTGTATAGTTTTTGCATGTTTAGACTGTATAATTTATGTGTTCAGTTTGTACAGTTTTTGCATGTTTAGACTATAATTTATGTGTTCAGTTTGTATAGTTTTTGCGTGTTTAGACTGTATAATTTATGTGTTCAGTTTGTATAGTTTTTGCGTGTTTGGACTGTATAATTTATGTCTTCAGTTTGTATAGTTTTTGCATGTTTAGACTGTATAATTTATGTGTTCAGTTTGTATAGTTTTTGCATGTTTAAACTGTATAATTTATGTGTTCAGTTTGTATAGTTTTTGCATGTTTAGACTGTATAATTTATGTGTTCAGTTTGTACAGTTTTTGCATGTTTAGACTATAATTTATATGTTCAGTTTGTATAGTTTTTGCATGTTTAGACTGTATAATTTATGTGTTCAGATTGTATAGTTTTTGCGTGTTTAGACTGTATAATTTATGTGTTCAGTTTGTATAGTTTTTGCTATTTTAGACTATAATTTATGTGTTCAGTTTGTATAGTTTTCGCGTGTTTAGACTGTATAATTTGTGTGTTCAGTTTGTATAGTTTTTGCGTGTTTAGACTGTATAATTTATGTGTTCAGTTTGTACAGTTTTTGCTTCTTTAGACTGTATAATTTTTGTGTTCAGTTTATATAGTTGTGCGTGTTTAGACTGTATAATTTATGTGTTCAGTTTGTATAGTTTTTGCGTGTTTGGACTGTATAATTTATGTCTTCAGTTTGTATAGTTTTTGCATGTTTAGACTGTATAATTTATGTGTTCAGTTTGTATAGTTTTTGTATGTTTAGACTGTATAATTTATATGTTCAGTTTGTATACTTTTTGCATGTTTAGACTGTATAATTTATGTGTTCAGTTTGTATAGTTTTTGCATGTTTAGACTGTATAATTTATGTGTTCAGTTTGTATAGTTTTTGCGTGTTTAGACTGTAAAATTTATGTGTTCAGTTTGTATAGTTTTTGTGTGTTTAGACTGTATAATTTATGTGTTCAGTTTGTATAGTTTTTGCGTGTTTAAACTGTATAATTTATGTCTTCAGTTTGTATAGTTTTTGCATGTTTAGACTGTATTATTTATGTGTTCAGTTTGTATAGTTTTTGCATGTTTAGACTGTATAATTTATGTGTTGAGTTTGTATAGTTTTTGCGTGTTTAGACTGTATAATTTATGTGTTCAGTTTGTATTGTTTTTGCATGTTTATGCTATAATTTATGTGTTCAGTTTGTATAGTTTTTGCGTGTTTAGACTGTACAATTTATGTGTTCAGTTTGTATAGTTTTTGCATGTTTATACTGCACAATTTATGTGCTCAGTTTGTATAGTTTTGTGTGTTTAGACTGTATAATTTATGTGTTCAGTTTGTATAGTTTTTGCGTGTTTAGACTGTATAATTTATGTGTTCAGTTTGTATAGATTTTGCATGTTTAGACTGTATAATTTATGTGTTCAGTTTGTATAGTTTTTGCGTGTTTAGACTGTATAATTTATGTGTTCAGTTTGCATAGTTTTTGCGTGTTTAGACTATAATTTATGTGTTCAGTTTGTATAGTTTTTGCGTGTTTAGATTGTATAATTTATGTGTTCAGTTTGTATAGTTTTTGCATGTTTAGACTATAATTTATGGGTTCAGTTTGTATAGTTTTTGCTTGTTTAGACTGTATAATTTAGGTGTTCAGTTTGTATAGTTTTTGCGTGTTTAGACTGTATAATTTATGTGTTCATTTTGTATAGTTTTTGCATGTTTAGACTATAATTTATGTGTTCAGTTTGTATAGTTTTTGCGTGTTTAGACTGTATAATTTATGTGTTCAGTTTGTATAGTTTTTGCGTGTTTAGACTGTATAATTTATGTGTTCAGTTTGTATAGTTTTTGCATGTATAGACTTTATAATTTATGTGTTCAGTTTGTATAGTTTTCGCATGTTAAGACTGTACAATTTATGTGTTCAGTTTGTATAGTTTTTGCGTGTTTAGACTGTATAATTTATGTGTTCATTTTGTATAGTTTTTGCATGTTTAGACTATAATTTATGTGTTCAGATTTAATAGTTTTGCGTGTTTAGACTGTATCATTTATGTGTTCAGTTTGTATAGTTTTTGCGTCTTTAGGCTGTATAATTTATGTCTTCAGTTTGTATAGTTTTTGCGTGTTTAGACTGTATAATTTATGTGTTCAGTTTGTATAGTTTTTGCATGTTTAGACTGTATAATTTGTGTTCAGTTTGTATAGTTTTTGCATGTTTACACTGTATAATTTATGTGTTCAGTTTGTACAGCTTTTTTGTATGTTTAGACTATAATTTATGTGTTCAGTTTGTATAGTGTTTGCATGTTTAGACTGTATAATTTATGTGTTCAGTTTGTATAGTTTTTGCGTGTTTAGACTGTATAATTTATGTGTTCAGTGTGTATAGTTTTTGCATTTTTAGACTATAATTTATGTGTTCAGTTTGTATAGTTTTTGCGTGTTTAGACTGTATAATTTATGTGTTCAGTTTGTATAGTTTTTGCATGTTTAGACTGTATAATTTATGTGTTCAGTTTGTATAGTTTTTGCGTGTTTAGACTGTATAATTTATGTGTTCAGTTTGTATAGTTTTTGCGTGTTTAGACTGTATAATTTATGTGTTCAGTTTGTATAGTTTTTGCGTGTTTGGACTGTATAATTTATGTCTTCAGTTTGTATAGTTTTTGCATGTTTAGACTGTATAATTTATGTGTTCAGTTTGTATAGTTTTTGCATGTATAAACTGTATAATTTATGTGTTCAGTTTGTATAGTTTTTGCATGTTTAGACTGTATAATTTATGTGTTCAGTTTGTACAGTTTTTGCATGTTTAGACTATAATTTATATGTTCAGTTTGTATAGTTTTTGCATGTTTAGACTGTATAATTTATGTGTTCAGATTGTATAGTTTTTGCGTGTTTAGACTGTATAATTTATGTGTTCAGTTTGTATAGTTTTTGCTATTTTAGACTATAATTTATGTGTTCAGTTTGTATAGTTTTCGCGTGTTTAGACTGTATAATTTGTGTGTTCAGTTTGTATAGTTTTTGCGTGTTTAGACTGTATAATTTATGTGTTCATTTTGTACAGTTTTTGCTTGTTCAGACTGTATAATTTTTGTGTTCAGTTTATATAGTTGTGCGTGTTTAGACTGTATAATTTATGTGTTCAGTTTGTATAGTTTTTGCGTGTTTGGATTGTATAATTTATGTCTTCAGTTTGTATAGTTTTTGCATGTTTAGACTGTATAATTTATGTGTTCAGTTTGTATAGTTTTTGTATGTTTAGACTGTATAATTTATATGTTCAGTTTGTATAGTTTTTGCATGTTTAGAAGGTATAATTTATGTGTTCAGTTTGTAAAGTTTTTGCATGTTTAGACTATAATTTATGTGTTCAGTTTGTATAGTTTTCGCGTGTTTAGACTGTATAATTTATGTGTTCAGTTTGTATAGTTTTTGCGTGTTTAGACTGTATAATTTATCTGTTCAGTTTGTATAGTTTTTGCATTTTTAGACTATATTTTGTGTTCAGTTTGTATAGTTTTTGCGTGTTTAGACTGTATAATTTATGTGTTCAGTTTGTATAGTTTTTGCATGTTTAGACTGTATAATTTATGTGTTCAGTTTGTATAGTTTTTGCGTGTTTAGACTGTAAAATTTATGTGTTCAGTTTGTATAGTTTTTGCGTGTTTAGACTGTATAATTTATGTGTTCAGTTTGTATAGTTTTTGCGTGTTTAAACTGTATAATTTATGTCTTCAGTTTGTATAGTTTTTGCATGTTTAGACTGTATTATTTATGTGTTCAGTTTGTATAGTTTTTGCATGTTTAGACTGTATAATTTATGTGTTGAGTTTGTATAGTTTTTGCGTGTTTAGACTGTATAATTTATGTGTTCAGTTTGTATTGTTTTTGCATGTTTATGCTATAATTTATGTGTTCAGTTTGTATAGTTTTTTCGTGTTTAGACTGTATAATTTATGTGTTCAGTTTGTATAGTTTTTGCATGTTTATACTGCACAATTTATGTGCTCAGTTTGTATAGTTTTGTGTGTTTAGACTGTATAATTTATGTGTTCAGTTTGTATAGTTTTTGCGTGTTTAGACTGTATAATTTATGTGTTCAGTTTGTATAGTTTTTGCATGTTTAGACTGTATAATTTGTGTGTTCAGTTTGTATAGTTTTTGCATGTATAGACTGTACAATTTATGTGTTCAGTTTGAATAGTTTTTGCGTGTTTAGACTGTATAATTTATGTGTTCATTTTGTATAGTTTTTGCATGTTTAGACTATAATTTATGTGTTCAGTTTTTATAGTTTTTGCGTGTTTAGACTGTATAATTTATGTGTTCAGTTCGTATAGTTTTTGCGTCTTTAGGCTGTATAATTTATGCGTTCAATTTGTATAGTTTTTGCATGTTTAGACTGTATAATTTATGTGTTCAGTTTGCATAGTTTTTGCATGTTTAGACTGTATAATTTATGTGTTCAGTTTGTACAGTTTTTGCATGTTTAGACTGTATAATTTATGTGTTCAGTTTGTACAGTTTTTGCATGTTTAGACTATAATTTATGTGTTCAGTTTGTATAGTTTTTGCATGTTTAGACTGAATAATTTGTGTTCAGTTTGTATAGTTTTTGCGTGTTTAGACTGTATAATTTATGTGTTCAGTTTGCATAGTTTTTGCATGTTTAGACTGTATAATTTATGTGTTCAGTTTGCATAGTTTTTGCATGTTTAGACTGTATAATTTATGTGTTCAGTTTGTACAGTTTTTGCATGTTTAGACTATAATTTATGTGTTCAGTTTGCATAGTTTTTGCATGTTTAGACTGTATAATTTATGTGTTCAGTTTGTATAGTTTTTGCGTGTTTAGACTGTATAATTTATGTGTTCAGTTTGTATAGTTTTTGCATGTTTAGACTGTATAATTTGTGTGTTCAGTTTGTATAGTTTTTGCATGTATAGACTGTACAATTTATGTGTTCAGTTTGAATAGTTTTTGCGTGTTTAGACTGTATAATTTATGTGTTCATTTTGTATAGTTTTTGCATGTTTAGACTATAATTTATGTGTTCAGTTTTTATAGTTTTTGCGTGTTTAGACTGTATAATTTATGTGTTCAGTTCGTATAGTTTTTGCGTCTTTAGGCTGTATAATTTATGCGTTCAATTTGTATAGTTTTTGCATGTTTAGACTGTATAATTTATGTGTTCAGTTTGCATAGTTTTTGCATGTTTAGACTGTATAATTTATGTGTTCAGTTTGTACAGTTTTTGCATGTTTAGACTGTATAATTTATGTGTTCAGTTTGTACAGTTTTTGCATGTTTAGACTATAATTTATGTGTTCAGTTTGTATAGTTTTTGCATGTTTAGACTGAATAATTTGTGTTCAGTTTGTATAGTTTTTGCGTGTTTAGACTGTATAATTTATGTGTTCAGTTTGCATAGTTTTTGCATGTTTAGACTGTATAATTTATGTGTTCAGTTTGCATAGTTTTTGCATGTTTAGACTGTATAATTTATGTGTTCAGTTTGTACAGTTTTTGCATGTTTAGACTATAATTTATGTGTTCAGTTTGCATAGTTTTTGCATGTTTAGACTGTATAATTTATGTGTTCAGTTTGTACAGTTTTTGCATGTTTAGACTATAATTTATGTGTTCAGTTTGTATAGTTTTTGCATGTTTAGACTGAATAATTTGTGTTCAGTTTGTATAGTTTTTGCGTGTTTAGACTGTATAATTTATGTGTTCAGTTTGTATAGTTTTTGCATGTTTAGACTGTATAATTTATGTGTTCAGTTTGTATAGTTTTTGCATGTTTAGACTGTATAATTTATGTGTTCAGTTTGTATAGTTTTTGCGTGTTTAGACTGTATAATTTATGTGTTCAGTTTGTATTGTTTTTGCATGTTTATACTATAATTTATGTGTTCAGTTTGTATAGTTTTTGCGTGTTTAGACTGTATAATTTATGTGTTCAGTTTGCATAGTTTTTGCGTGTTTAGACTATAATTTATGTGTTCAGTTTGTATAGTTTTTGCTTGTTTAGACTGTATAATTTATGTGTTCAGTTTGTATAGTTTTTGCATGTTTAGACTATAATTTATGTGTTCAGTTTGTATAGTTTTTGCTTGTTTAGACTGTATAATTTATGTGTTCAGTTTGTATAGTTTTTGCATGTTTAGACTACAATTTATGTGTTCAGTTTGTATAGTTTTTGCGTGTTTAGACTGTACAATTTATGTGTTCAGTTTGTATAGTTTTTGCGTGTTTAGACTATAATTTATGTGTTCATTTTGTATAGTTTTTGCATGTTTAGACTATAATTTATGTGTTCAGTTTGTATAGTTTTTGCGTGTTTAGACTGTATAATTTATGTTTTCAGTTTGTATAGTTTTTGCATGTTTAGACTGTATAATTTATGTGTTCAGTTTGTACAGTTTTTGCATGTTTAGACTGTATAATTTATGTGTTCAGTTTGTATAGTTTTTGCGTGTTTAGACTGTATAATTTATGTGTTCAGTTTGTATAGTTTTTGCATGTTTAGACTGTATAATTTGTGTGTTCAGTTGGTATAGTTTTTGCGTATTAAGACTGTACAATTTATGTGTTCAGTTTGTATAGTTTTTGCGTGTTGAGACTGTATAATTTATGTGTTCAGTTTGTATAGTTTTTGCGTGTTTAGACTGTATAATTTAGGTGTTCAGTTTACAAATTAGTGTGTTTTTGGAAATGTGAGAATATGACTGAGGTGCAAAGACGATGGACAAAATTCAACATTACGCCATTGTCACGTTAAACGCTGTGAAAGAACTATCAGCTGATAGTGTGGTGAAGTATATGTGCCAGAGAACTTGTGGAACCATTCTTCTTTCAAGGAAGAGTGACAGGTAAAAGATACCATACCACATTGCAGGAAAACATTTTGCTAGCTATTCAACAATTCTACCCAGATGAAGATTTATTTTCCACATCAGGGTGATGCACCGTTCCATTACCACGGAGACGTACGGGCACTCCTGGGTGAAAATTTTGTTGAGAGGTGGATAGGCCGATGAGGAAGTGTCGATTATCCACCCTGTTCTCCCGATTTAACGCCGTTAGATTTCTATCTGTGGGAAAATGTGAAGAACAGTTGTATGGCACAAAATCACTGACACTGGATGCCATGAGAATCACGACTGCAACTTCCTGTGAATCTATTATCATGGAAACTAAATGTGTTGTTTGTCGATCTGTTGTACAGCGTTGTGGGCAATGTACTGCTACCAATGGCGGTCATTTTGAATACTTATAACTTTAAAGGAATGTAACAAAATTGTTTATGCTCGACCATGCCGAAATGTAGCAGGCCTAATTATACACCTGGTAGCAGCTCTTTAATGGACCTCATTAAAGTACACCTATTCATTAAAATTCAGGTGTTCCACCAATCAGAAAATACCATTGTAGCAATATGAAATCGCAAGTATCGATTATACTCGGATATGCAATCGAAAGACAACTAGCGCGAGATTAGATTAATAATTAGAGCGAGATTAGATTAATAATTAGCGTTAATTGTAAATAATATTCAAATAAATTCAATTTATCTCGTTTTTCAATGTCTAATTCAATTTCAAGGTTATATCAAGATTAATGTTTATTTTACTCTCTAGATTATATCAAGGTCAATGTCGACATTTGTTTCTCGGAAAAAATCAACACTTTCGCGTCTGCGCACATCCCACAATTTACGAGGTATTGCACAAGGTCAGTTCCGCTCCTCAGTCAGATAACAATAACATGAATACGTATTAATAATTTCAAGTTAGAAATATGGTCGAGCATAAAAGGTCGTATGAAACTTGACTATAATGGTAATTAAGACACTCGTATGAAAATTATGAAACTCGCTTGCTCTTGTTTCATAAACATACTCGCGTCTTAATTACTACCATTATAGGCTCGTTGCATAATGTACTATAATGCTTTCTGTTATTTGTGTTGTACTTATGAACGTTCAAGGAGTGTAAACACTATTTTGGGACACTCTGTAGAGATCATTTGCAACATAACAAACGCCGAGGAATCTCGTGGGAATAAAGTGTGGGGTATAAGACATGCACTATGGAAAGGGAGCATGCCGCAGTAACTGGATTATTTCTTGATTATCTCAGTGGAAGTCATCAAGAGCTTAACAGACGAGACAGCGTATTAATGAGCACCCACTGACCACTCATCTCCACTCTTATTCAATAACCTAATGCACGATCAAAGGATCGTTTGCACTCTGCCCCTGGTGTAGGTGTACATTAGCAGATCGAGATCCGGTCTCTGTAGTCTGATAATCTCTGCCCATAATGCCTTAACCTATGTACATATTTGGCGATGCAATATTTTGTTAGGAGGCTTAATTAAGAAGCTGCACAACAGATGTGCCCGCTCATCCCTCCACTACCGGTACAGCAGTAAGTAGCCAGGCTTCCACCGACCATGAATGTTTGATGATGCTTTCAAGTCTTCACTATACCTGCCAGTCTCCAGGGGGAAGCACGGGTCAAGCGAATACCCACAAACCAATATCGCGCAGCCAGCCTGTCTAAACTTGATCTTTGTTCAGCACTTTCTGCGCAAGTTCTACTGAGCGAACACACTTTTGTTTCGTACTACTACAACAAGCCTATGACACGTCTTCTGTGAGAGTGGATGTGGGGGGAAGAGGGATGGAACGAAGGAGAGAGTGAACAATAAGGGGAATGGGAAGAAAACAATAATTGTGGAAGGTAGGAAAACGAATTACAAAATTAATGATAAAGAAATAAAGAAAGAAAGAACGAAAGACAAATGGAAAGAAAAGACAGAAATTAAGAAATAAAGAATGAACGAACGAGTGAGTGAGTGAGTGAGTGAGTGAGTGAGTGAGTGAGTGAGTGAGTGAGTGAGTGAGAAATAGGAAAGAAAATAAGGATAACAGAAAAAAGAAAATGTGTGAACAAAAATATGAAAACAAAAGGAAAGAATAATGAAAAAATGAAAGCAGAGACGAAGAAAAATTAAACAGAAAGATAATAATAATAATAATAAAATAGTTTTATTTTCTCTGGCAGAGTTAAGGCCATCAGGCCTTCTCTTCCACTCAACCAGGATCAAATCACATACAGAAAAATATATACCAGTATACAAATATTAACTTCAAAATAATAATAAACATAATAATAAAAATAATAATAATAATAATAAATGATAAAATAAAAAGAGAGAGATTGAATACATGTACACAATCAGTATTAATTTAAAAATAATAATAATAAAAAAATAAATATAATAAAAAAGAGAGATTAAATACATAATCACAAACAGAAAAATACATTCTAGTTCACAAGTATTAACTTAAAAAAAAATTAATACATATGAATATAATCTTAAAACTAAAGAAATATTACAATTAGTATGATCAGCACAGCACGGGTTACTTCGAGACAATGACAATTACCTAGATATTAGTGTTAATGGAAAAATAAAGTAATGACTGTATAAAATAATAATAATAATAATAATAATAATAATAATAATAATAATAATGGTAATAGTAATATAATAATAAATAAAAATTATACCTAAGAAACTAATTCTGTGCATTTAAAATATTTCTAAGCAACCTAATTTTAAACAAATACTGAAGACACAAATAAATGGAATAAGAAATAAAAGAAAAACAATATAGGATGAAAGGAAGAAAAAATAAAACGAAATGAAGGATGGAAAATGAAGGAAAAGTAATATTTTGTATTGCTTAAAGACGCTGTACCAATTACCACCTTATTTAGCTTCGATGTAATTGGTGACAGCGAGATGATATTTGGACGGATGAGGCCGAGGATCCACCATGGAATTACCTGACATTCAACCTACAGTTGGGAAAAACCTTGGAAGAACCCAACCTGGTAATCAACCTGAACGGAAATCGAACCTACTCCGAACGGAACTCCGGATCAACAGGAAAACAAGCATACCGCCTTAGCTACGGATAACTAGTGAAGGAATGGAAAAGAAGGGGGAAACGAGTGCAAGAATGACGAAAGTAAGTACGAAGATTAGGAAAAAAACAGATAGAAAGATAGGCATAAGGAAATAAGGAAGGTAAAGAAGTTGCTAAGACGGAATAATTATTGCACTTACAACCACAGTTATTATAAATTTAAAAAGTGTCTTGGTTTCACCCACATGCTTCGTCATGCCTTCATTTTCGTCTTGAAAGCTGGAATTCCCGTACTACTTGGTTCCTGGAATGAAATCTTGCCCGTTCCAAAGGATTTGTCGTCTGAAGTCCAAGCAGATGTTAAATTCCACTAATCAATAATTAATTGTCAGCTAGTTTTATGAGACAATCTTTGCTATCTGCTAGTAATGTTATGTTACCACCTTTACAATAAAGAAGGGGCATGAGCTTAAAAATAAGAATCATTCCACACAAATAAGGGACATAATCTTGTAATTGTATTCTTAATATTGTACTTGTAATGCCCTGGTAGAGGGGAAGAGAAGATCTGATGGCCTTATCTATACCAGGTTAAATAAATAAATAAATACATCTTCAGTTATTGAATGAGGTTTTGCAGTTTTAGCAATTCTGTAGCTAACGCGATAAGGCGCTTCAAGAGCATTCTCATTGTCGCTGTTTGCAGCGGATACAAAAGTAGTTAAATCATTTTTCCACTCGTTAGCTTTTCGTGTAAAAAAATCAGTAGATTTGTTTACGTGGGTGGGATGTTTAGTTTCTAAATGGCGTCTAAGTAGAGAAGGTTTCAGACTACTGTTAGCAAGAATGTCGCCACAAACAACACACTGTGGTCTTGGACAGTCCTTGTCACCTATATATGAAAATCCAAACCTAATGTAATTATCATCGTACTTTCTTTTCTTTGCACACGGTTCACTTTTGTCGGATTGACACACATCACTAGAAGCTGAATGACTTGTTGACACAACACTAACTTGCAAATTTGTTAACCCTGTTTCCCTTTCAAACTTCCACTTTTCAACCAGTTATCCACTTTAATGTGAACGATAACGATTCTGATACACAGCTGACAACTTACTGCATTTGCCACAAGGAAGGAAGAAGTAGGCTATTGTTGAAAATACAAAATTAAATAAAAGTTTGTTGAAATTCCACATTAACATCTACAATCAAAGGCCTGACGCCATGTAACCGTTCCTTAGTCGGGTCGCGGTAGCTATTGTTGTTAGTATTGTTAGAACACAAAGAAGCTGACAGACTAAATTTCCATTGTAGCGAAATCAAATGCATTCCTAACTTTGTTACATAACTGTAAATCAGGCATTCGCGGTAAATATTAATCTATTGTGGAAATAATGTGATAAATCCCCGATGTTACACATATGTGACAAGGGGCATTATAGGGTTAATTTAATTTTAAAATAATAATAATAATATGAATTATTATTATTATTATTATTATTATTATTATTATTATTATTATTACGGCAATGTCGCACAAATAAAGGAAACAATAATAGGCCTAACCTCGAAATCCGCCATTACGGGGTTCGCGAACCATAGGTTGGGAAACGATGCGCTAGAGCATCTCACGAGGCTTTACGCCAGTGATGTCAAAGCAAGCGCATTTTTCTGACCTTGACGTCGTGCGCGAACATCAAGCGCTGAGTATGGAAAGAGGAAGGGTTGTGTATATGAATAAGCAGCCTGTTGGATTAAGAAAACTGTGGTGCACAAACTTCAAACGGAAAGTGAAATTTTATGTCGTTATTTTTATATGGCTTCTTTCTGTTTAATATTATCTATATTGTCTGTAAAACAAAAGTACTAACACTGATTTCTTAATATTGCACTTGTGTTTTAAATATTAATAACATAATAGAGAGTTAAGAAGGAATATTCACTTAAATTCCATAGTAGTATAATATTATACTGTATTAAGTGGATGAAACACATCATTCATGAAGAAAGTGATATTCCAAAGAAACAGCTTGAGTATGACATGATAAGTTGGAATTTATATTGATGGTATCTTTAGCCGTACAAAAGTAATCAATAAACCAATCAAAACAATATTACAGTACAAAGCAAAGTTACCTAGGTACTGTATCTGTTTTAAGTGTAACTAATATTACATAACAAAACTCTTATCGCATTATGCTTTTAAGGTGATATTTGTGAGCAACTTCCTATCATCAGAATATTAAATTATTTTCTCGAAATGTGCTGAAGCTATAGAGCTGACATTTTTACAACACATGGGCACGTATCTTTTGCTTGTGATGTAACAGTAGTTGCTTTGTTAATTCATTTCCTTACAAACAATTTCCATGCGAATATTTTCAAAAATTTCAATACACTATCTTCAGTAATACGTTAATACGTACTCGTATACTAGATTTACGAAAACATTCTGTAAGGCTAGTAAATAAATAGGCCTATACCTGAAAATTTCATTTTTCTATACGAAAAGTTGAGAAAATATTTCTTTTGAATAAAAAATCAAACTTGTGAAAAATTAACATTAAAATTAAAACTTACATTCTTATAATGCACTTATACTTCTCAGGCAAATCTAAAAATTAACATGGCTACAGTTTTAATAAGTTCTCTTCCCTTTATCTATTGAATCAGTGCTGGCCATCCCTGAATATAGCTCGACCAAGCGGCATATACCACCTCTTTCGTCTGTCTCTTTCCTTTCCGCTGTAAAGCGCTCAGGCTCTCCTGGGCTCTAAAGCGCGCACTTGCTCCTGTGGGCATCAATTGACATGCCTCCTTTACGCGATGATTGTTATCTGCGGAGAAATCTGAAAAGTTTCCTTTGCCATTCTATTTTTTATGTTCTAGGTTTCTGATTTTTCATATGGTAACCCTATGAAGAAAAAATAATGCTGAAATTCATCAGGAAGAGAAAACGGAATTGTCTGCGTCACTGGCTAAGAAGAAACTACCTACTGAAGGATACACTGGAAGGCATGGTGAAGGGAAAAAAGTTCGGAGCAGAAGACAGACAACATTAAGATACATGAATCATATGCGGACAATGAGAGGATTGCAAAGAAAAAGAGGAAAGATTCGAAAATGCAGAGTTTACAGTGGAAAAACCTGCTCTAGGGCAGAAAACAATGAATTATTAATGAATGAATTTTGTCAATTTTTACTTAAGGAGCCCAATTATTGCTTTTACCGGGAGCCAATATCATTTTGATTAATAGTTGTGAGAGGTAAATAATGGATGAAAGGTTATTGGTAAGTAAAAGTTATGAAAAAAAACGTAAATGAAAAAGAAATTAACATTATTTACTTAAATGACATCCCCTCGACTCTACAGCACTGCAAGCATCATCTTTACGCAGACGATTTACAAATCTATATCCATACAACCCCTGACTCACTCAATGACCAAATACAAAATCTTAACGAGGACCTTGAATCTATTTCTGCATGGGCCAGAAAGTTTAGTTTGACTTTCAATGCAAGAAATTCACAAGCTATCCTAGTGGGACATCAACATCTATTATGCAACATTACTCCTGCTCTTCCAGTCAAGTTAAACGACACAATAATCCCTTTTGCTTCCTGTGTTAAAAACCTTGCAGTTTACTTTGATACGCATTTAAACTGGAATAACCAAGTAACCCGTATTACCAAAAAAAGTGCTTTCCATACTACAATCCTTAAACAACATTCGAAAATTCCTCCCGCTATCACTCAAGAAAATACTAGTGGAAACACTAGTAATGCCCCACTTCGATTATTGTGATTTTCTACTGACTGACTTCAATGTCAACCAGTCGCAAAAATTACAACGTGTTCATAATTCTTGTGTTCGCTTCGTCTGCGATGTCCATCACGCTGACCACATTACCCCATCCTTCCAAACTCTAAACTGGCCACGGCTTAACGAACGTAGAAATTTTCATTCTCTTGTTCTCCTTTTCCAAGTCCTTCACACCTCTACACCTACCTACCTTGCCTCCCGTTTCAGTTACCTGTCATCATATCATAATCTCTTCACACGCACGCAAAATAGCCGCATACTAGCCATACCAACACATAAGACATCATCGTATTCATCATCATACACAATCTCGCTCTCGCGCTTGTGGAATACCCTACCCAGTGACATCAGAGACTGTCGGAATTTAGTAGCGTTCAAAAGCAAGCTTATTAAGCATTTTCTTACTGCGTAGAGTAGGTTCAATTTTTACTTAATCAATAAAAGAAATGCTTCTCTCTTCTTAACTTGTACAATAAACTGTCTAGCTTTTATTAATCAGTTAATCTTTTAGTACTTTGATTTTTATTGTATCTGTAAAGTTTATATTAATTGTAATTATAATTGTAATTGTATTCTTAATATTGTAGTTGTAATCCCCTGGTAGAGGGGAAGAGAAGGCCTGATGGCCCTATCTCTATCAGATTAAATAAATAAATAAATAAATAAACAAATAAATAAATAAATAAATAAAATCTATACTAATAATAAATCTGTAGCCGAAATTTTTCTGGTAATTTTCGATTTTCCAAAAAAATTGGTCCTAACATATATAATTAACTGCCCTGAAACCGAAAATCGCTTTTTTGAAATTTTTGTTTGTCTGTCTGTCTGGATGTTTGTTACCTTTTCACGCGATAATGGCTGAACCAATTTATATGAAAATTGGAATATAAAGTAAGTTCGTTGTAGCTTAGAATTTAGGCTACATGGCATTCAAAATACATTATTTAAAAGGGGGTTATAAGGGGGCTTGAATTAAATAAATCGAAATATCTCCCTTATTATTAATTATCTTGAAAAATATTACATAACAAAATTTTCTTTAAACATAATTTTCGATAAGTTGTATTCTAAGCAAAATTTTGATAGGACCGATATTTAATGAGATAATCGAGTTTCAAAATTACAATAACGCCGTCTAAGGTGGTGTAATGAAATAAAAAAACAAATGACTTCGTCTATAAGGGGCTTTGGATAACAACAATCGAAAGCTATGAAACATAGCCTATAGAGAATGTTTCTGTGTTTGTATGAAATAATATCGGAAGCTAAATTAACCGATTTGTGTAATTAATTATTAATTCACCATTGAAAAGTGTAGTTTCTTTAGATGGACATAATGCTATAATGTTATTACAGTAACTTCTGAGTGAATCGAGGACAGGTAAGATTAAAATAGCTTCTTATGCACAGAAAACTTGATAGGCTATTCTGTACATTCGTTTTCCTATATTTTCCTAAAATAATTTTTATGACCGAATAAATGGTCTCTGGATCAAAATGATCGCATTTTAATTTTTAATACAATTTAAATTAAGTAATATATTAAACGATTTATCCTTCTATCAAACACGAATGCTCCCTAGATCAAATGTCCCATTTTAATTATGTAATTACTTTATATTTTTTTCTAACGGGTGCAGCGGAGCGCACGGGTACAGCTAGTCAATAAATAAATTATGAAAAATAGAAAGAAGAAAATTGAAAAATGAAGAGGTAACGAAGAAAAACGAAGTTGAATTAAGTTGCATTGAAGAAAAGAGTTAAGATAGGAGAAAGAAAATGAAAGCCAAAGAAGAAATACATTTAAAGAGTATATAAAATAGAAACTAAAAAGGAGAGGAATAGTATCAATCCCCGATTTCTTTTTTTCTGAAAAAATGTTTCGGTGATTCTATGTGAAATGAATCCGCCGGAACATGTAGTGTGGCACATGCTTAACACGACACCACGGGTTGTAGTTTATGCATACAACAGGATCTCAATACACGACACTTAAATTGACGGTAAATCTGCACAGTGGGCTGAACGTTCACTTGTGCTGCAACCGCAGAGTGGCTGACTGCACGTCAGCAACATGTCTGCCCGATGTGTGTTACACGCTGAAATTCGCCAACTTTTTACCTGCAAACGCCGCCCAACGAACATGTTTCCATCGTAACGAGTTTGTTCTTTTTTTTTATCCCTCTCACTTCGTTTTGTTTGTGCTGTCCGGCCCTCAACACGACAGGTTGTAAAATTAATTGGTTCCAAGAGATAATTAATCTGCACGTGGTGATAACTTTGTTTATTTCCAATTGTTATTCGAAATTACCCTTCCGTTACTGCGGAAAAAGTAACAAACACCAAACACCTCTCGACGGTAACAACAAATAGATTACCACTCCAGAGCCAATTTCCTTTTACGTTACTGTCCGCTTTGACTCTTATAGGGACGGCGATTACCACTGTTTCGAACATTTCCTGACAAACACACAACACATTTTATAATTCCTAGACACAAATTATTCTGTCACATACAACTTCGAGCGGTCTTTAATTGTTTACTAAATATATTATAATATACCAGAATTTGAATAAAATTATTTTTAAAAATTGAGGTTTAAATAAAGGTTTTATTCTTGAGCAGCGGTGACCAAAACTCTAGCTGCAGTGATTACATGCGACAGACAGCCTATGAAGTAATGAGACGGAGGAAAGGTACTTGGCATGAAAACTACAACCAGTGGCGGTTCCTGTACTAACATCTTGATCAATCCCGCGGATAAAAATCTCAAGCTTTGCTGTATCAGTAATGTCACTGCTGTCGTCAAGAGCCAGTGGATAATATACGATTTTTCTTGCTTCTTTTTTTTAACCTTCCTCTTGAATATCCTCAGGAATTTTCTAAATTCCTCTCTCGATACTTGGTCGAGAAATTCGTAGATTTTCAAAATTAAAAACTTTTTATGAACAACTTATTTAAGCTATTTTAATTATTACTCTCTTGAGAAATACTGTTCTATTAAAAGGCTTTAGAGCACGAGATATTTCAAACCCCATTAGGTAGCTGACTTCCTTCCATTTATTTATCTCATCTTTCTCTTCCTGGCTATAATTTAAGACATGTCAATTCCTGGCGTTTAACAGTCCGTTAGCACATAATATTAAGTCAGCTTTTCTACAATATTATTATTAAATGAATAACTAATAAATAGTTACTCTCATCTAAAGATTAAGAAGATTAAAATTGAGAAAACACATAATAATTTTATCCTTCTACGGAGAAGATGTAAAAATATCAATATTCATGCACGTACAGAAGGATTATAGAAACATATACTTAGTGGTCAATAATAATAATAATAATAATAATAATAATAATAATAATAATAATAATAATAATAATAATAATAATAATAATAACACATTATTCAGCGTGGCAATTAATCTTTCTATATACTCCTAATTGAACGGTTGAGCAAAGTAAACACATTACATTTTTTTCCAACAGAACAAAACAAAAAATTTCTCCTTCTCATTCTTTACGAAACCACCTCTTACTGCTTGTAGAGACAGAGATTGTAGAGCGACATGATACCGCCACTGCATGCCTTCAGTACGTGAATGAAACACACAGCAATGTACAGGAAACTCCTCGTACCCGTTTGAATGTCTGTGATTACACGATGTAATCACGACACCCGCTTTAGTCACCGCTGTTCTTAAGGTATAACATAACAAAAATATTAGTCATGAACTTAATTGCTATGGCAGTATAAACCATCTCTTTAAAATATGGTTCCACAATACGTTAATTTAATATTAGAAATCTTTAAAAGACCGTTTTGAGTTCATAACATTTATAACTGATATCTCCATGACAATATAGAAATTAAGTAGCAGCTTTAGTATGCACATTTTATTATTATTTAAGCATTTATTTTATTTTTTTTTTAGTTTTGAATGTCTTTTTACCCGAGGAGTGATCATTTGTGTTCATTTATCGTATCTACAAGAATTATTGCTAAAACTTTGCGGCTTTGCCCCCTACACAACCTATCCTCTCTTTTTACCTACAAGTATTCGCTTTCTAATTACTAGTCAGTGGATGCGGGATGACTTATCGTTGAATGTAGGTGCACATTTACTATATGTTACATTTTTTTTCATTCAGACCATTGGCTCAACAGGTTTTAAACGTAAACAGACGACGTCAACATGCTACTGTATCTCCGTACAGTCAGAAGGAAAAAAAAATAACGTACTGTAGTACATACCTCGCAAGGTTCAGTCCTCGTCATCATTGATGCAAATACCAGCGTTGCAGTAAACGACGATATATTCTCGTAAGTTGTCGAAGCTGAATCGTCTTCGCCTATCGCTTAAACAGTTTTTGTATCGAGAGAATTTCTGAAGAAAACCTCTAAAATGAGGATCACTCAATTTCTTTAGAGGAATATTTGTACTGAGCATCAACTAAATGATGATTATGATGATGATGATGATGATGTAGATGGTTCCTCAGATTTCATTTCAACGCATGTCCTATGCGATGTACGTTGCAATGTTTCTCTATAGCCTGAGTTGTTCTGTTTTTATTTCAATTTTACATACATTACACACGATATTGTCTTCGTTAATACATAAAATGTCACTCTCATACTTCTTAATTGCATTTCGTATCTCTGAGCGAATTTAACGTTTTGCCATTATGTATGGATCAGCACAACATATTCAACGCGTACTAAATACTTGAGCAGGATAACACAACTGCACACATTGCGTTGCAATGTGGACCGGGGTTCCTTCGTTTTGTACGCTGCTGTACTCGCCAGGTACACAAAAGACGGACGGCGCGGCACGTGCCATATACTCCGATACGAAACAACTTCACTTTTCCTTAAGTCATCCCGCATCAACTGTCTACTAATTACCAACTTGTGTTATTTTTTTCAAATTCACCTCTTACTCTAAACAGATGAAATTGTGCATCTTCTCCAATGTATACAGGTTTATTTGCAATAAATTGTAAATGTGTAACCTCGCAACATCTGGTCACTTTCCCAGCTGCACCTATGCAATGCACGTTCTTAGAATTCACTTGGTGAACTGATGCTTTCTCTTCTATCCTGAAGTAATTTAAGTGAAGCTAGAAGCCTAAGAATAAGAGTAATACCATCATTAAGTTATGTATAGTGTTGCAAATCAGATAAATATGATTAAATGTCACTTATGTATCGTACTATTATTTACGCATAATTTACTTTCGAAGCAAACTCTTTTCAAATTATTTTAACAGGATGCTAATATTATAATAGTTTTACTAAATATTAAAGTACCGTTTGAATATTTACTGCAGTAACTCTATCGTCATCATCATCATCGCCCCATCACTATAATCAAATATTGCTTACATTTACTAATCCCGTTCCCACTTGTGAGGATTTAATAAGTGAGCGGATTATCTATGAGACGTGAGCGCAGCTGTTGTTTTTGTTTTCGTATGTTAGTGTGATGTATTTTTTGTGTTCTTGTGTTTGTGTTGTATTCTTATGTTTTTTGCGATTATGTTTTGTCTTACGTATTATGTTGTCTATTATGTTAGGATTGTATACGTTTTCTTGTGCTATGTATTTGATTGTGATTAGCTCTTCGTTGTAATCCTAAAAAAACATCTCAACATACAATCAACACAAACAAACAAATACAACCACACAGGCGTATACAAACTCAAATGTAACACCTGCAACAACTTCTACATAGGACAGACACGTTACAAAGAACCATCACAGCCATAACAAAAGTACAAAACACCTATACATATGCAGAACACATCACAAATTCTAACCATACCCACAGAGACATCAACACAGACATGGAAATACTACACATCCAACCAAAAAGCCAGAAACTAAACACACTAAAACAATATGAAATATACTGACACACGAAAACACACCCCAACGAAATTCTCAACACACAACTCAATTTCAGAACACACACACTCTTTGACTCTACATTACACCACACGAACACACCCTCACAGAAAACAAAACAAGAGGCGCCAAGACCAACAACGGCCAGTTCTGAGGATGACCCATAAAATGTCGAAACATGTAAACCAGGTACGATAGAATTTAACACAACAAGGTCATATAATACATATTGCGAAATGATCAATTTGTTAGAACACAATACTGAGTGGACATTTTCCTGTTCTTCGTTTTACTTTAGAGTGAACATTAATGTGAGGCTTGCTCGTTTCTTCTGCTCGTAATTTATGCATATGGTAGCATTTTTATATATTTTTTTTTACTTTCTTTTCGAAAGTTAATGTATTCTTCTGTCTTGTCTTGTACATATGTTTTCATTTGTATTGTGGGCAAATTACATAGGTTGGATAAAAAGTAATGGCAACACTGCTGTCACGTGACGATGGTGCGTTCGAGAGTTGCCAGCTGTGTGGACATGAACAAGGACTGTTAGATGAGTTAGTGCAACCAGCGGCGACAGTACTCCATCAATCTACTGCAGTGTGTAGAACGTTGACTTTCATAGGGATAGTGCGAGCGCTCTAAGACCACGTTTTCAAAACTAGAGCAATGTTCCTGGATCAAAATTGAAGTGGCACGAGGTCGTAGTGCACAAGAATGTTTTCAGGGACAGCGTGAAGCATATGCCGATGCAGCGTTGCCATATCGCACAGCGGCACGATGGGTTAAAGTGTTCCGGGAAGGCAGGGATGTGAAAGTGATGTTTATTGTGGCATATGACATTGATGGGGTAATACTGCACCACGCTGTACCTCCATGGCAGACGGAAAACGCGGACTACTGGAACATCCTCCGTACTCATCCGATATGATCCATGCGATTACGATCTTTTCACCAAAGTGAAAGAACCACTGCGAGGGACCCGGTACAATACCGGAGATGAACTTATCCGTGCTTTAGGGCGGTCAATACGGAACATCAACAAAGATGGACGCGCTGATGGTGTACGACGCCTTCCAATCATTTGGCAAAAGGTAGGTAATAAATAAGAGGGTCGACTATATAGAAAGTACTTAAATGTTGTACCCCTGTGAATAAAGCCATGTCAGAAATATCGAACTGTTGCCATTACTTTTTATCCAACCTTAGTAGTTTTGAGTAGCGACCTGACCCTAACACAATTATGTCTTATTTAATTGAGGATTAGTGCATCACTCTGCAAAGGATAGCAGAGGAGGTGTGCACCATCTAATGACCGAATCGGGATACGGACCAGACCGGCGCGGCGTCGAATTCCCTGAGGTACAAATAGCTTGACTCCATTCGTGATAGCCTATATAAAGCCAATGCGTACTAAAAATCAATAACGCTTGTAGTGTACAAAAAAAGTAATACAGGATTTTTAACAGAAAAAATTAATTACTATAACATATCGTAATATACGCAACAAGCAATTAAATTAAACAAAAAAATTATAAATAATTGATTAAATGGCGATCTTACACGTGTTAATTATGTAAGCATGTGCGGCTTACAGCTGTTTCGGTGCTACTTGACACCATTCTCAGAGCCTTCTGTGTCTCGGCGTCATCTCGACTTCGCTGCCTATTGTGTGAGTGCGTTCGTGCGATGAAGAGTTGAATCAAATAGTGTGTGTGTTCTGAAATTGATCTTTATGTTGAGAATTTGATTAGGTTGTGTTTTAGTGTGTCTATATATTTCATATTGTTCTAGTGTGTTGAGTTTTTGGTTTTTGGGTTTTAAGTGTAGGATTTTCATGTCTGTATTTATGTTATTGTATGTGTGATTAGCATTAGTTATGTGATCGGCGTATGTAGATGTATTGTGTCCTCTGGTTATTGCTTTAATGTGTTCTTTGTATCGAGTTTGGAATGATCTGCCTGTCTGTCCAATGTAGAAACTGTCGCAACTATTGCATGTGAGTTTGTATACGCCTGTGTGGTTGTATTTATTTGTTTGTGTTGTTTGTGTGTTGAGATGTCTTTGTAGTGTGTTTTCTATTCTGTATCCTATGTTGTATGTCTGTTTTCTGAATGGGGATGTGATCTTGTGTGTGCTTTTGTTTTCGTATGCTAGTGTGATGTATTTCTTGTGTTCTTGTGTTTGTGTTGTGTTTTGTGTGTTTTTGTGTTTGTGTTTGTTGAGGGGACAACTGTGGACAAATTAGTGTTAACTATTCAGACAGTAATGAAAGAATAACGTTGTCAACGTTTACTAGTTTAAATCTGGCTGCATTAGTCCTGAATGTGGCAAGCTCGCGTTTCAGTGCATTATAACCACAGTCTACTATATACAGTCACGAAGCTTGAGTTTTGAGGGTGCTAGAAACAATAGACTGTGACGGTACTATTTTGCATTGCATGTAATGATTGGCTATGTATTGTATACTTTTAGTAGAGCCATCGATGTAGCTCAGTCGGCAGACTCGCTGGGCTGCTGATCCGGAGCTGCGTTAGGGCTTGGGTTGGATCCCCCTTTGGACTTTGGTTTCTTCGGAGGTTTTCCCCAGCCATGGGACTGAAGCCGGATGGTCTATGGCGAGTCCTTGGCATCAATCCCTTTGATTTGATTACCCACTTTGATTTGATTACCTGGTTGGGTTTTTCCGAGGTTTCCCCCACCGAAAAGGCAAATGCCGGGTAATATTTTGGCGAATCCTCGGACCTCATCTCAACTCACTACATCTCGCCAAAATGTAAAAAAATGTAAAAAAAAAAAATTGTACAAAATTGTAAAAATTGTAGAAAATTACTAAATTGTAAAACTATAAAAATTAGTAAAAATTGTAATTGTAATATTGTAAAATGTTGACATGTTCCACATCTTAAACCTTCATTGCTCATGTAAGATCTATGGAATCAAATAAATTAATGAATAATAATAATAATAATAATAATAATAATAATAATAATAATAATAATAATAATGAGGCGATATTATCGATCCTAGTGGTGAGCAACTACCTAATGTTTGCATATTTACTACGTATTGAGCTTCGCGACTGTATACTAGACTGTGTTATTACGTGACTCACGCAGCACAATACGGAAACTAAAACGTAACCGAATACTGCACACACCATTCATCTCCACAATAACAATAAAACAGAAATAATTATATTTATTTCGCTGTTCCTGACTCCAACGACGAACATTTAATTTTTTTTTCAAGTTGCATAAATAAAGGACGATAAAAATTCGGCACTTTTAAACCTTCACTCTCACAGGAGTGAAGTGGCACTAAAACGTTGGGTATTGCCAAAATAGAAAAATTTAAATTTTATATTAAGATTTTTCGGATTTGTAGTCCAATACAATCAAGCGACATTTTTATTTCAATTGAACAAGCAATAACATTACACATACTTAAATTAAATGTAAAATAATTTAAATTCTTTATCATCTCAATTTTCACTGTAATATTCATATTAGGGGTATTCATCAGCATTATCTTCTTCAGAAACATCATTTTTTGAACCTGCGGTAGTGCTCGGGTTCGATTCCCGCTCGCACTGATTAAATGGTTATGTGTTTTCTGAGATTTCCCCCAACTGCAAAGCAAACATCAGGTAATCACACAGAGCATCCTCGGTTTCTTTCGCGAAATACCAACTCACTGTCATTAATTCCATCAACGCTAAGTAACTATACTTCATACGATGTCGTTAAATAGCTGAAAAATAGTATTAACTTCATTATCAAAAAGCTGTCTCAGTAGAGCGCTGGCTTACGTTGACCGTGGACTCAAGTTCAAATCTCGGCGATGTCGGAGTTATACTTGTGGCTGACAAAACCGAATTTGTTGTTGTTGTTGTTTAGTCAACTGTCCGAAGAAAGGTCTGAACCACACAAGTGATACCAAGAAGGCACCAATTATGAGGCAACTAGGCCAGGAGATAATGAGATAGGGTGGTCAGTTACTTTACCCCTCCATTTCATACATCGCTGACAGCTACATATTACAGTAATCAGACATCAGATGCATACAAACAATTGTTCTTCCTCTGACACATATCGTCAAGTGAGATGTACTGCCTGATGATAGATGTACATATCAGCCAGAACCTCAATCAGAGGATAAAGACCTAGTTCGTGAAGGTTTTTCTCGGGGTTTTCGGGATACTCCATGGACGGATCCGTACACTTACCACAAATTCCATCACGACCTTGCCGGGGATCGATCCCGAGTCCCCTGGATGGAAGACCAGCGCTCTAATGTTTGAGCCACATACAAGGCAGGGACGCTTCATATAAGTGCATCTTATCTGTGACAGGAGATGTTCAGTGTCCTCCTGGTCCAATACATGTCCAAAGATTGTTCGGAAATACTGCTCTAATCTCTTCCTTTGAAATGGTCGGAATGATCCGACGGATATTTTCTTTTACTTTTGCATAATTTAAAACTATAAAAACTCGCTTCTGTACAAACAATTAAAAAACACACAATAGCTTGTACAACATACACACGAATGAGTAGTCCCTTCAGTGTTTTCAAGTAAAGAACACAATAGCTTTCACTGCATTACGCACGAGCTCATAACAGTCTGAGATGAATTGCACGCATGCAACGCTCGACAAGTATCCTTTAACTTTGGCGCGTACGACAGGAGCACTGAGAGAGACGAGGTGTCTGTACTGTTCTCCAACCAGGAGATCAACCGTGAAAGGAATGTGCTTACTATTGCGTCATCTATTGGAGCGAAGTAGATAGATAATATTACCGTTATAACGTCAGTTTAAAAACCATGCGCTCTCCTGCACATGTTAGTTCCTGTATGAAGAGATTAAAAGACCAGGAGATTAACTGTGATCTAATTTTGTAACTAGGGTAGTATCAATATGTGTGTATCAATGTTATTGTTTGTGCTGTGAGAGCTAGCCAATACAGATACGAGTACCCACGTGTGTGACCTTATGACATCTTATGACATCAACATTCATTCACAGCATTACCCCGCTTCATCTCAGTCCCCAAAGACTTTTTCATCGTTGGAGTACAGTACTAGTACGTCTCGTGGCCTCATATAGATTTGTTAATGACGGTAAGTTTGATATATCACTTATGCTAAATTAGAGGCAGATTGTTAACTTCTGCTTTATAATTTAATTAGATCTGCTTCTACTATGAACTGTGTCATATTGTTATGTTAACAGTAAATCCAGTAAGATAAGTCGAAGAAAGAATGTTTATCTGGTCTTCAGTTCTAGCTGATGAAAGTGAAGCATCTCGGTGAGCCATCTGGTGCGTGGGTGTTCTATCGGACTGACAAAAGACTATGCTGTTTTAAAAGCTGTTTTTTGTGCCCTTCTGTTCGTCGTGGCAGCTATTTTCTTTGTATTTCTAGTACATCCCCCTATACGACATTTCAAGGGTTATATCGACCAGACTTCTGAAAGGTTTCTCTGTTAGGTCAACATTGCTTTCCAGATAGGGACCTGAATAGTCTTTTTTATGTTGTTAACAGAATGGAAGGTGACCATTGTATTGTTTTTATTTGATATCAAAAACACAAATTTACGATTTAGTCCAATTCGGTTCTAAAGATGTCATTTATTTTATTTCTTACGTAATATGGTGTAATGAATGAAATAATGATTACATGCTACTAAACCAGGGATTCTTAAATTTTATGAGTTCGAGAACCTCTTTCATATTGTGTGCATTTTGCTAGACTCCTAACACATTAACTTAGGGGAGAGTCGGGTAGTATCGGACATCGGGTAATATCGGACAGTGAGTTTCTTTCATCTACCACACGATGATAGTACCTGATTGATATGGTTACGTTTCTGTGATGTCGCACAGAGAAACGTAACCATGTCATTCAGGTACTACCATATGGTGGTAGATGAAAGAAACGCACTGTCCGACATTACCCGATGTCCGATACTACCCGACTCTCCCCTAATACTATTTCTTAGTACAAGATAATGTTGGGAAGTGCTTTTTACAAAATTGACGAAAAGTTAAAAAATTGAGCAGAGCGAGTTTTTCAATTTCCGAATTTTTGTAATGCACTTCACAGACGCGTATTGAACAACTTCTTTTGCACGATATTTTTTTAAATTGTAAATACAATATATATTTTATTGAAAATTTAGAGCAACATTATTCCAAAGCCTTTGCAAAGCTGCACTGTAATGGCAACTAAGTAACAATAAGTTAACTGTAATGGGTCTATTTCAGTACAGTTTTATGTAATGAAGAATGGTTTCCCTCGCAACTAGTTTCTGTGTGGAAATTCTAACTTCCAAGGCCTTACAACTAACTGTAACTGCAAGAAAAAACACGATCGTGCAAAATAGCAATATGCGTTAGAAGAACGGTATGTTGAAGTTTTCATGTTCGAGGAAAAGTTTGAAAAAGCGAAAAAGCGAAACACTGTTGCTTTCAAATGTTTTTTGTGTTTACTATACTCCAGCAGGCCGTGATATACGTCTGTCTTTTTCTTCGTTCAAAGTAGCCGCCATGATGAGTCTGGAATCTTGTTGATTTTTTCACGGCTTCCTTAATGTTACTTGCATCACGAATGCAGTAACTTTAGTGGAGTTGTAGAGTTTACTTAATTTTTGCAAATATTTAAAAACAATAATTAACAGTGCAATTTAGGTGAAATTGCAGTGGTAAGTTTCCAATTTATAATTATTACTATATTGAACGTCTCTAAAAATATGTTAGAAGCCTAAAGCAGTAAAATCAATATGTCACTTAAGCGGTAAGAAGAGGCAAATTGTTATGTGTGTTAGGTTGGGAATACTGAATGTGGAATTTTAGACTTTGGATTGGTTTTGTGCGGAAACCAAGCAAATACGCACGATCTCGCACAAAAAGTTTTATAGGCCCTGGGGCTAAAAAATGTCGTTTGTTTACTTTTACTTAGGCCTATATTAATGTAATTGGTAAGAACTTACCTTCAGCTTGTTTGGCTTTAATAACAACTCCAGAAGAAATTTCGGTTTCAACAGATCCCGACATCATATCCAACATAACAGAACATTGTTTACTAAATTCAAAAACTCGTAACTTAACAACAAAGAAATAATAGCGTCATGCACGGCCACCCTCAACGAATAATTTTTTCTAAGTATTCCTTTTTTTTCTAATATACACAGACCCTACACACCAAAACACCCTAAACAAGACATACAAACACAAAGCGAATTTCTAACTTAAAACTCTTATCAAAAAGTTTCAATTTATTCCATTACAGATAACTGCGCCACAAAATAATGTACCAACCTTTGACGAAATTTAACGTTTAAACCTAGACCCTTCACATATTTTGTGCGAGATCGTGCGTATTTGCTTGCTTTCCGCACACAACCAATACGCGGTAAGTGTGAAATACCACATTCAGTATTCCCAACGTAACACACATAACAATTTCCCTATTCTTACCGCTTAAGCGCGACATTCATTTTACTGCTTTAGGCTTTTAACATATTATTTTTAAAGACGTTCAGTATAGTAATAATTATAAATTGGAAACTTGCCACTGCAATTTCACCTAAATTGCACTGTTAATTATTGTTTTTAAATATTTGCAAAAATTAAGTAAACTCTACAACACCACAAACGTTACTGCATTTGTAATGCAAGTAACATTAAGGAAGCCGTGAAAATACCAACAAGATTCCAGATGCGGATGTTATTACTGCAATATGTTATATAAATAATATTGTTAAAATATTAAAATGAAAAATAAATCATTACATAACCTTACCGTTTGTTTTAAGTTCGCATTTATAGACTGGGGGAAAAAAAGACAGACGTATATCACGGCCTGCTAGAATATAGTAAACACAGAAAATATTTTATAGCAACAATGTTGAAGATAGATATTTTAGTTTTTAAAAGTCGCCGTCATTCAACAGAAACCAAGATGGAGATTTCATTGCAGCTAATTAGAAATTTCTCTTTCAGGTATGTAATAAACGATCTTCGCACAAAATAATGTACGATACACGAGCAGTATGTTTGTTTTCATGTTCTCGGAAATTAAAAAAGATCAACTACGTTTCGCTTTTTCAATCTTTTCCTCGAACATGAAAACATCAACATACCGCTCTTGTAACGTATATTGCTATTATTAGGCCCTACGGCCAAAATATTTGCCGTTTGTTTACTTTTACTTATATTAATTTAATTGGTAACAGCTTATCTTCAGCTTGTTTGAATTTAATAACAACTACAGAAGGAATTTCGTTTTCAACAGATCCCGACATCATTTTCAACATAACAGAACATTGTTTATTAAATTCAGAAACTGGTAACTTAACAACAAAGAAATAATAGCATCATGCACGGCCTCCCTCAACGAATAAATTTTTCTAAGTATTCCTTTTTTTTTTAGTATACACAGTCCCTAGATACAAAACAAAACATCCTAAACAAGATATACAAATTACTTACTTACTTACTTACTTACTTACAAATGGCTTTTAAGAAACCCGAAGGTTCATTGCCGCCCTCACATAAGCCCGCCAGCGGTCCCTATCCTGTGCAAGATTAATCCAGTCTTTATCATCATACCCCACGTCCCTCAAATCCATTTTAATATTATCCTCCCATCTACGTCTCGGCCTCCCTAAAGGTCTTTTTCCCTCCGGTCTCCCAACTAACACTCTATATGCATTTCTGGATTCGCCCATACGTGCTACATGCCCTGCCCATCTCAAACGTCTGGATTTAATGTTCCTAATTATGTCAGGTGAAGAATACAATGCGTGCAGTTCTGTGTTGTGTAACTTTCTCCATTCTCCTGTAACTTCATCCCGCTTAGCTCCAAATATTTTCCTTAGCACCTTATTCTCAAACACCCTGAACCTATGTTCCTCTCTCAGAGTGAGAGTCCAAGTTTCACAACCATACAGAACAACCGGTAATATAACTGTTTTATAAATTCTAACTTTCAGATTTTTGGACAGCAGACTGGATGATAAGAGCTTCTCAACCGAATAATAACACGCATTTCCCATATTTATTCTGCGTTTAATTTCCTCCCGAGTGTCATTTATATTTGTTACTGTTGCTCCAAGATATTTGAATTTTTCCACCTCTTCGAAGGATAAATCTCCAATTTTTATATTTCCATTTCGTACAATATTCCCGTCACGAGACATAATCATATACTTTGTCTTTTCGGGATTTACTTCCAAACCGATCGCTCTACTTAGATATACAAATACAAAGCGAATTTCTAATTTAAATCTCTTATCAAAAATTTTTAATTTATTCAATTACGGAAAACTGCGTCACAAAATAATGTACCAACCTTTGACGAAATTTATCGTTTAAACCTAGACCCTTCACATATTTTGTGTGAGTTCCCCAGTACTAAACTAAGATACTAAGGGTGCTATTCATAGACATTTCGCAGCACGCGCTACGAGCGTACTAAGCTAGCCCCGGTTATCCACTGGTTACTTGTACAGAATTCAAATCATATCCTATCGCTAACACTGGTTTATGAATACGATAAACGCTGATCATCCACCGGAAACCCGCGCTAAAAATGTCTATGAATACGGCCCTAATTGTTTTGTGCTTATAGATTCTTTGACATCAATTCCCCTTGATCTAGTGTTTTAGCAAAATTGAGCACTATTATGTATACAATATCCGAAATCTATGTAGCTATATTCGTACACATATAAGCCATACAACATAATAGTGAAAGATGGCGGTACGTAAGTTACGAAATAAAACCAACTCTAATGCAAATGTCATGTAAATTCAGATTCCAATTATTACAATACTGACTGTCGACGACATATCAGCGTCGCAATCGCAGTCAGCGACTGTCAAGGCTGACATCGAACGGAAGTTCTACTAATTACAGAAGCACCCGGTATTTATTGCGAAACTTGTTGGGGAGGATAATGCTCGCAGGTTACAAACTGATAAACACGGGACTCCTTTTTCCACAGCAGTGTTTGTGGAACGTGTCTCGGCACTCGATTAGCTCAAGTTGAAAACTTTGTTTGCAAACCATTACGAAGGCAAGGAGGCGGCACCGGACCTTCCTGCAGATCCTATCTCCTTGTCATCCTCAAGACAGCTTCTGGATACAGCTAGCTGGATGAAAATCGACATGATGTGAAACTCGGGACAACAAAGGATAGGCCTATATTGTTTTTATGGTTTTATCCTCAACTTTAAAAGAGAATCTTACCTTGGCCGTGTGTGCGTACGTGCGTGCGTGTGCACGTTATTGTATGGATGGCATTAAATGGTATTTCAATATATTAGAAAATGAGGCTATATAGGCCAGAATGGTTTAGCCTACACTTTACAGTAATTAGGCTATCTTTTATAGCACCTAAATAAAGAAGAGTTTGTAAGTTATCAGACATAAAGTCCATGATTATAATGTCCATACGTCAAAATGTTCACGTTGAAAATTTCGATGTTAAATCGTCCAGAGTCATAATGTCCATAGCAGTATAATGTCCACTTCACTCTGATGTCCAGAGTCATAATGTCCATAGCTCTACTGTATAATGTCCACTTCACTCTGATGTCCTGAGTCATAATGTCCATAGCTCTATTATGTCCACTTCACTCTGATGTCCAGAATAAAATGTCCATAGTAGTATAATGTCCACTTCACTCTGATGTCCAGAGTCAAAATGTCCATAGCTCTATAATGTCCACTTCACTCTGATGTCCAGAGTCAAAATGCCCATAGTAGTATAATGTCCACTTCATTCTGATGTCCAGAGTCATAATGTCCATAGTAGTATAATGTCCACTTTACTCTGATGTCCAGAGTCAAAATGTCCATAGTAGTATAATGTCCACGTTACTCAGATGTCCAGAGTCAAAATGTCCATAGTACAGTGCCTAAAGCGCGAAGAAAATGGAATTTGGACACAAATATTGCAAGCAAGAATGAGGCATACACAAATTAAAGAGCCGGGAATGAAACGTATTTGACGAATCAAAGACAAATTCTCCAGATTGTGAGAAACTACAACAGGTACAAAGAAAAAGGAGAAATTCTCTTAAATCTTAAAAGTATTGGTTACCATCTTAAAAGTGGGGTTTCGGTTCCCGATGATTAATAACTTATTTGTACGAGTTATCGAATATAATTTATTGTGTTCTATTCAAGCAGAATTTTCCTTTGAACTTTGACATTATTGACGTTTGACACTATGGACAGTTTGACCTAATGGACGTTTTATCATATGGCATTTCTGTCGTATGGACATTCAGTACATGGACATTTTCACCGTATGGACATTTCGACAATATGGACATTTTGACCTTATGGACGTTTTATCATATGGACGTTCTGTAGTATGGACTATATACGATGGAAGCGAGTTTGTAAGACAATGGTACGAAACATAAAAATATTAACTACCGGTATTATGTACGCATTATATTTCAACTTGAGGGAAAATCATTGGAAAAACCACTACTAGTTAACTTGTTTCAACCAGGATTTTAACCCGCGCCCGCTCGTTTCACTGTCAGGCATGTTAACCGTTGCTCCACAGCGGTGGATGCTCCGTCCCTTAGTCACCGCTGTAGGGTTTCCAGATTTCCAAATGCCTGAAATAACTATACTTACTAATCTTTATATTCAATTTTCGAGAAACCATCCATTTTATTTAAAAACTGCAAAGGTATAAATAATTTCTTATAAGTTTCTCTAATGATACGAGTAAAAATCAGAATCTAACAGACAGTAGGCCTACTTATCGAGTAAAACAGTCTTAACTTTGAGAGGGGAAGTTATTGTTTCTGAGAAATGTATTCATTTGGAACTAATATAATAGAATTTTTGTACACTATTCAAGGAATAAGCTGTTAAAATCTGCAGACTGTATATATCACCCAGTATAGGGCACACAATGAGCCAAAGCAAGCCTAATTGGAAGGACCAGTTCCGAATGCAGCCCCCGAAAAACCATGCCAAGCCAAGTAAGAAGTGTATTGTATTTTACTGGTTTTCGTTTTTTGGTGTTCCATCGTCTGCACTCCAGAGTTCCAATAGAATAACGTGCAATTTGGTTTACTTTATATTTTATATTGTGACACAAATATTTGTATTTGTGACCAGCCTCATGAGCTTCTGACTACAGCTCATGAGGTCCCGGGTTCGATTCCTGGTTAGAACAAAGGAATTTTTCCTTAAAGGGGACTGTTCCTGTGTTCATCCATGATCTGTAAATTAGGTTAGGCTTAAGTTTAAGACTTCCCCTGGCACTTCATAATCATCCTATCATAATATCATCGGGGCAGCATAACTCCAACCTCAGAAGCTATTGCCAGGGGAGATCAGAAATTTCAAATGACAAACTATAGTCGCGACGCTGTTATTCCCGGCGTGACTGCTCCTCTTTGCTTACGTCTTAGGAAGTGAAGGCTGTATAAAGTCTAGGTAGGTACTATCGATCGCCATTTTTGTTCTTTCGTTGCCGAGCTGCCATACGAGGGATCTATTTGTCACACCGTTAAACATTATCATGTCGTAGCTCCTATGATAATAAATCAAACGCAATGTAATTCAGCAAATAATTGAGCGGCAAATAACGTCTTCGTGTGCTTTCTGCGAACGTCAACGAAAGAGCCAAAATGGCGGGCGATTATATTAAGTATTTATCGAGCCTTTAGAAATGAATAACGTCTTCCTCAGCGAATCACAAGAGGCACACGTTTAAATGTAGCCGACCTGCAACGCGATTGGCTGCCGGAAATTAGAGCGACGGGACTGTAGTGGCATTGGTTAAAATGTATGAAGAGTTCGCGGGAAAAACGATGAATGTCACAGTTTTCTTAAGGTTGATGTCATTATCTAATTCGATGGATTACTGCGAAATTTAATGTTGTTCTTATGAAAAATGGTAAAAAGGAGAATAATTATTACCACGAATACAGTAATCCTTTCCTTTATTTTCTATAGAAACAGCACTACATCTTGCAGTTATAGACTCAGTTAGACCATTATGTAATCCTTAACAGAAATGTGACATTCATCGTTTATTCCCGCAAGCGCTTCATATATATATATATATATATATATATATATATATATATATATATATATAATATACACATATATATACATGTATATACATCTTGATTACACAACTTTTAACACTGTATCACTTCGGAATATGTATAAGAACTTTCTTGTGTTAAATATTAACGTACCTTGTTAACATGTTTCGACCTATTTTCGGTTATTTGTTTTGGATACTCATTTACTGTAGCTATTGCATGGATATTTTTTTTTTTTATTTTTACCTCCTGATATTTTATTCACTCCTAGAAATTTACTTACAATGTAGAACAATTACCAGACTAAATACACAATTGGCGACATTAAATACTTCATTCGGTAAGAAAACTTCTTTATACGATATTTTTCTACCGAAGAACAAAAATTTTTAATTTATTTATTCTGTATTCAATGCCACTGACATTGTTGTCTTCATTATTATTCTTTAAATCGTATCCAACTGTACATAATGTTTAGTTGAACTAACCATTGTTGGGACTATCTTCAAGACCAATTAAGCAGGTCATCAGGGATTGGGCTCACAGACGACATATTAGCTACTGGAACTCAATTAAGGGCTGTAATCACAGCAAGGCCCTTATCAAAGGTCTTGCAAGGACAAAATCGAATGAGCTGCTGAGACTTAGCAAAAAGCAGCTCTCTTGGGCAACAGGATTTCTTACAGGACACTGTGCCCTGAAGAAAAACTTATACAGAATGGGACTCATTACTGACCCACTGTGTATAAGATGTTCACAAGGAGATGAGTCAGTAACTCATCTGCTGTGCGTTTGCAATGCGCTTGCGCAACAAAGATCTCTCTTTTTTGGGAATCACTTTCCAAAACTTGAAGAGATCTCAAAGGTCCCAGTCCAAAGTTTGATACAGTTCATCAAGAACTTGAAACTTTTGGACTGAAAGGGATGAAAGACGGGGATGCGCAATAGATCTTATAGGTCGCAGTGCTTGGGCCGGAAGGAACACCCCTGTTAAATCTAATCTAATCTTTAGTTGAACTAACCAAGGACTACAGTTGGCTTTGAATGAAACAATAACAAATGAGTCTAATATTTAATTTCAATTAAAAATTATTTTCACAGAAATATTAATTTACATATTAATAGTGGAAAAAATGATGTATGCAACACGAGATTAATAGATTTTATTCTTTTCGGAATATGTATGATAAGACTTTCTTGTGTTAAATTTTAACGTACCTTGTTTACATGTTTCGACCTATTTATTGGTCATCTTCAGAACTGGTCGTTGTTGGTCTTGGTGCCTCTTGTTGTTTCCTGTGAGGGTGAGATTTTATTCACTGGTGGAAATTATGTCCTTCCACTTCGCCTCTGGAGATAAACTTTCCACTCATCAATAAAACCTTACTTAAGTCGCATAAATTACTATTATGCCATTGCACTGGAGAACAGTAATTTGGAAGTGTCATGGATTGTTCTATTGATGGAGACGACGCGACGTTCGATCAGTCGGTCAGTCTGTCGTCTGACGATAGTTAGCTTTCCTTCCACTGGGACACCCCAATTTTAGTTCGTACAGCAGGCATGTCAATTGATGCCCACAGGAGCAAGCGCGCGCTTTAGAGCCCAGGAGAGCCTGAGCGCTTTACACCGGAAAGGAAAGAGACAGACGAAAGAGGTGGTATATGCCGCTTGGTCGAACTATATACAGGGATGGCAAGCACTGATTCAATGGATAAAGGGAAGAGAACTTATTAAAACTGTATCCATGGTAATTTTTACATTTGTCTGAGAAGGATAAGTGCATTATAAAAATGTAAGTTTAAATTTTAATGCTCATTTTTCACAAGTTTGATTTTTTTATTCAAAAGAAATATTTTCTCAACTTTTCGTATAGAAAAGTGAAATTTTCAGGTTTAGGCCTATTTATTTAGTAGCCTTACAGAATGTTTTCGTAAATCTAATATACCGTATATACGTATTACTGAAGATAGTGTATTGAAAATTTTGAAAATATTCGTATGGAAATTGTTTGTAAGGAAATGAATTAACAAAGCAACTACTGTTACATCATAAGCAAAAGATACGTGCCCATGTGTTGTAAAAATGTCAGCTTTATAGCTTCAGCAGATTTCGAGAAAATAATTTAATATTCTGATGATAGGAAGTTGCTCACAAATATCACCTTAAAAGCATAATGCGATAAGAGTTTTGTTATGTAATATTAGTTACACTTAAAACAGATACAGTACCTAGGTAACTTTGCTTTGTACTGTAATATTGTTTTGATTAGTTTATTGATTACTTTTGTAAGGCTAAAGATACCATCAATATAAATTCCAACTTATCATGTCATACTCAATCTCTTTCTTTGGAATATCACTTTCTTTATGAATGATGTGTTTCATCCACTTAATACAGTATAATATTATACTACTATGGAATTTAAGTGAATATTTCTTCTTAACTCTCTATTATGTTATTAATATTTAAAACACAAGTGCAATATTAAGAAATCAGTGTTAGTACTTTTGTTTGACAGACAATATATATAATATTAAACGGAAAGAAGCCATATAAAAATAACGACATAAAATTTCAGGTTCCGTTTGAGGTTTGTGCACCATTGTTTTCTTAATCCAACAGGGTGCTTATTCATATACACAACCCTTCCTGTTTCCATACTTAGCGCACAACGTCAAGGTCAAAAAAATGCGCTTGCTTTGACATCACTGTAGTACAGCTTCGCGTTTCGACCGTAACAGCACATACAACGCTGAAACTAGCTGAACCGTGTTCAAATTGGAAAACTGACGTTGGAGATTTGCATTAAATAGTATACTTTTTACCGATTGATATAATGTTCTAAGCATTTAATTCAAAATATAGACATACTAAGTTACGCTAGTCACAGTCCTTGCCTTTTATAATTTATTGTTGGATAGAGCAGGAGAAAGAGGTAAACAGTGCAAAGAGGCAATACTAGTCTGAGCTGAACTGTTCGGTCACCCGGCAAGCATCGCAATATCAAAACAGAAGCCAAATAAACTACGGACTACAAAATTCACGTAATCTCAAGGGGCTTCCAGAGCCACATCTTCTGAAAGGAAAGGGGCTTATCAGATAATGCACTGCGTTACTTCGTTAGTCATTCCCAAGCCTCCCAACTTTGAAAAGGCAAACGCCGTTTGTAAATCAGTAGGACCTCATTTAGCTTTTCGTCTTCGTAACATCTCTTAATTTAACCATTCTGAGAATTATTATTGTAGGCTGATCACTGAAATCAGTAAGACAATAAGCCTATTCTTCTTACTTCTCTTTTAATAGATACCGGTAACTAGGCATTAAAATTTTTATCCTCAACGTTCAGCAACGTTCAAAATTTAAAAATAAACATATCTGATCATAATGTACGTTCTAAAGTTGTGTATTACTTTCTCGGAGAAACGCATTTCAAATTTCGAAGAGATGATTAGTTACCTAGATAACGAATATATGATCAAGTAGGATTAATATGATACAAAATATCAATATTTCTTTGTAATTTTTCTACCAAATCATAAACAAATTTGAAAAAATTAAGTCATGTGCTACTTTAGACATGTGTGAAGAATTTGGAGTTAAATTTATTTCTTACTAGCCGTACCCGTGCGCTCCGCTTCACCTGTTAGAAATAAATATAAAGTAATTACATAATTAAAATAGGACATTTGATCCAGGGAACATTCGTTTTTGATAGAGGATAAATCGTTTAATTTATCTGCTCTTGAGGGATGTTTGAATTGGCATGTTGGTACCTACAATACAGTCTAAGTTAAAAAATTTACATGTAGCTTATTTTTACTTATTTACCTAACAGATTTAGCTTAATAGTGATTCTCCTTACTGCTAAAGTTTAACACAACATTGGAAAAAACATAAATCATTATTTAATAACATATTAATAATAATTTAAATTGTATTTAAATAATTACAATGCGGTCATTTTGGTCCAGAGAGCAATCATTTGGTGCAATGACAATTCCTTTAACATGTTTCTTAATTGTTGTTTAATGAAGATTGACATATCATTTACTTTTAATGTGTATACTTCATATTACTTGTTACATGTTTCCATTGAATTATGGTAATAACCAGGGAACGGATTTATATGGACTAAAAATATATGAAATATGTAAATATATATGTAGTTATTTTTACCAAAATATGGAATTAAATATGGATTTTTACCAAAATATGGAATTAAATATGGACTTAAAATTATAAAAAAATGACTATGTACGTTAAATATTGGTACATTTTAATCAAACTAAACAAAAAATATAATGGACGTACCTTATCTTCCAATGTAGTTTCAACAAAACACAATTTTTATTGTCTGTTACCATAACAATAGGTTACAAACATTTCTTTCAAGTGCTGAAAAGTGAATCTTCTTCTATTGTCTCTGAGGATAGATTTATACTGACTAAAAGAGCGTTCGACGTCACAAGAAGTAACTGGTACATAATTCAATTTCACAATGTCTGCTGGGGATAAGTCCAAGTTAATCTTCACTGTTGATTCACCACTCATCACAGCAACAACCTTTTGTAGTTCTTCATATCCAGGGTTTTTTGAAAGTACAGTGTCCACCTTAGCTCTTACTGCATCTGCAACTTTACCTCTACCACGATTCAGTTGTTCCACAGTACTATTTATAATTTCAAAACTTTCAGATAGTGAAAGGTGCCTATTTTGGAGACTTTTGAGCGTTTTTATGATGCATGAAAATGTATGCTGAATGTGAGCTAAGTCATTCTTCACACTTATGTCACAGGTAACTGTTTTCGCAGTATCAATTGAGACTGCATCTTCAGAGTCCAATGCAAGGAGAACATTGTTAATAGAGTCTATATGTTCGGCATAATATTCAACTGCTTCTAGCCATGTACCCCATCTAGTTAAAATTGGCTTTGGTGGCAATGGAATTTCAGGGTACATTTCTTTCAACACGTTAACTCTACTGGGAGCTTTGAGAAATACTTTTTTCACTGATGAAATCAACAAATCTACTTTAGGGAAATTGTCTCTGACCACTTCTGCCACACGATGAAATGCATGCGCCACACAAGTAAAATGAGTCAATTTAGGATATACAACAGATAATGCTTGTCCAGCTTTGACCATATAAGGGGCAGCATCGCTAATAAAGAATAACACATTATCGTACATAATACCCTTTGGCCACAGGATACCCATAGCTTCGTTGAACAGTTTAACTATAGTTTTGTTATTGCACTTTTCTAGAACATCACAATGTAAAAGAATTCGTTCAGAATATTGTTTACTTAACAAACCGATAACTACATTACCAACAAGTCTACCTTCTTTGTCGGGAGTCTCATCAATGGAAACCCAAATTGAACTATCTTTAATTTCATCTCTTATCTTCTGTATTGTCTCATCGTAGATGGATGGAGCATACGTCTTCCTAAGTGTTGACTCATCCGGGATTGTATGTTGAGTATATTTTTCAAGGAATTCCCTGAAGACCTTATTCTTTAGTTTGTAGAGAGGAATATCAGCAGAGATGAGAGAACGGCACAGGTCGATGTTAAACTCAGATCTTACATTCGATGTTGTTGGTTGTGTTAAAAACAATTGTCTCTGCTTGGAATTTAGTTGTTTGTTGGCCTGATGTTTACTAGTTGTAATGTGTTGTTGCACCAGGAACTTTTGTGTAGATGATACTGCACACTGACACAAATTACAAAATAATATTTTATTGTCAGTTGATAAACCATCTTCTTTAAATTCTGAAATGTAACTTGTTAGTTTTGATTTTAAATTGACTGAATGACGTACTTTTGGCATATTTACCGTCTTTATAGTATGATTTACAAAACTGAACCTATGTGTACTCTGACTGGCATTTAACTGTTGAGCTGCACAACTGAAGTCTGTTAAAAATTTTAAATTAAATTAATACAGTTTTGTAACTTACTTTCCCATTGTTGATAGGACTGCTAATTTTCAAATAACTCTGATGTTAAAGGGATTACTGAACATGTGTTTAAATCTCTATTGTTGAAATGTATTTTTAAAAGTTAATGGAATTTTGTTTTGTTTTATTGTTAAACCTAATATAATATGGACTGTTTTATATGAAATATGGAAAATATATGGAAATTAACGAAAATATGTACTAAACTCTAAAATATGGAAAAATATGGAAAATAAAAGTAGGATTTTTCAACCCTACACATTGTGAAACATAAAGATAATGCAAAATATAAATTATATTAGCTTTATAAGTAAATATGTATTTACATATAAATCCTTTCCCTGGTAATAACTTAATTTTAACCCTTGTTTTCTACGTCTTCAGTAAATGGCGCTTGGCCCACTATGGTTCTGAACTCTTCAAATAACTTAAATAGTGATACAGCATAAACAGTGATATGTAATTATATTTCTTTCTTTCGAAAATGTAAGAATTCACGATCTCCTATGTACCATTGCCATGGAATGAATAAATGTGTTTTTTCTTCCTACTCAAAAATTTTATATTTTGCACATAGGAGTTACTGTAGGAACAACAACGCTATAATCTGAGGCGGCGGTGAAAATGTATTGCATTGTTATTTTAAAAGTCTTGTATATCCTTAAATTTCACTCAGAAGTTACTGTAATAACATTATAGAATTATGTCCATCTAGAGAAACTACACTTTCCAAAGGTGAAATAATAATTAAACAATCAATTAGCTTTCGATATTACTTCATACAAACACAGAAACATTCTCTATAGGCTATGTTTAATAGCTTTCGGTTGTTGTTGTCCAAGGCCCCTTATAGACGAAGTCATTTGATTTTATTTCATGGTGTTATTATTGTAATGTTAAAACTCATATATCTCATTAAATATCAGTCCAATCAAAATTTTGTGTAGAATAAAACTTATCGGAAATCAGTTTTAAAGAAACATTTGTTATGTAACATTTTTCATGAAAATTAATAATAAGGGAGATATTCCGATTCATTTAATTCAGGCCCCCTTATAACCCTCCTTTTAAATAAAGTATTTTGAATACCATATAGCCTAAAATCTAAGTTACAACGAACTTAATTTATATTCAAATTTTCATATAAATCGGTTCGGACATTATCGCGTGAAAAGATAACATACATACATACATACATACATACATACATACATACATACATACATACATACATACATACATACATACATACATACATACATACATACATACATACATACATACATACATACATACATACATACAAAAATTTCAAAAAATCGATTTTCGGTTTCAGGATGGTTAATTATACATGTTAACACAAATTATTTTTGGAAAATCTAAAATTGGTAGAAAAATTTCGGCTATAGATTTATTATTAGTATATATTTGTAATAATGGATAAAATTAAAACAAAACCAGTGCATCATAATACTCTTGTATGTTGTCTACTGTGCTACTCCTATAGGGCTATTCTGTTACAGTGATATAAATTTGGCTATATCACAGAGTAATGGAGTAACACTATTGTAATACTATTTTAAAATTAACTAAGATTTAGCAACTTTTGTAATGTCCATTTTTTTCCATAAAAATTTATACAATTCGCTGAAACTTTAACATCTTACTGCCAACGCTAGAAAATTGATTTCTGTCCAAATAAGCTTCGTGTGTGTAGGGAAATAGATTGAGAAAATTATGTATCAAAATATGTTATTAAATAATTATTAATGTTTTTTCCAATGTTGTGTTAAACTTTAGCAGTAAGGAGAATCACTATTAAGCTAAATCTGTTAGGTAAATAAGTAAAAATAAGCTACATGTAAATTTTTTAACTTAGACTGCATTGTAGGTACCAACATGCCAATTCAAACATCCCTCAAGAGCAGATAAATTATGAAATACCCTCAAGAGGTACAAGTTGCAGTGTCCAGTCGATCAGTCCTAGTGAAATGGAGGAGTACACGAGAGCGGAATAAGCAGACCTGATTTTCGAATACGGATGAGTCAATGAGAACAGTAGAAAAGCTCACAGATTGTATCTGGCAAGTACCCACGTAGGAGATATCCGGCCCATATCGTTTTTCCACGACGTTCCAAAAGTTAAGGGAAGGAGGGCACGTGGTGCCAAATTACAATTCCATTTCCACACAACTATTTTTGCTCATAACTCAAGTCATTCCCGGACCATGGTTCCTTATCTCAAATTGATACATGTGCCCTCCGTCATCATCCCTGAAAGTTTGTAACACCAATTCGGAAACACCCTGTATACACATTATGGCATATGAACATTAGTGAAATTAATTACAGTAGCTTGCCTTGCCAGATAATTATCTCAAATGCCAAACTAATACTTACAAAATGACTAACCATCGTGGTGTCTGTAATATGTGTAAGGAAATCTTTTGCAGTAGTCAAAATGGGGAAGGGACATGGTGAGGAGATAGTAAAAGACTTAGGGTGGGAACTTCTCAAATCAAGGCAACGAAAAACCAGACTCACCGCATTGTTTCAGGCACAAATGGGACACAAAGCATGGACCGATATCAATACTAGATAAGCAACACCATCATACTTAGGAAGGGCTGATCATATTAGGAAGTTTAAATGTAGAAAACAAAGAACGGACGTGGCAAAATTTTCCTTTGTTAACCGCACAATACTAGACTGGAACAGCTTACCTGCGGCAATCTTTCAGGGTGGACTACATTTAAGGAAAGGTTGAGAAGATTAGACTGAAAATGTAACTGGAGGTGCAGTGTAATTATTTAAGTTGTGTCATGTAGGCCCTAATTAATTGAGTTGATATATAATTAATTAAGTTTATATGTAATTAATTAAGATGATATGTAATTTAGTTGATATGTAAATAAATTAAGGTGATATGTAATTAATTAAGATGATATGTAATTAATTAAGCTGATATATAATTACTTAAATTGGTAATAGTTGGGTGAAATAGAAGTACTTATAAGTTAGATTTACTTTTGCTTATTATAGGCATTATTATAGAATAGTTTTTATTTATAGTCCTAGGTTTATTGCATCTACTATTTATAGATTTACGTTTATTTTATTTTATTTCATTTACGTTTATTATATTTTATTTCATGTAATTGTAATTATTGTATATATTATATCACTGCCACCGGGTGTATACCCAATTGTAGTGTTAATACATACATACATACATACATACATACATACATACATACATACATTACATACATACATACATACATTACATACATACATTACATACATACATTACATACATACATACATTACATACATACATACATTACATACATACATACATACATACATACATACATACATACATACATACATACATACATACATACATACATACATACATACATACATACATGTATGAAGTGAATCTAACAACTAGAATGTCGCTCAATTCAAGGAAGTTATCAAGTAATGGGGGAAATATGTTGACGTTGCAACTTAGTACCTCACGTTACATTATACCTATTGTAGCAGATTCTTTGGTGTGAGATAATGACTCTAGTCGGGGAAAGCATAATAGTTCACTAAGATGATTGTAGCGGTATGGGTTGTCACTCAACTTTTAGGTAACAGCAAAGTGCTGCTGGGGGTGTGGTGTGGTGTCATAATAGTTAAAGTGATGCCGGCTATCGTTATAGTGTTTCTGACGATCGATATTTAGCAATGACGATGCCATTGCTATGGTTATGGTGATGGAAAGATGCGATCGATTATGGTGGTGTTTGTGGATAGGAAGGGTGGTGGCAATGGTAGTTAACAGAGGTCTGCATCGGACGTTTTCGCTCGAGCGCCAAGTAGTTCATAGCATAATCCGATAGGTAGCGCACATGCATGATGGGTAAAATTGTCACGAGCGATAAATCCTCGAACGGTGTAAGCCGAGCGTTAGACATTCGTTCTTGTTACAGTGATGAACGGTGTAGTAACATCATAGATGTTTATCATTTCAAAACTTTGCAGTGTTTAACTAACCTCTCCATAATACAACTACAAAACTTCCTTTAAAATGTAATATTGTAGGTACATGTTTTTTTTTTTTTTTTTTTCCAAACAGGAGTGATTTTGTTTTTGCCACATCTGATAGATGTTATTGGATGTAAAAGTAATTATTATAAACGGAGAACACAATCACGATAATTCAAGAACCGTATCAAGTTTTCTAATAATAATACTTACTTACTTACAAATGGCTTTTAAGGAACCCGAAGGTTCATTGCCGCCCTCACATAAGCCCGCCATCGGTCCCTATCCTGTGCAAGATTAAGCCAGTCTCTATCATCATACCCCACCTCCCTCAAATCCATTTTAATATTATCCTCCCATCTACGTCTCGGCCTCCCTAAAGGTCTTTTTCCCTCCGGTCTCCCAACTAACACTCTATATGCATTTCTGGATTCGCCCATACGTGCTACATGCCCTGCCCATCTCAAACGTCTGGATTTCAAGTTCCTAATTATGTCAGGTGAAGAATACAATGCGTGCAGTTCTGTGTTGTGTAACTTTCTCCATTCTCCTGTAACTTCATCCCGCTTAGCCCCAAATATTTTCCTAAGCACCTTATTCTCAAACACCCTTAACCTATGTTCCTCTCTCAGAGTGAGAGTCCAAGTTTCACAGCCATATAGAAGAACCGGTAATATAACTGTTTTATAAATTCTAACTTTCAGATTTTTGGACAGCAGACTGGATGATAAGAGCTTCTCAACCGAATAATAACACGCATTTCCCATATTTATTCTGCGTTTAATTTCCTCCCGAGTGTCATTTATATTTGTTACTGTTGCTCCAAGATATTTGAATTTTTCCACCTCTTCGAAGGATAAATCTCCAATATTTATATTTCCATTTCGTACAATATTCCCGTCACGAGACATAATCATATACTTTGTCTTTTCGGGATTTACTTCCAAACCGATCGCTTTACTTGCTTGAAGTAAAATTTCCGTGTTTTCCCTAACCGTTTGTGTATTTTCTCCTAACATATTCACGTCATCTGCATAGACAAGAAGCTGATGTAGCCCGTTCAATTCCAAACCCTGCCTGTTATCCTGAACTTTCCTAATGGCATATTCTAAAGCGAAGTTAAAAAGTAAAGGTGATAGTGCATCTCCCTGCTTTAGCTCGCAGTGAATTGGAAAAGGATCAGATAGAAACTGACCTATACTGAATAACAAAAAAACACTTTCGGTGGATATCTTGGTACCCAACAGGCGTTCTAATGCAACTGAAACATGCCGATTCCAAATATACAAACCATTTGTCTCTATTACCCACCGTTCTTGAGATATACGACATCACCCATTATGTATAACAACTCACAGAGAGAAGTTTCAGTAGAGCATTTATTGCTACATGGAGTACTAATGAACATGGCTTTAGCTAAGAAAATCGTGCAATTACGCCACATGGCACATAATTATAGTAGTAATATTTCAGTACCATCCTGTAAGTCTTGGAAGTGGCTGTCTGCAATGGTCCTCCTCATGAACACACGTTTCACTTTCGCGTAACTCAACTCTGCAAACTTGTTACACAGGTACCAAAAAGCATCTGAGTCGATGTCTAGTGCCTTCACGAAATTCTTCATGAGCCCCAGCTATATATGAAGCCTTGACATGATAACTTTATCATGCTCAATCCACGGCACATGAAGGCTGCATTCTATTTCTGAACAGCCAATTGTTCTTTACGTGATGGTTCTTTCTATCTGTGATGTCCCACTCGCAGTTGAAGCAGCAGTACTTGGTGTACCCTGTCTGCATTCCCACGAGAATAGTGATAACGTTTAAATCACCACAGATACGCTAATTACACTCGCGACAGCATATTTTTTCAAGAAATAGCGACATGGTTTCGTACGTATCTTTCAGGTGCGTAGAATATGCAACCGGTACTGACGCATATGTTTCCATTGTGTAATAATATTATTTACTACCTTCAAACTTGTCTTAGGTGAGTCTATGAACAGTCGCCATGCTTCAATGCTGTGTTCTACCCCAAAGCTTGACATAAGATCTTGAATGTCCATGCATTATCAAATATTATCACTTTACAAGTTCTTTATGTCAGTGCCGAAACTGTGAAGTCGCTGTAACCGGTGCAAGGAAATTAAATTGTTTAAGATGTGAACCAAGCAGTTCAGCTTGGCCTTTTGTTAGTGTCAGGTCCTGTACGAATCACAAAGTTGAGCATTATTCATTATATGAATATCTTCTCCAAGTTGGTAGTAGTCAGAGTCTGGGTCGTTGGTAGGAGATGAAAGAGGACTTTCTTCTTGTGTTTCTTCATTAACTGTGTATTCTGCAGGTGCTGTTGGTATTCGAAAAGTGACGGTGTCATGTGAAATTGGTTTAGAAACTGAAGGAACGTCTGGATACTTTACAGATGCAAGAGTTTTGTAGGAGAATCTGGTGACGTTTGACAAAAAGGAATAACAGTCTGTGGTCTGGTTGCTTGACTCACGCCATATGCAATTCCAAATGTCAGATGGTTGTTGTTCTTCGCCTTCCTTATCCAACCTCGCAAGTTGCATGCATAGATCAAACAGATGAACTGTGGTGCCCACGATTTATCACTATCCACTTTCGAATCATAGTATAGTTCATATTATGTTTTCTTAAGAAACGGTGTAAAAGTTTTCCGATGGAATTTGTCTATTACATAGCCGCAAACGTATCAAAACACATCTGGTGAAATTCTACATCATCTGGAAAAACGACAAAAAAAAAAATGACGAACCGCGTTCCATGTAAAAATAAAATTTCGTCGATAATTTCAAAACCTGACGTGATAGCGCAAAACGGTTTTCAGATTTGAAACCAGCATGAAAAACTACATTAGGTATATTAAACATCATGTCAGATATCTACCACTTGTTTATCAGTGTAATTAGTGTATCAATCTTTGCGTCTGTAACAGTTGTGCAGCATGATTATTCGTTTTATTATATATCTGTACTAATATTGTTATTAATCTACTGCTATAATTAAGTTGATATGTAATTAATTAAGTTGATATGTAATTAATTAAGTTGATATGTAATTAATTAAGTTGATATGTAATTAATTAAGTTGATATGTAATTAATTAAGATGATATGCAATTTAGTTGATATGTAAATAAATTAGGGTGATATGTAATTAATTAAGATGATATGTAATTAAGTTGGTATGTAATAAATTAAGGTGATATGTAATTATTTAAATTGGTAATAGTTGGGTGAAATAGAAGTACCTACTTATAAGTTAGATTTACTTTTGCTTATCGTAGGCGTTGTTATAGAATAGTTTTTATTTATAGTCCTAGGTTTATTGCATCTAATATTTATAGATTTACGTCTATTTTATTTTATTTCATTTATGTTTATTTTATGTTATTTATGTAATTGTAATTATTGTATATTATATATCACTGCCACCGGGTGTATACCCAATTGTAGTGTTAATAAATACATACACATACACACATACTGTACATATCAATAATATTTTGTAAGCCGTTTCTACATTGTTGCAGTATATAGGCGGAACACTATGTATGGACCTACCATATTATATATGTGGTAAATCAAATATTGAATAATTATTAATTAGCAATAATAACTGTATATCGAAGTTTTTCATACTATTTTATTTATAACTTCATGTTCTTCTTTTGGTACGTTCCATTGACTGTTCCATTAAACGTTTGTCGTAACGCAGAAAATAAAGCCTTATTTTTACCGTGTGAGCAAAACATATGTGTATCTTATCTGTCGCCTTCCATACAAGATAAGACATGTCGGTGAGATGACCTTGTACTGTGCTTCTATTTATTACGAGCGTATCACGACCGATCTTATCTCACTCGAGGGTGCGACATTCGACCGAGTTCAAGCGAGCGATTTAACTCCAATGCAGCACTCTGGTAGTTATGATGGTAGTGGTTGCGATGATTTTTGTGTTAATGATGGTGGTAATCAGTGTTGCCAACAGTTGTTCGTATAATCCCGCTAGATGGCTTTCGAAAACCCGCGATTTTCTAACAATTATGTCTAGATTTTAATGTATACTTATTATTCAATAATAATAATAATAATAATAATAATAATAATAATAACTTGTCAAGATAGAGCATCCACCCGCCAATTTCACGAATATTGCACACTATTATCATTGCCAATGTGGGGCTATAAAGCAATTTTGAACACTTTTATCACAGACACAACATATTTAAATTCTTATTGCACGATATATGTTACCGTTAAAACCCAAAATTCGACAAAACCAGTTTCAACTAGTAAAAACTAGTTTTAAAATATAGATAGAAAGTCAGTTTTCGTAAGATCTAGAATCAATGACAGGTCAGGTTTGGTTTGTATAGGTTTTTTAGGCTTTTACCAAACAAAAGCCTAAACAAACCAACCTAACCTGACACTTATTCTAGATCATACGAAAACTCACTTTCTATCTATCTTTATTTGCTTAAACTAGTTTTTACTAGCTGAAACTGGTTTTGATGGATTTCGGGTTTTAACGGTAACATAGGCCTATATAATATGGAATTATCACTACATTAACACATCCATTATTTCACAAAACACACACTGAAGGAATTAAATGTAATTATGAAAGCCGCTTATAATGCTAATATGAATTTCATTTCAGAAACTTTAAAGATTAAAAACCGCTAGTATTCCCGCTAAGCGGGATAATATAATTTTACCCGCGAGACGGTTATCAAAAATAGCTAGATTTAGCGGGAAAACCGCTGAATTGGCAACACTGGTGGTAATGGTGATGGTAGCGAAAAATGTGACTGCGGTGATGGTGCAAATATTTAAGGAGGGGAAATGCGAGTAGAAAATTCTTAGTGTACAAGGGTAAAGTTCCTCTTGCTTCATACTAAAGAATCGAAAGAGGGAAGGAAAGAGAAAAGGAGAGAGTGAGAAGTAACAAGTGAAACTACACGGCCCCTTTCACTCCACTGCTACCACTTTTAAAGATTTACTTGCTAACAACCCGATGGAGTCTTGCAGACTTCCCAGCACTTTGCTCCGGTCGTCGTCTTATTTCTTCTGTCTTTCCATTCATTCCCTTCTTCTCTCGCTCTGGACGGCTTTTTGAAAAGCTCGGTGAAGTAACTCGTGTTTGTTTTCAAAACGAGGGTTTCAATTCAAATTGACGTCAGGCGTGGAGTCTTTTTATTTCGGGAGAAGAAGGGATTTACCTCGGCGTAAAAGAGGAGTATGTGCCCAAGTTATGAAGGGGGGAGCCGTGTTAAGCCCCTCTCCTTTTATTGCTTGCTTCTCGGAATCCCTTCTGTAAGCCAATGATGACGACGAGTGCTCCAAATGGACAACAACAAATTTATATATTTCAGTCACGTGGCCTCAGTTGCTGCGACAGTGTTTTGTTGCCTTGTCGTGAAAGATGCACGCAAATAAGGCTCAAATTTTCAGTGCTGCCAAAAGAAAGTACAAGAAGTCTCCATCTCTCTCTTTTGTTCCCCTTTCCACCCCTGTTTCTCCTCCTTTCTTTCTTCATAAATCAACAGCGGAGCACGAAGGTCGAATACATATTTCACCATTCCGCTTTAAAACAGTATATAACAATAATCAAGCACAAAATTCCGATAAATATCTCTCTTTGTACTATTAGCCTTCGCTTTATATCTATTTTATTCGAATCTAGCCGTACCCGTGCGCTCCACTGCACCCGTTAGAAATAAATATAAAGTAATTACATAATTAAAATAGGACATTTGATCCAGGGAACATTCGTGTTTGATAAAAGTATAAATCGTTTAATATGTTACTTAATTTAAATTGTATTTAAGTAATTAAAATGCGATCATTTTGGTCCCGAGACACTCATTTGGTGCAATGACAATTCCTTTAACATGTTTCTTAATTTTTATTACATGCAACCATAGTTTAATGAACATTGACATCATTTAGATTTAATGTGTATACTTTATTTTACTTGCTATATGTTTCCATTGAATTATGGTAACTTAATTTTAACCCTTGTTTTCTACGTATTCAGTAAATGGCGCTTGGCCCACATTATATTATATTATATTATATTATATTATATTATATTATATTATATTATATTATATTATATTATATTATATTATATTATATTATATTATATTATATTATATAAAAAGTGTGTTGATAACGGATGTAACTTACATAAACATTATTTTAAGAAATACAGGAAACGAATATACAGAATAGCCTATCAAGTTTTCTGTGCATAAGAAGTTATTTTAATCTTACCTGTCCTCAAGTCACTCAGAAGTTACTGTAATAACATTATACCGTAGCATTATGTCCATCTAGAGAAAGTACACTTTCAAATGGTGAAATAATAATTATACAAATCGGTTAATTTAGCTTCCGATATTACTTCATACAAGCACAAAAACATTCTCTGTTGGCTATGTTTCATAGCTTTCGATTGTTGTCCAAGGCCCCTTATAGACAAAGTCATTTGTTTTTTATTTCATTACACCGCCTTAGATGGCAGTTATTTTAATTTTAAAACTCATTTATCTCATTAAATATCAGTCGTATAAAAATGTTTCAAAGAATAAAACTTATCGGAAATGATTTTTAAAGAAACTTTTGTTATGTAACATGTTTCACAAAAATCAATAATAAGCGAGATATTTCGATTTATTTAATTCAGGCCCCCTTATAACTCCTTTTTAAATAACTTATTTTGAATGTCATATAGTCTAAAATCTAAGTTACAACGAACTTAATTTATATTCTAATTTTCATCGAAATCCGTTCAGCCATTATCGCGTGAAAAGGTAACAAACATCCAGACAGACAGACATACAAACAAAAATATCAAAAAAGCGATTTTCGGCTTCAGGGTGGTTAATTATATATGTTAGAACCAATTATTTTTGGAAAATCTAAAATTACCAGAAAAATTTCGGCTACAGATTTATTATTAGTATAGATGAAATTATTCACCGATATAAAAAAGTAACTATTTTAACACATATCTTGATAGGTCTTATTTCTACGGCAACATTTCTGTTGCGGAAAAAGAAAGCTCTTCTGCAAATGAATCAGCTAACGACTCCTCATTATAGGTTACTTCAACATTTGAAGTGAAGTCACATGACAGATTTTCCACAAATACGTGGACTTATTCTGTAATTCTCATCTCACTACAGATTCACTAATACAGTGACTTTATCACGACACAGTCTCTGAATACATTAAATATTTGAAAATAAATGTTAAATAAAATACCCAATAACTTATACTAATTTTACAATCATTTTCTCTTCATCCCCATCGATATATACAGGGTGTTTCCGACGTGGTGTTACAAATTATTCAGGGATGATGGCGAAGGGCGCATGTATCAATTTGAGATAAGGACTCATGGTCCGGAAATGACTGAGTCGAAATTTATGAGCAAAAATAGTTGTGTGGAATTGGAATTGTAATTTGGCACCACGTGCTCTCCTTCCCTTAACCCTTGGAACAGTCCCGATAAAATTTATGAGCTTGCCTACTGTTCCCATTGGCTCATCCGCATTCGAAAATCAGGTCTGCTTATTCCGCTCTCGTGTACTCCTCCATTTCACTAGGACTGATCAACTGGACACTGCAACTTGTACACATACACTGCTGTCTACAGACGTGCATATCAGGACCGACCATGTCCGTTACACATTACGCCATCTGCATTGCTTTAGTGTAGTTTCCTGTCCCCACCCCTCAGACAGCGCACTGAATGGAATACTGTAAGTAGACAACGTAAACAACGTCAGATGAATACAGTATGTGTAAGATGTACAGATAAATACACATAAATAAGGTGTACAGAGGAATAAAATTATTTCATTTCCACATAATTATTTTTGCTTATAATTTTCAACTCAGTCATTTCCGGGCCAGGTTCCTTATCTCAAACCAGGTGACCCGGATTCGAATCCCGGTCGAGGCAAGTTACTTGGTTGAGGTTTTTTCCGGTTTTTTTTTCTCAACCCATTATGAGCAAATGCTGGGTAACTATCGGTGCTGGACCCCGGACTCATTTCACCGGCATTATTACCTTCATTTCATTTATACGCTAAATAATCTGAGATGTTGATGCAGCGTTGCAAAATAACCCACTAAAATATATATAGAGATACGTAGCTCCCCATTCATATATAAATTTAGGTATTTCTCATTATGACTAAAGTCTTCTCAATCCTTTTGCTTTCATTGAATACGGCCATATAGGCCTACACTGAAGTTCCTGGGTGTTAGAATCAGGTTTTTAATTATACCACAGTGTCCTGGAATTTGATATTTCCAACATTTCTGAACTACAACATTGAGTTATATGCGGAGAGTAAAAGGAACGCAGAAAATAGGAAAGATTGAAAAATGCTGAGTTTGAAGTGAAAGACCTTCCCTTGCGCAGAACAGTATGTATGTATGTATGTATGTATGTATGTATGTATGTATGTATGTATGTATGTATGTATGTATGTATGTATGTATGTATGTATGTATGTATGTATGTATGTATGTATGTATGTATGTATGTATGTATTTTTAAGTTGATTATTTAACGACGCTGTATCAACTACAAGGTTATTTAGCGTCGATGAGATTGATGATAGCGAGATGGTATTTGGCGAGATGAGGCCGATGATACGCCATAGATTACCTGGCATTCACCTTATGGTTGGGGAAAACCTCGGAAAAAACCAACCAGTTAATCAGCCCAAGCGGGGATCGAACCCGCGCCCGAGCGCAACTTCAGACCGGCAGGCAAGCGCCTTAACCGACTGAGCCACGCCGGTGGCTGTGTGTGTATGTATGTATGTATGTATGTATGTATGTTCCATCATCAGGGTGAGACCAAAGCGGTATCCTGCTCTGTTGGGCTCTAACTCAGTCGTCCGGATTAGCCTGGCGTAATAATTCCCTTTTCCTGTAGAACCCCAAACATGTCCTAGAGTTCCAACCTCGTTGCAGCCTGAATGGTGACAACGGGTTGCGTTGTAAGCTCTGCCAGGAAAGAATCTCACTGAAAACCAGTTGGAAGTTGGCATATTCAGACAAGGACATAACTTATTGTTTTCATCCATGAAGTGACCTTAGAGCATTACCATAAGCTTATATGAGGACTCCTCATTATTTTAAACATATGCTGCAGTATGTGTCTAAGAATCTATTCCGATCTTTTAAGAAATGCTTCCGAAATAGAAAGCGGGATATTTTAGCAGTACTTCTAATGGCTTTCTCGGACATTACCGGTGCCTCTCGATGAATTTCTTACCAGCAGCTGATGGCTCGCTTACTGATATCATTCATAATTTTATAGCCGATAAAATTGCCAAGAAAATTTTTAATAGAATTCTCTATATTTCCAGACACACGCTTTTAACGAAAATGACATTTTCATAGGTAATACAAGAATTCTCATCTTGTCGACAATTCGCGAAAGCGTAGTGACAGTGAATTACCCAAAGAGACGAAAATTCATGTGATGGCCTATTTTCATGACACTAAGTCGCGAATAATCTATACTAATAATAAATCTTAACCGACATTTTTCTGGTAATTTTCGCTTTTCCAAAAATAATTGGTGTTAGCATGTATAATTAATCATTCTGAAACCGAAAATCGCTTTTTTTTTATTTTTGTCTGTCTGTCTGTCTGTATGTATGTTTGTTACCTTTTTCACGCGATAATGGCTGAACGGATTTGGATGAAAATTGGAATATAAATTAAGTTCGTTGTAACTTAGATTTTAGGCTATATGACATTCAAAATACTTTATTTAAAAGGTTGGTTATAAGGGGGCCTGAATTAAATAAATCGAAATATCTCGCTTATTACTGATTTCTGTGAAAAATGTTACATGACAAACGTTTCTTTAAAAATGATTTCCGATAAGGTTTATTCCAAGCAAAATTTTGATAGGACTGATATTTAAGGATATACAAAAGTTTTAAAATAACAATACAATACATTTTCACCTCCGACTCAGATTATAGCGTCATTGTTCCGTAACTCCTATGTGCAAAATATAAAATGTTTCAGTTGGAAGAAAAAACATATTTATTCATTCCATGGCAATGATACATAGGAGATCGTGAATTCTTACATTTTCGAAAGAAAGAAATACCATTACATATAGGAGATTGTATTATTTGCTGTATAACTATTTAAGTTATTTAATACAGCAAAAATCTGAAAATCGGTATGTAACAGGAGTAATTGTAGGAACAACATCGATGGCTATAATGAAATAAAAACCAATGACTCCGTCTGTTTAAGGCGACCTTGACGTTTATCAATATTAATATACAGAGAATATTTGTGTGTTTGTATGAAGTAATCTCAGACGCTAATTTGGATAATTCCTTCACTATTTGAAATTTGTAGTTTCTCTAGATGGATGTAATACTACATAGTATGAGGACTAAGTGAGCCGTGCCTACTACCACGGCCGTTTACCTAGTACGTCACTTCAACCGTCAGAGCGCTCTCAGACGTCACGGAATAGATAGCGCTATCAATCCCTTCATTTGTTCTTTCCAAATAATCCTATTGGCCGGGTCATTACGTCTCACGAGGATAGAGGGGGAGAGAGTTTACCTGTTTTAACGGAGATACACGGAACGTCACTTGGGTTCCGGTACGCGGCAGATACACTTAACAAGACTTAGGCTCTCGTAAACAATTGGCTCAGATTCAAGTTCTCGTACACGACAGAAACATTTAACAAGACTTTGCATTTTAGTACGCGGCAGATATAGACAACGTGACTCGGGCTTTGTACGTGCTGGAGATAGATCAGTGGAGTAGTTATATTGCGTCGTGTGTGTTTGGGATTTTAGTGGATCGTAGTTTGATATATCGCTTGCTAGTGATACCTCTTGGGGGCAAGTTTTAGTATTTGCATCGAGTAACATATTTGTGAGATATATGTGTTTGAGGTAAATTGTATTGGGAATTATGTAAGGAGATATGATTTGAAATGTGAGTTCATGTTCCGAGACGGTTAGAGTGATAAGGCAGCGATTACGGTCTCAGATATGGTTTTAGTGTTTTCCCTGCTCCATTTTGATTGTCGCTTTCCTTCGCCGCTATTCTCTTATCATGTGCGTCGAGTTTAGTTGCTATTTAAATGATCCTTGAGATTCGAATTATCGTCCGTTACTTATTACATGTATCTGTCTCCATCCCTCTCTCTCTCCGTTGGGTATTCATTTGTAAAGTGCAGAGATTTGTGTTAGTGCTATTTGCACAGTTCATGTGAGCAATATGTGCAATGGGTAATGTATAGTGATCTGTCATGTAATGCCTTATGCTGGGTAGAGTTTGTCTCTTATTGAGTGTACATGTATTTTTAGTTTGGTTAGTCAGACTGAATGGTATCTATGGTCGAATGGATCATGTATTAAGTTAATGTGCTGGCTGGGTGTTGTGTTCAGATTCATAATCAGATAGTTAATATATATATATATATATATATATATATATATATATACAGACGTGGACAAATTATTAGCAAAATTGGAGATTTTTATTATATATTTTTACAAAGTATGATTCTTCAATTTAGACTACAGTTGACATCTTTGCGTATTTCCAAATTATTAGAAAAATCGAAGATGTGTATGTATATTTTTACAAAATTACACTCTTCAATTTAGACTACAATTCATATTTTTGCATATTTACAAATTATTAGCAAAAGTGAAGATTTTTTTGTATATTTTTACAAAATTCGACTCTTCAATTTGGACTACAGGTGACATTTTGGATATTTCCAAATTATTTATTAGCAAAACTGAAGATTTTTTATTATATATTTTTACCAAATTTGACCCTTCACTTTAGACTGCAGTTGACATTTTTGCATATTTACAAATTATTAGCAAAATCGAAGATTTCATTATATATATAATTTACAAAATTTGACTCTTCAATTTAGAATAGCCTACATTTGACATTTTGCATATTTCTATCTACTGTAATGATAGAAATACGCAAAATTTTCAACTGTAGTCTAAATTGAAAAGTCAATTTTGTAAATAGAATTATCATAAAAATCGTCAATTTTGTTAATAATTTGTCCACGTCTGTGTATATATAAAGAGTGGTTCATGTACATATGGTTAATAAGCTAGTCACTGATGGTCGAGAGACGGCCATATTAGATGGTTTAATCACTTATAAGTGTGTTGGCCTCAGCCTTGTGATACTTACATGATTTACATATCCTGGGGATATCATTTGAGATTAGTTTGTCCTATTTTCACTCATCTATTTCATGTTTATTGTTATTTCATTTTTCATTTATGTACATTGTTACTTATTATTGTTAATTATATTTGTTTTACAAATTCACACTATTTATTCCAAAAGTCTTCCACTGCGCACACCCAGTCCTTTCAATGTGCCGTCCATCTGGCGAAAGCAGCCAATATAAGAAAGATAAAGAGGAGGAGTGGATGATCGTACCACCTCCCCCCGCCAACACACAATAGAAAGATGAAAATAGATCTTTACGCACAGAAAACTTGATATTCTGTCGAAATATTGTATAACTTGATTATTGCAACTTTATTTGTTCCATATAAAATACTCTAATTGTATAGACTTAAATTTATTTTTGTTCACAGAATATAATAGTTAAGAGTTTTGTCGTAAAGATGAGTATTTTACTAGACCATACGGCCCATAATAAATAGGCACTTTACCATAGAGTCACTGGAGCTGCGTTATTTTAAAAGGTGTCACGAAATGGCGTTCCTGCGTTCATAATTTACCCATATTCGTTTCCACTGGTTCTTAAAATAATATTTATGTAGGGTACCTCATTCTTTTATTTGCATAAACAATGATATACAACCGAGCGAGTTGGCTCAAACGGTAGCGTTTGAGACACGCATTCGGGAGGTCCCGGGTACAAACTCCGTAGCCGACCAATCTGACTGGGGTTTTTCATGATTTCCCTTAGTCATAAAGGCAAATGCTGGATAGGAAAGATACATGCCATGATTCATCACCGCCTCAATTACCAATACCAAAAACATTAATCAAAGTCTATAATCAGTTACATGAACACAAGCCATCTACAACACACAATAGAAACAGGAACTCAACAAGAGTAAAAACGGCCTACTCATATACCCACACATTTTAAACATGCGACATGACCACAGATGTTAAGGAGTGAATAAAATAAACTTAACAAAAAGAAAAGAAGCACAATAAGGTTAACATAAAATTATCTTCGTACACAATCAACACTATTAATTTGGAGTGATTTATTCAGACTAATTTAGAAAAATGTTAAACGAATTATCCTTGCACCAAAAACGGATGTTATCTGAACCAAATGGTCGTATTTTAATTATTTGGATGTAATAACAACTAAGAAACATTTTAAAGGAATTGTCATTGCACCAAATGAGTGGTCTCTGAACCAAAATGATCACATTTTAATTATTTAAATACAATTTAAATTAAGTAACATATTAAACGATTTATCCTTCCATCAAACACGAATGTTCCCTGGACCAAATGTTCTATTTTAATTATGTAATTACTTTATATTTATTTCTAACGGGTGCAGCGGAGCACACGGGTACGGCTAGTTAGGAAATAAATAAGCAAATAAAGATAATATGAGTGTATTATCATTATAACTATTATTATTATTATTATTATTATTATTATCAAGTTATTAAATGAGATATTTAAGTTAGTAACTTAATATAATGTTTCACTGACTGGCAAGACCTTGGTCTCCTGCAATATGAAATTCAGGGTTAAGAATTTGGCAATAGAAGAAACTATGATTAGTAAAACAGAAAACTAAACAAATATTTGAGTTGTAACATACTCGTATTTTATTTTGGACAAGTACTGTCATTTAGAGAATTAACGACAAGATTACAACTGAGACACCATTTTCAGAATATATTAATACACGGTATCATATTTTATAGCATATAAGATTTTTAATATTTTAAATTATGTAACACGAACATCACTGAATATCACGGCCCACTGTGTTGTTAAGAAACAATTAAAATATTTAACATCTGAGCATCATGTGCGTCAACACATGAAACAAATGTATATTATCTTATATATAAAAGTCAATGTGGCTATGTATGTACTCTATACATATCTACACGCTTTCACCGACACTTGCCAAAGTTTCCACATTTAACCTTCATAACCAGGAGAAGAACATAGGCTACATTAAAATCGGACAAATGGACGTTAAATTAATTAAAAAGATAAAAAAAGAAAAATAAATACGATCAAACATTCATGTATAATATTAAAATACGATCTTATACATTCAATTGTTCTTTATTATTGTCTGCTGTATTCAACATCGACTTCCATGAGGCCATGGAAAAATAACCACGAAATTAAAAAAACATTGTTGATACATCATGAAGACCAAATCTAGACAATCTAGGTTGAGTGGCTGTAGCCTGTATATATTTTCGTTTGCTTTTACTTTGTGTATAGTTTGATTTTCTATTATTTTATTCGTATTTCTGGCGGTGTCGGAGAAGGCCTAATGGCCTTAACTATATCAGAATAAGTAAATAAATAGATAAAACACATAATTAATATATATTTAAAACAGTTGAACATAAGGCACATGACGAAATGCTTTCTTTTCGATACCTGATCTACAGCTGTTTAAATTGAGTGAACCGTAGCAGGAATTTGGCTAAGAAGTTCATTAATTCATGCACGTGACACTATGGAAGATTCATCTTTTAGGGATGAGGAAAGCTTAGTAAAGACAATTCGTTTTGGTTGTCTATAGTTGGATTTCCGAGATTTCCGAAAAGCCTAACAACCAGTTTAATTAAAAATAGAAGCAGAAAGAAAAACACAGGCAACGACGGGTGATTTCAGCTAGTGTGTTATAAAGATTGTTTCAACAAGATTGCAGCTGTTGATAGTTGACTTTGATTGCGATGTAAGAGTAATGGAACGGAGAAAAATTCTCTCCGGCGCCGGGATTTGAACCCGGGTTTTCAGCTCTACGTGCTGATGCTTTATCCACTAAGCCACACCGGATACAACTCCGACGACGGTTAGAATCGTCTCAGATTAAGCTCCAACTCCTGGTTCCCTCCAGTGGCCGCCCTCTGCACTACGTCATAGATGTCTATGAACGCAGGACCGAAGTCCACACATGTGCTGAGGTGCACTCGATATGAGTGACTAGTTGGCCGGGATCCGACGGAATAAGCGCCGTCTTAAATCACGAAGTGATTTACGCATATCATATATATTATTTTTAATGTACCGAAGTACATATGATATTTCCATGCAGATATTCTGCGTCATCATACGATGAAAGAGTAATGGAACGGAGAAAAATTCTCTCCGGCGCCGGGATTTGAACCCGGGTTTTCAGCTCTACGTGCTGATGCTTTATCCACTAAGCCACACCGGATACAACTCCGACGCCGGTTAGAATCGTCTCAGATTAAGCTCCAACTCTTGGCGGCTCTTATTCCGTCGGATCCCGGCCAACTAGTCACTCACATCGAGTGCACCTCAGCACATGTGTGGACTTCGGTCCTGCGTTCATAGACATCTATGACGTAGTGCAGAGGGCGGCCACTGGAGGGAACCCAAGAGTTGGAGCTTAATCTGAGACGATTCTAACCGGCGTCGGAGTTGTATCCGGTGTGGCTTAGTGGATAAAGCATCGGCACGTAGAGCTGAAAACCCGGGTTCAAATCCCGGAGCCGGAGAGAATTTTTCTCCGTTCCATTACTCTTTCATCGTATGATGACGCAGAATATCTGCATGGAAATATCATATGTACTTCGGTACATTAAAAATAATATATATGACTTTGATTGGTTCAAACTCAATAATTCTTAACACTCCATTGACGTATTGGTACATGACTGAAATAGTCTTTCAAATACCCAGTAGCATCGAAGATAAAATTGAAGTAGTTATTTTTATAAATAATTTACATTTGCAATAATGTTCTGGAATAATTGGGACCTACACAAAAAATAAATTGTATTACCCCAGTATTAAATAGATTAGAGAATGTGCACGGAGGAATATATATTAAATAAAAAGTTTAATATTTTATTATCAATGAAAACGGCGAATAAATGTAATAAACCACTGGAAAACAGGGTAATGCAGAATATACATCACGTATGTGACGAGAAATCGTTAAATTCATTAGAAATAAAATCGCGGTTTAGTGTCAACTAGTCTAATTTGTAACTCTTGTTGAGACAACCCACGTGACAGAAACGTCATCTGACCACAGCGAGCTGATGAGCGGAAGTAACACAGATTTAATGATGTGACGTTCAGGCCATCCGCACGCAGCCACTGGAGCACGTTCGTCGGGTAACTACCACTTTTTAAGGGGAAAATTCCAATCATATCTCATTCAGAATTAAACTCAATCGGCTGAAAGAATTCGGTGTAATTATTATGTCATTTTATCTGATTCGGAAAAAAAGAGCTGGTTTGATTTCTACATAAAATGTTTATTTGCTCACAGAGCTAATTTACCTATTTTACTATTTTATTTGCCATGTACTTCAACGAAAGACGAGAGACAACTGCAATTTTACTGTAGCCATGTCTTGCAAGGGACTGTAAGAATGTCGCAAGGTGAATGAAAGGGTATTGAACGACGTTTTATTGATCATACAGATTTCTAATGTCTGTGAAGTTGGTGATAGCGAGATTATTTGGCAAAAATATCCCCAAGATTTTCAGTATAATAAGGAGTAGGTTACGTGCCGGCACCGGGTTTCCCCTTCTCCCTTCCTCCTCCTCCTCATCTTCATCATAATCACTCATTCCAGACACTACACTTACACATACACTCACCCTAGTACACGACATAACTCTCCACAGATACACATCATGTACAGTGTGGCTCGCCGAAGTGGTGTACAACTAGAAAATGGGTCACAGTCCTGTCATCCTGTCATCTATAAGCAATATACGGAACCCGAATCACGTAAAGTGAAGTGGGTAGGCATGGATACATAAATCTATATATATATATATATATATATATATATATATATAATTTGAACTGGTAATGGAAATTACGAGAAAATGGCTGAACGGATCTTAGTCATTTTGAAGCTTGGCATCCAAGGATTTTCAGAAAAATAGTAACTTTCAGTGACGAGTTAGTTTTCCTACATAATTATTCTATTTTACAAAATCCATCTTTCGTCGGCTTTGGGAACTAAGTAATTCCATTTCAGTATAAACCAAAACACAGACTACAATAAACAATACGATATTACACGAATTCCATCACTTACAGGATTGCTGACATATTTAGAGCTCAAATTCAAGACTTACTAAAAATAATTTACAGGTCTGATTCTGCGGTGTGTAATTTTCTGAGTACAGCTGTGTATTGGATATTAAAAACTACAAAACTTGAGGTTGATGACATTATTACCATTAGAAATGAAACATCATAGTTAATGCCATGATGTGACTATTTTTCATTAATTATACATATTAATGCTATATTGATGATATGAAAGTGAAACGTTTTGGGGTTATGTAAGTAGATGTACTCGCTAATAGGACGAAATGGCGCTGGGGAGGACACGTGGTACGACTGCAACCTACCTTATGGGCACACACGGCGACACTGTGGGATCCAAGAATTGGCTGGAGAAACCGTGGACGACAGAGAACCAGTTCAGGTTGCAGCTAGGAGGACTGTGGACCAGAATAGGACGCCACAGAACACGGTGGAAGTACGCAGTGAACCAACTTTGAGCGGCAGCAACAACCAGTGCTAGTGAAATTGTGGACAAAGAACTAGGAATGTAAATAGACCATCAGGTCGGCTCTTCTGATGGTCAAGACTTGAGCCACCCTGCCCAAGCAGGAGGCCTTGCCCCACTGGGGATTTAAGGCTTTATTATTATTATTATTATTATTATTATTATTATTATTATTGTTATTAGTGCCTTGTGCAGCAAATGCTGCTGCAATCTAAGTTCGTTAGACGTTCAAATAAAAATTTTTCAGATTTATTTTCAATGATGAATACTTGTCTTTTTGATAGTTATTTGATTCCATAATAATGAAACATATTCCCTCTGAATGGATTTTTTTAGGCCAAATACTTTTTCTTGAACCTATCCAACTTCAGTTTTTGAGTTTCAACGCGAAAACGCAAGTATCAATGTCAGGACGATAGCAGTAGCTATTTCAGGTCATTGTGGATTGTAGGCAAAAGTTAAAGAAATGTCAGGTTTGCTAAGCTTTCGAACAATAGCATTTTCGTATAGCTGCTGCATGTAGAATTTGAAATGTAGAGCGTAAAATTATTTTATCCTACTAAAAGATCTTGCTGAAATGATCTGGAGACTACAACATTTTCTAGGCCTCTTATTTTATCAGTAAGTAATACTTTTTTATCTTTCCTTAGGAACTGTAATTTTTGCGCTCTCTCGAGCCAATACTGAAGACAATGACACATATCAATATCTACACTACACCACCATTAAGTATATGAAAAATACCCAACCCCACTGGGTTAATAAGTATAAAAATATTTGATTTTTAATAACAATATTATTATCTTACTTAAGTTTTGTAGTGATATATAGCAGCCACTCAGTAAATGATAGAAATGAAGATCTAAATTAAGATATTCTCTACATTTACTTACATAATCTCAAAACGTTTCACTTTCATGTCATCAATATAGCATCAATATTATATACAATTAATAAAAAATAGACGCATCATGATATTAGCTATAATAATATTTAATTTCTAATGGTAACAATGTCATCAAACCACCTCAAGTTTCGTAGATTTGAATATCCAATGCAGAGCTGTACTCAGAAAATTATACATTGTAGAATCAGTTTTTAATAACAAATTGAATTGAGCTCTAAATATGTCGGCAATCCTGCAGGTCATGGCCTTCGTGTAATAGCCTATTGTTTATTGTAGTGTGTGTTTTGTTCTGAAATTCATTCAAGTCGGCCGTGATGCAATACAAAAATATATATAAAATTATAAACCACTCCAGTCGATGCACAGCAGTTTCAAATATGACTCTCATTGGCATTCAAGAACAAGAATTAATAAAAATCACTGATCATACCTATGCATCTTCTGAAATCCGATTTACAAATAAATGAAGAGCACCATTCGGAAATCCTGAATAAGTTGAATACACCATGTAGGCCTAAATCAACGAGTTCCACTTCTATTATGCACATGTCCAATATAACATCAATTGAAACGCCAACCACATTCAAATTTGAAAATTCTACATTCAATAATTATTCCTTTTAAAATTATTCATTCGGAAATTCTGAATAAGTTGAATACACCATGTAGGCCTAAATCAACGAGTTCCACTTCTATTACGCACACGTCCAATATAACATCAATTGAACCACCAACCACATTCAAATTTGAAAATTGTACATTCAATAATTATTCCTTTTAAAATTATTCATGTTTATTTTTTATGTCATCGTCGTTAATTAAAACTTTTCTAACACTTGTGTATATTAGTTAGGTTATGTTATAGCTTCTGCTCTGAGAGGATAAAAAGAACTTCTGCATATGATATTATGGATAGTCACGTATCAGAGATTGTTTAATATTAATATTTATTGAATAGTAATCATTACAGTGTCTGTATAAAGACACTACTGCCATCTAGCATGCATCTAGCGTAATATTTGTAATGTTGAGATGGTACAATAATACATTTGAAGACAGTTGTATTTTCGTAAGTCAATTAATATTTTATTGTATTGGAGTACTTCGTTACTTCTAATCTTTATATACTTTCTTCTAATCGTGTAATAGTCAATTAAATCCCACTCGAGTTTTGATTTTCTCTAGATAAATCAAAACGTCTAGTGAGATTACTGTTGATAAAATGATTTTACCCGCTACATTTCAAACTCTACATGCAGCAGCTATACCAAGATGCTATGCCTATTGTTCGAAAGCATAGCAAACCTGCCTTTTTTTTTAACTTTCACCTACAATCCACAATGAACTGAAATAGCTATTGCTTTACTCCCACATGAAAAACCCACTGATCATCCTGACATTGTTATTTGCGTTTTCGCGTTGAAACTCAAAAACTGAAGCTGGATAGGTTCAAGAAAAAGTATTTGGCATAAAAAAAACATTCAGAGGGAGTATGTTTCATTATTATGCAAGCAAATAACTTTCAAAATATCTGGTATTCTTCAGTGAAAATAAATCTGAAAAATTATTTGAATTTCTCATGAACTTACTTTGCAGCATTTACTGCACAAGCTACTAGTACCTTTAGAATTCGCTTTAGAATCGGCTAAATCTCATAGAAAATCCAACTAGGTAATCGGCCCAGCAGGGATTCAAACTCGCGCCCAAACACAGCCTCGATTTATGAGTTCCTCTCGCTGGTTGGACGTTACACCGGACGTCGAGACTGACTACAATTAATTGCTTCAGATAAATTGAATAAACATTACCTTTAACGTCAACATATTCTATAATCGACCTACAAATTTCAAAGAGCGTAACACTTTTATATAAGATTAAGTTCATAAAGCTGATTATAGCGGCAGCACCATCGCTTTCGTTATTGTATCTGTCGGTAAGCCTATATGACAGTTTCCAAAAGAAATGTGTATGAAAGGAAATGTTATACGCTTCTAACAAGTAAGATTGGAGTCGTCGGCAGTGCAAGCTATGAGTTCACAGCAGAAATTTTGGACCCAAAATATATAATGAATTAATTAGAGCTTACCCTGAGCTAAGTACACTTAACACACATAGATTTAAGAAACAAATCAGATTAATTATTTAATTGTTTAAGCTAACTGAGTTAAAAATTGATACTCTAATATTTATGTACTTTTGTATTTTCTATTTGTATATTTTACCATTTATTAATGTTATTGTGCTCAATGAACTCTCTTAATTTTGTGATATATTTTGTATAACTGATCTGAACTGCGCCCGAGCACGAGCTTCTGCTCTTTAGGGCTGCAGTGCCTAATGTAGCTCAAGTGTAAAGTATTAAGTAAATAAATAAAATAAATGAATAAATAAATAAAAATAAATACTTATAGAATTGACGTTGAGCACTCAAAATGAACGGAGGATTCATTTATGAAATCCCTTGGATTGTGTGAACCTTCTTTTTCTTGGCAAGTTCACAAATTTTAGGTCTTGTTCATATCACAGCAGTTACACACATTATACGTAGGGCCTATATGTAACCAAACCTATTGTCAATAAAATGCTTATTACAATAAGTAAAATGTTTTATAACATTTGTTTTTCTGTAACAATGATTAAATTTAGAGTTCGCACATTTACGGTGCCGTTATCTACACCCGCATGCTTCTTTCCACTCTATCCTGCACGTTTTGGTTTCAGTGGTTCACCACATTTATTTGAAGAACTCCCTCAAAGAACGTTGTATATCATAAGCAAAAGCCGTTGATATACAACGTTCTTTGAGAGAGGTTTTCATTTACATTTTTATCTCGTCTTTTTCATTTGCGAAAAGTAGGCCTATGCGTTTACTCTACGTGCTACTTTTTCGTTTCCATTACAAAACAATACTGACTGAGTCTTGTAAAAGTTGTAAATTTCAACTTCAACGTGCAATAATGCATTCTTTCGCTTTTTTAATTTAATTTCTTGAATGCAGGCTAAATGTTAAACTAGATCAGGGAGCTCATTCCGGGAGCCTTGCAAGACAAAACGAGGTGGTGTGATAAAAAATATAAACAAATGTAGTGTTGGAAAGCGGTGGTCGAAAATGTTGGTGAGAAGTATACTCCAGTATAAGAATTTGTAACTTGTTACATTCATATTCACTGATAATAAGTTCCCTGAGCCAAATAACGCCATGTATACCTTTAACGCCACCCTATTAAAATTTGTTAACGACACAAGTTTTCGGTAGTGCACTCCTGCATTCGCTTGCAATCTAGTGATGAAATGAGTTACTAGCTGTCCGCTGACATTTACGAGTGACATTATATTCCATCATTTTCCTGTTGTGTGTTAATAGTGAATGGCTGTTCTTATATCAAGGTAAGAGGCAATGTTTTATTTTGTGTGTTAAGCAAATAATAACTATATTAAACTATATATTTTCGTGATCCTTAAACATTCTTCTATGTATAGAAAGTATTTGCTATCTATAAAATTTGAAAATGCTAGAGAAACAGGCATGTCATGTTATCAAGTACTCAGCAGCGCTTTAACGCCGTGTGGTGTTAAAGGTCTACAGACAAAATTTTAGGTTATGTCAGTACTAAGGCTGACAGTACAGCATCAGTGTGAAAACATCAGGAAAATCACTAAGCTTTCAACTTACAAATGTTCAGAATGTGCAGTGATGATATTGGTTCAATTGCTTATCGAACTCTTAATTTTTTTTTATTTTACATAACTTAATTTTTTTGTTTTACATATTAAACTAAGGTAAATGCTTTTGTGTTTAATAACTTTCTACTGTGTCACATTGTCTCTTTTTTTAAAGTAAGGAGTTACTGGAAAACATATTTTCCTAATCCATCTGGTGTTTCAGTTTCAGCTCAAGAATCTTTCATTAGTATTGAGTGATTTTGTATCTTTTATTAACAGAAACTGAAATTTAGTCACTTAGTTCAATTTATATTGCTTAGGAAAAATAATTCATTAACAATTATGAGTGTATAGGTTGCTAGAAAATAGGTGGCGTTAATTGGACAACCTGTTCCTAATAACGCCAGTTTACAAAGTTTTCCTATTTGAGTTCTAATTCTTGTTCGGTATATAATATATCCATTTTCATTGTGCTATTTTGTAAAGATAAGATCACAGTTTCTATTTCATAATTTTCGTGTTTGTACATAACTTATTTCCAGAGCAAAAGTGACTGAAGTGTTAATGTGGCGTTATTCGGTACGTGTACCTTACCCCCTGATCACTTATAACAGACTGCTAAGTCTTATAGGTTTGACGGCAACAACTTTTATCAAGTTTACTATACTGCCATCTAACGACAGTAGGAGGAGTCACGTCATAACTCCCATTTGAATTGCATGGAGCAACAATACTTCCATCTAGCGGTTGTTTTAAATCGACGGTGGCGATCCTGGTTGTTGTTCTCTTCCGCATGCTACCGTTTTCTTTTTTAATCTAGATTAAAATTGCACGTTTCTTGTTTATGTTAGTTAATTAGTTAGGATAGAATTAATTATGATACTTAATCACTCATTTAAAGTTTGTATGACTGCAACCTGTGTATATTTTTATGTGTCTTTACTTTGTTTATAGTGTTTTTCTCTCTCTCTCTCTCTCTCTCTCTCTCTCTCTCTCTTTATTTCTTGTGTAGCTTTACTTTGTATATAGTGTATTTTTTTGTTTATTTCTATTATTGTATTTGTATTCCTGGTGTTGTGGAAGAGAAGGCCTGATGGCCTTAACTACACCAGAATAAATAAATAAATACTAAATAAATACCGTTTTTAATATTACGGTGGGCAATCTGTTATATACATGATCAGGGATAATACCCACATTTGGCACAGTCTGTGGCCCACAGACAAGACAAAATATATGCAGTACCACTTCATAAACCTATTATGTGAATTCTGCAATAAAATTAAAACACAAGAAAAGTAAACTGTACGTTTAAATATTAACGGATATCCTATATAAAGGCCTACAGTATTTATATACAGTATCTACATATTTAACAAATATTCACTTTATGTTCGGAATTGAAATAAATTGGCGCAAAATCATTTTAAAAAATATTAAAATATACTTTATAAAGAAAATTCCGAAAATACTTATTTTACATAATTTTTCACAAAACTATGTGGTCTTATGTGAAATAAGATTTCATATTTATCATAGTGGTCCTTCGATCGAACTTTTAAACTTGGCTGCGTTCCTTTATCTACTTGCAGAAAAAAAAAAACATTTATTTACCTAAAAATCCCGACCCTAATAATCATATGAAGAGTCCACTGCAAGAATGATGGATGTCACTTTCTTGTCGAAAATGAAGCAAGACTGTCAATGCATAGCTTAAGACATATAGAATGTACATAGAGAATTATGGCATTAACACTGATAGTCATTGTCCAGTAATGATCGGAAAATCACAGTTAAGTTTGGAGCGCTAAGCATTTCAAACTTTCAATTGCTTCTCCTGCAAAATGTATTCCAAATGACATCCATCATTCTTGCAGTGGACTCTTCATATACTTTGTCTTTCCGGGATTTACTTCCAAACCTATCTCTTTACTTGCTTCAAGTAAAATTTCCGTGTTTTCCCTAATAGTTTGTGGATTTCATCCTAACATATTCACGTCATCCGCATAGACAAGGAGCTGATGTAACCCGTTCAATTCCAAATCCTCTCTGTTATCCTGGACGTTCCTAATGGCATACTCTAGAGCAACGTTAAAAAGGAAAGGTGATAGTGCATCTCCTTCCTTTAGCCCACAGTGAATTGGAAAAGATCCGACAAAAAGTGGCCTATACGGATGTTACGCTTAAGTAACATTAATAATTAAAATTAAAAAAAAAAAAAGTGATTTTTTTCATATCATGGTTTGAGCTAATTCCTAAAAGAGGAAGTACAAACGGAAAAACAATGTTATATTTTACGTGTAACAGCAAGCCGTGACGTCATGCGATAACAGCGCATCCGCAGCAGTATTGCTGTTTGACGGAGTAACGCAATCAATGAGATTTGAAAGTCCCTGTCAATTTTTTTCTTCACTCTGCAATCACAGAATGCTGTCCAGAAGATCACGCCTGATTTGCAGAGCATTCAAATGTACACACAGTGGTCAGTGTTCGTTTACACGACTCTTCAGCTAATACACTTTACATTACCTGCATCAGTGATCTAGAAACTGATATAATGCATGCGTAATATACATAGATTTAAATTAAATCCCAACTTGTTTGATCTGAAATTGCACGTCCAAGTGATGTTTCTTATTGACTCCCATGCTAATTTGATTTTATTTCATTTTCCGCACTTAAAAATGTGAGATTTGTTATAGCTCGTTTTATTTTTAAATTCAATTTCTGCTTTCACATACTGTAGATCTCTTTGCAGTTTACGATATTATAGGCTATGTTCAATAGTGTGGCTCAAATTAATTGTTTACATTAACGACGGCCCACATAATTTTCATTAACAGGCAGCATAACAAAATAATACAGAATAATAACAAATATTTTCTTCGCAAGAAAATATTGTCTTGAATCAGAAATGTGATTGTTTGTTGTTTAGTCAAATATCCGAAGACAGGTGTGATCATAAGGTCCACATCTGTGGAGTAACGGTCAGCGCGTCTGGCCGCGAAACCAGGTGGCCCGGGTTCGAATCCCGGTCGGGCCAAGTTACCTGGTTGAGGTTTTTTCCGGGGTTTTCCCTCAACCCAATACGAGTAAATGCTGGGTAACTTTCGGTGCTGGACTCTGGACCCATTTCACCGGCATTATCACCTTCATTTCATTCAGACGCTAAATAACCTGAGATGTTGATACAGCGTCGTAAAATAACCCAATTAAAAAAACAGCATACGTGACACCAATAAGGCATCACTCATGAGGCAACTTAGCCAGGAGATAAGGGGTAGGGTGGCCAGTCCTTTCCCCCTCCATTGCTTACATCGCTGACTAGTTATATTTTACACTATACCTGCTTTTTTTTTTAAGATGGGATATCACAGGAGCTGTTGCTATGGTAACAACGGTTGAGTTGCCAAACTTACCGTTCCCACGTGGCGAGTGCTTAATAGCTCTCTTGGAGACATTTATTGTGCACACAAAGTTAGCTAGTACGTTTCGTCTTTGATTCTCAGTCGATTTTTGTATTGTTTTCTTACCTTCTCGTCAATTTGCAATGAATGTTTTAACGTCCGTCATCTTAATGTCAATTGCATTAGCTGGTAGCGTGGTAGTCCGTATTGGCAACATAGCGCTGTAACTCTAAGCTCGGCCGCTTAACTGTCATGTCCCATCTTTCAAAAAAACAAGTGTAATCATACTTGAGATGTATGCAAGAGAGGGGGAAAGAAACTGGCCACTATACCCCATTACCTCCTGGCGTAATTGCCTCATGAGTGATGCTTTTTTGGTGTCACTTATGAGTAGAGATCTGAATCTTAGCAACTACTGTTGAAAGTCAAGTGAGTTGGAAGTTTCTGAAATTAGCCAAATGACGACAAAGAGTAGTTGGGCGCGGTGCTGTGCGATGTATAAATATATTACTTCCGCATCAAAACAACAGCTACAGTACGCTCATAAAAGAATGATTTCAAGAGTAGAGCTGTGTTGTGTATTACGAAAGAATAAACACAGACTTTACTGTGAACTTTTAAATTAAAATATTATTGTTTCACAGGCACTATTTTAATGAAATGTTTAAGCCTATATTACAACAATCTTTGATGTAAACTTTTAACTTAAAATGTTACTGTATCAGAGGCATTACTCTTAACAACATATCCAAGCGTACATATTACAATAATCTTTGATGTAAAATTTTAAATTAACATGTTACTGTAACACAGATACCGCTCTTAATGCAATGTTTAAGTTCATTATTACTGTGGCGATGTTTCGCCACCTGTTAATATTTTTGATTTCCTTTCTTTTATTTTTATCTTTCTTTATTCATTTTCGTATTCTTGTTATTGGTTCTATTAGTTTTTCATTCTCATGTTAGATATCTCTAGTCTTGGTAGTTTTGTTTTTCCCGCTAGGTTTCGCTATTTCATTTTAATATGCACACAGGTAGTAATTCTGATCTTTAATAAATTGTTTTGGAGTCGAGATTATGTTCATGATTGGCTCTTTTCAATTGTAACGGATTATTGTGTTCTTCTTGTTGAATTCCGTTCTCCGCTGCTGAGAGTCGAGTCCGAACCATGGATCTACCATCTACTACTCCTGACTCGTGTGTAAAACAAAAATGCAAGGTACAATATATTCCATTAATGCCGTCGCGTTTAGAAGTTGTGTTTACATCGCACTTCCACGTCTATGCCAGTAAGTGTATATATATATATATATATATATATATATATATATGGGTGGATAGTGACACAATCCTCTGGCCCTCTTCTTGATACTTTAAGTTTGTCTGACTTCTCTAAACGTCTCAACTAGTTAGATGAAAAACAAGACATTTAAATAATAAAGTAACCCTGCCATGAATCGTTATGATCAGGATGGTAATCTGGGTGTCGAGGTAGTCAAGTGATAACACACATTCACTGTAAAACACAACTATTTATTACGGCATGCAACATAAATTCGTAACACATAACCGTTCTATACAGTTTATTCACCCCTCAAACGTCACCCAACAATGGGCGCCTTCGTCGTGGATTCCATACTGTTTAAATCCGTTCTACTGCAAAAACTTGATTAAACATAAATCGAAACCAACTCACTGAACTGATGAATTCTAGAGGCAGGCTTTTAGGTATTTCACAACTCGAGTAACGATCCACCAAAAATACAAATACCGACCAGAATTTCACCAGAGTTGACTGAACACAAATCCGTCTGGAAAATGGTAGCCGCTGAAACTAATAAGTACATCCCAAAACTCGCCGGTAAACTCCACCCGAATATCTTCTACAATACACTTGTAGGTTCCCGCACACCGATTACTATTCTGCCCCAGGCAGAACTACCGAACCCGGTCCCTGCCCGCGCAACAGCTCGCACTCTGCCACGCGTCCGACCTCCTCGAGCCCAACGTTTAGACTCTCTCTTACTTTTCGAGATGAAACTCGCTTCACAGACCAAATCTAAATCACACCACTGTCTTCACCAATCAGCAAGCGTAATTACAAAATAATTAATTCTCCCCGGATCAAATAATTAATGCTCCCTCGGTATCAACTTATCATATGTTATAGGAACAGAAACAGAGCATAAAAAAAGAAAGTTGAGAGAAAGGCCATCTACGAGAAGTAAGAAAAACTAGATCAGAAAGAAAAAACTACAAGCCATCTATGAAAAGTTAGAATAATTAAAATTAACAGAGAAAAATATAAAGATAGAAAAATCTAAAAGAAATAGAAAGGAAAAGAAAGATGTGCCGAAATATAAACGGCACAATAGATAGATAGATAGATAGATAGATAGATAGATAGATAGATAGATAGATAGATAGATAGATAGATAGATAGATAGATAGATAGATAGATAGATAGATAGATAGATAGATATATTTTACGACGCTTTATCAACAGCTTAGGTTATTTAGCGTCTGAATGAGATGAAGGTGATAATGCCGGTGAAACGAGGCCGGGGTCCAACATCGAAAGTTACCCAGCATTTGCTCATATTGGGTTGAGGGAAAACCCCGGAACAAACCTCAACCAGGTAACTTGCCCCGACCGGGAATCGAACCCGGACCACCTGGTTTCGCGGCCAGACGCGCTAGCCGTTACTCCACAGGTGTGGGATAGATAGATAGATAGATAGATAGATAGATAGATAGATAGATAGATAGATAGATAGATAGATAGATAGATAGATAGATAGATAGATAGATAGATAGATAGATAGATAGATAGATAGATAGATAGATAGGTACGTAGACAGACAGACAGATAGATAGATAGATAGATAGATAGATAGATAGATAGATAGATAGATAGATAGATAGATAGATAGATAGATAGATAGATAGATAGATAGATAGATAGATAGATAGATAGATAGATAGATAGATAGATAGATAGATAGATAGATAGATAGATAGATAGATAGATAGATAGATAGATAGATAGATAGATAGATAGATAGATAGATAGATAGACAGATAGATAGGTACGTAGACAGACAGATAGATAGGTACGTAGACAGATAGATAGATAGATAGATAGATAGATAGATAGATAGATAGATAGATAGATAGATAGATAGATAGATAGATAGATAGATAGATAGATAGATAGATAGATAGATAGATAGATAGATAGATAGATAGATAGATAGATAGATAGATAGATAGATAGATAGATAGATAGATAGATAGATAGATAGATAGATAGATAGATAGATAGATAGATAGATAGATAGATAGATAGATAGATAGATAGATAGATAGATAGATAGATAGATAGATAGATAGATAGATAGATAGATAGATAGATAGATAGATAGATAGATAGATAGATAGATAGATAGATAGATAGATAGATAGATAGATAGATAGATAGATAGATAGATAGATAGATAGATAGATAGATAGATAGATAGATAGATAGATAGATAGATAGATAGATAGATAGATAGATAGATAGATAGATAGATAGATAGATAGATAGATAGATAGATAGATAGATAGATAGATAGATAGATAGATAGATAGATAGATAGATAGATAGATAGATAGATAGATAGATAGATAGATAGATAGATAGATAGATAGATAGATAGATAGATAGATAGATAGATAGATAGATAGATAGATAGATAGATAGATAGATAGATAGATAGATAGATAGATAGATAGATAGATAGATAGATAGATAGATAGATAGATAGATACGTAGACAGACAGACAGACAGACAGACAGACAGACAGACAGACAGACAGACAGACAGACAGATAGATAGATAGATAGATAGATAGATAGATAGATAGATAGATAGATAGATAGATAGATAGATAGATAAGTGCATTTATTGATGCATAATAATAAATTATACAAACTCATGTACACAAGATTCTTCGCACGAGCTCGTACGGCCATTCGTGCTGTAACTATGCACAGTTTGAATCTTCAAAACGAAAATAATGCCTACTAATAATAAAATAGTAAAACAACAGTTATTATTATTATTATTACTACCGTTATCATTAATTATCACAATTACAACTAATTTAACTTCAAACCAAATTTCACAAAAAATAATAAAAATTAATAAATGTAAGATATGAAAAGAGATATAGTATATATGAGCAGTCGTGTGCCGCTACACCTATGAAAGGCTGACATACAACGCAAACAAGTTCTATGGCGGAGCTACTACTCTAGCATGAACACCACTGAGAAAAGGAATACACAATACAGGCGAGTCAAGCCACAAGTGCATGGTATTCAGTGTATCATGTCGAGAATCTTACCTTCCGATGTAAAACCCAAGAATTTTTTTAAACTAACTAAAACACAGTTCCAACTTCCGGACATTCGCGTTGATTTTGCGAATCCTTTCCAGACGGCAATTTAACTCTTCAGAATGAGGACATATCGAGGGAAGTGAGGACGTATAACCGATAATTCCTTCATTGCATAAAAAGTTGTTTGATGAGCAAGAAACTACTCAGGAAAAGAAGTTCATTGATTAAAATAAAGTAGCATACCAATAAATCAGTTGTACAATTGAACTTATTTCATTAGATGCAGTTGCACAAAACTGTATTTGTGTGTTTAAACCGAATGTTTTTTCAGCCTAAAGAAATTATCCTATTACTTAAACACACAAAAAACCCTATACTTTAATTTGGAGTCATTAAACAAAACATGGTTACAGTATAGTACTTTGTGTGGAATGTAGCACTGTATGGGGCGGAAACATGGATATTAAGATGAAGTGAAGAGAAACGACTAGAAATGTGGCTATGGAGAAAAATGGAGCGTGTGAATTGGAAAGACAAAATAAGAAATGAAACTGTGTTGGAAAGAGTGGGTGAAAAAAGAATAATTCTGAAACTGATCAGGAAGAGAAAAAGAAACTGGCTGGGCCACTGGCTATGAAGAAACTGTCGCCCTTGGGCAGAACACTAACAATTAATGCAACAAATACAAAATGTACTTCCGTTACTGTAGGCTATTACCAGGGCTGCTATGGATGTACTCTTGGTACAGCAAGTTCACTCACAACGTACTGTATGTCTGCCGCTGTCTGCAGAACAGGGGAAAGAATAATCCTGTATCGGTCGCGGAAATGCGTGTTTTTTCAGGGCTATGCACTGATTTCATTCAGTTCAGAAATATATTCCCATTAAAAAATTATATATTTTATTTATTACGCAATACTTCGTAACAGTAACTGTAAGAAAAAACTTTCAAATTTAATAAATATAAACGAAGTTTGGTTTTTTTAGGTACTTGATTTGATATCCCTAATACATTTACAACATTCGAATAAAAATAACATAACCTGACTTTAAAGCCCTAAAAAGAAAAATGTAAATACATCTGTTTCATTAGTCACCTTCTGATTCGGCATCTATTCCGTCCGATCAGTTTTTTAAGACTGGTTCAAGATTTGAAGTGCATAAAACGTAATTATTATGGCAACTAAGCTTTCATCGGTGATACTTGCCTCTTTCCTGATGTTCATTTGTGAAATAAAACTGTTCGCAAACGCACGTTGAGACGAACATGGCTACTAAATATCAGATGAACATTCGAAAATTAACAAGTTCCTCATCAAATGTAACAAAATACTAAGGGTCATATTCATAGATATTCTTAGCGCGGGCTTCCGGTGGATGATCAGCGAACTAACGATTTTTCGTATTCATAAACCAGTGTTAGCGATATGATATGATATATGATATGATATGATATGATATATGATATGATATGATATGATATGATATGATATGATATGATATGATATGATATGATATGATATGATATGATATGATATGATATATGATATATATGATATGATATATGATATGATATATGATATGATGATATACGATATGATATGATATGATATGATATGATATGATATGATATGATATGATATGATATGATATGATATGATATATGATATGATATGATATATGATATATGACATGATATATGATATGATACGATATATGATACGATATATGGTATGATATCATATGATATGATATGATATGATATATGATATGATATATATGATATCATACGATATATGATATAATATGATACGATATATGATAAGATATATATGATATGATATGATATATGATATGATATATGATATATGATATGATATATGATATATGATATGATATATGATATATGATATATGATATCATATGATATGATATATGATATCATATGATATGATATATGATATATGATATCATATGATATGATATATGATATATGATATCATATGATATGATATATGATATGATATGATATGATATATGATATGATATATGATATGATATGATATGATATATGATATGATATATGATATGATATGATATGATATGATATGATATGATATGATATGATATGATATGATATGATATGATATGATATATGATATGATATGATATATGATATGATATGATATATGATATATGTTATGATATGATATGATAGGATAGGATACGATACGATACGATATATGATATGATATGATATATGATATGATATGATATGATACGATACGATATGATATGATATATGATATGATACATGATACGATACGATATATGATACGATATATAATATATTATATGATATGATATGATATATGATATGATATATGATATGATATGATATGATATGATATGATATGATATGATATGATATGATATGATATGATATGATATGATATGATATATGATATAAACCCTATACAAGTAATCAGTCGATAGTAGGGGCTAGATTAGCACGCTCGTAGCGCGGGCTAGCGAAATGTCTATGCATAGCACCCTTCATGTATTTTTACATTGAACTGTATACTATCTTCCGTAATTATTTCTCCTGCAACTAATATACACTGTCATAAAACTAATTCAACCAGTACTACTGCATAATGCAGAAACAAGAACCGTGACAAAAAATGCTGGAAATATGTACTTAAAGAGAGTGTTGCGTAAAACTTTTGGCCTATTTAGCGAGAATATAATTATTTGGAGAGGAAGGAAAATAGAGAGACGAGAATTTTATTTTCGGAACCAGATATGAAGAGCAAATATCAGAAACAAAAGACTATATTCGTTGGGACATGTGTTATGGAGAGAAGATGTTTCCTTATTAAAAACGGTAGGCCTAGGGAAGAGAAACCTCATTGACTGCAGACCTCTATATCGCGTAGAAAGCACACGATAGAATAGGATGGATGTCAATAAAATTATTGTGAATTGGGCCAAATACCCCTCTAAGTTTGAAGCGCTACGAAAGTAGCCTAAATTATTATTATTATTATTATTATTATTAGCTAAATTTTTAAGCTTGTACTTGCAATTTGGGCAAAGGAAATTGTACCAGAACAATGGAAGGAATCCATAATCATACCTATTTTTAAGAAGGGGGACAAGATTAACTGTAGTAACTTTCGAGGAATATCATACAAAAGTTTGTCAAATATTCTTTTGAGAAGATTAACTCCGTATATAGATGAAATTATTGGGGATCATCAGTGTGCTTTTAGGCGTAATAGATCGACTTTTGATCAGATTTTTTGTATTCGACAGATAATGGAGAAAAAATGGGAGTATAAGGGTACAGTACATCAGTTATTCATAGATTTCAAAAAGGCGTATGATTTGGTTAAGAGATGAGATTTATATAATATTCTTATTGAATTTGGTATTCCCAAGAAACTAGTTCGATTAATTAAAATTTGTCTCAGTGAAACGTACAGCAGAGTCCGTATAGGCCAGTTTCTAGCTGATACTTTTCCAATTCACTGCGGGCTAAAGCAGGGAGATGCACTATCACCTTTACTTTTTAACTTTGCTCTAGAGCATACATGGGCACAATTTTCGGTTACGTGAGGCACTCGATTTTAAATAGTTTGTTTACTAGGAGAGGAGACTGCAGAGTAGGATGGGAAATATAAACTGCTGTGACCTGCGTCACCTTATCGTATTCGCTAAGGCGGTCAGTGGCGAATTATTAGGAAAGCGCTTGGTTAACGTGAGAGACTCGAAAAACTTTTATTCAATTTGGCAAATTAATTCGGCAGCTTTAATCATAAACCTCTTTACTATTTCTCCATCATTGAATTGATTTAAATCACAGGCGAGAAATTGCGTAACAAGCCAATAATATTCCATCACGTTGTCTACGTTTATTTTCTTGAATATTCTGGTGTTTCTCAAGATTACTTAATAGATTTGCACGTTCTCGACCTAAAATAATTTCAGAAAATCATATTTCGTTTTCTACGCACATTTAATATTTTTTTTTATAAATTTCTTTTGGAAATAATACGTACAAACAACATTTAATTCCTCGTACCCTTTAATGCACCGTGTTTAAGGTATAATGTCGTATTTAGTATATCATGCAAATGTTAAGATCATAAATTTTCTTCGGAATAGTACGAAAAATAACATTTAATTTGTCTTACCTTCTAATTCAGCATGATCTTTATGACATAAGGTGTAATTTCGTTGTATATTAAATGTATTAATGCCTAATAGGATTTTCGAGCATAACATACATCGTATGTTTTCCCCTACTAAACAGCAAAAAAAAAAAAAACTCTTCCTCCCATTTCTCATGAAATAATCGTTTTCTAACGCGTACACACTGCTTTGATAATGCCATTATGCCACCACTGATATTGCTAATGAAACTGATATAGAACCTGCCCACGCCTAGGAGCTACGTGAGGGAGAAACGGGGACTGTGAAGATGATGTCACTCAAAGCGATAAGCTCTGCGAAGGTCAGTGAGGCATTATTTATCAAGTGAGGCACGATGCCCATCCATGTTCGAGAGTATGCCATTAGGAAAGTCCAGGATAACAGAGAGGGTTTGGAATTGAACGGGTTACAACAGCTTCTTGTCTATGCGGATGACGTCAATATGTTAGGATAAAATCCACAAACGATTAGGGAAAACACGGAAATTCTACTTGAAGCAAGTAAAGCGATAGATTTGGAAGTAAATCCCGAAAAGACAAAGTATATGATTATGTCTCGTGACGGGAATATTGTACGAAATGGAAATGTAAATATTGGAGATTTATCCTTCGAAGAGGTGGAAAAATTCAAATATCTTGGAGCAACAGTAACAAATCTAAATGACACTCGGGAGGAAATTAAACGCAGAATAAGTATGGGAAATGCCTGCTATTATTCGGTTGAGAAGCTTTTGACAACTAGTCTGCTGTCAAAAAATCTGAAAGTTAGAATTTATAAAACAATTATACTACCAGTTGTTCTGTATGGTTGTGAAACTTGGACTCTCACTTTGAGAGAGGAACAGAAATTAAGGATGTTTGAGAATAAGGTTCTTAGGAAAATATTTGGGGCTAAAAGGGATGAAGTTACAGGAGAATGGAGAAAGTTACACAACGCAGTACTGGACACATTGTATTCTTCACCTGACATAATTAGGAACATTAAATCCAGACGTCTGAGATGGGCAGGGCATGTAGCACGTATGGGCGAATCCAGAAATGCATATAGAATGTTAGTTGGGAGGCCGGAGGGAATAAGACCTTTGGGGAGGCCGAGACGTAGATGGGAGGATAATATTAAAATGGATTTGATGAAGGTGGGATATGATGGTAGAGACTGGATTAATCTTGCTGAGGATAGGGACCGATGGCGGGCTTATGTGAGGGCGGCAATGAACCTGCGGGTTCCTTAAAAGTCATAAGTAAGTAAGTATTATTATTATTATTATTCTTATTATTATTATAGGTGGTGGTGGTGGTGGTGGTGGTGATTATGGCAAGTGAGTCGATGGTGATTGTCATTGTGGTGATATTATAATGAAGATGGAAGATCACTGGGGATGGAAATATCGATGGTGATGCTGGTACCGATGACGACAATAACTTCCACAATACAACAGCAATTTCATTGACATGTTTTAAACTTATTAAAATAATTTATCTGCCAATGGACTTTAACCGAGAATGGAATGGACAAGGAACTCGAAGTATCTGAGATTTCTAGTGCAATCGAGAGAAAGGAAGAAATGCGTGTTGGAACATCCTAACTTCTGGGAGAGGTTCATGCTGTTAGAAGTTGCAACTTTTCACTTAAAGCCCCTGCCAGTATCTGTTGCATGCAGGCGCTTGGAGATTTGATTTCGAAGTCTTAAAATACTCGGGAACTGTAACTGCGAGGGTTAATCTTTTAACAGTATTTGTCTGCCTCTGTTTGCACAGGGGCTCGCTATCTCGTCGTTGCATTGCCTAGCAGAGTTATCAACTTCCAACGGCATACATTCTGTTCGTTTCCGTCTTCAAATAGTGAGAAGTTGTTATCCGCCATTTTCTCAATATGTAGACCTCTGCGCGCTTAGATCTCCTGCTTTGTATTTCGCAAGCTCAGCCCTAAGATACTGTTACCTTCAGAAGTTTGGTACGCATTTTCAGTAGAGAAAGGTTACAAATTTGAAAAATATTTAAAAAAAAATGGTGGGAAGAAAGGCAAAGAGAAGCGAAAGTACTTTGAAATAGTGAGGGGGTATGATTTGCAAACTTGTGATTTTGTCGCTATGATAGGTTTGTCACTGGTTCCGAATGTGACTACAGTTCCAAAATCACAGTTCCAAGAAATCCCCATCTCAGACCGATACGTGATTTATAGGTATGGCAACTGAAGTAAAGTTACTACTTATATTACAGCTCCAGAGCCCAGAAAAAAATAAATTATGGTTTACGAGTATTTAACGACGCTCGCAACTGCCGAGGTTACCGGAATTTTGTCCCGCAGAAGTTCTTTTACGTATCACTAAATCTAGTGACATGAGCCTGTCGCATTTAAGCACACTTAAATGCCATCGACCTCAGCCGGGATCGAACCCGCAACGTCGGGCACAGAAAGCCAGAGCTATACCAACTGTGCCACTCAGAGCGACTCCAGGCAACTGCAAGTAGAGATGGCCGATATTTCACAAACCGATATTTTGTCACAGGTATTTGGGCGTCATTTATAAACCTGTGACTGATGACACGAAATAAAAATATATCGTTTATTTAACGACGCTCGCAACTGCAGACGTTGTATCAGCGTCGCCAGTGTACCGGAATTTTGTCCCGCAGAACTTCTTTTACATACCAGTAAATCTAGTGACATGATCCCGTCGCATTTAAGCACACTTAAATGCCATCGACCTGAGCCTTGATCGAACCCGCAACCTCGGGCACAGAAGACCAGAGCTATACCAACTGTGCCACTCAGGGCGACTCCAGAGTCTAGGCAGCTGCAAGTAGAGATGGCCGATATTTCACAAACTGATATTTTGTCAAAGGTATTTGGGCGTCATTTATAAACCTGTGACTGATGACGCGAAATAAAAAAAATATCGTTTATTTAACGACGCTCGCAACTGCCGAGGTTATATCAGCGTCGCCGGTGTCCCGGAATTTTGCCCGCAGAACTTCTTTTACATGCCAGTAAATCTAGTGACATGATCCCGTCGCATTTAAGCACTCTTAAATGCCATCGACCTGAGCCGGGATCGAACCAGCAACCTCGGGCACAGAAGGCCAGCGCTATACCAACTGTGCCACTCAGGACGACTCCAGAGTCTAGGCAGCTGCAAGTAGAGATGTCCGATATTTCACAAACCGATATTTTGTCACAGGAATTTGGGCGTCATTTATAAACCTGTGACTGATGACGCGAAATAAAAAAAAATATCGTTTATTTAACGACGCTCGCAACTGCCGAGGTTATATCAGCGTCGCCAGTGTCCCGGAATTTTGTCCCGCAGGAGTTCTTTTACATGCCAGTAAATCTACTGACATGAATTTTGGCCCTCGGTTGTAAAATGCTTTAACTAAATTACACCCAGAACTTCTAACATGTAACCCACTAACATATAACAAGAAAATTAGAAACGTGTTAATATCTTCAATTTGATTAAATAAATTTATAGCCTATGTGTATGAATTAATCAACCTATATTATATTTGTATTCTATAATTTTGAAATATATATTAGTCCTACTTTTCACGTGCGACATTATTCTTCTCTAGTGTTAATATTATATTATATAATTCCATTGCCGCTGTAATTATATTTTAGTTCCTATTTTATTTTACTTATTTATTATTATTATTTTTTTTATTTTAATATTATATCTGAACTGCGACCGAGCACGAGCACTGCTCATTCGGTCTCAAATTTTGTTAATACTACTGTATCTTCTTTTTATATTGCTTGTATTATTTTATTTCTATTTCTCTTGTTTGTTTTGTAATTATATTCTTCTTTATTCTGTATATTTAAATTTAAATAAAATAAATTTAAATTTAAATGAGCCTGTCGCATTTAAACACACTTAAATGCCATTGACCTGGGCTGGGATCGAACCCGCAATCTGGAGCACAGAAAGCCAGCGCTGTACCGACTATGCTACCGAGGCCGACGACGCGAAATATCTGTGACAAAATATAGCAATCGAAATCTGCTCCATAATAGAAAGAGTATTGTTTTATTTATTTATCAGAGCTTCCTCAAATTAGAGGCTGCCATTAGACAAAGCATACAAAACAATACAAGAACAAATAGATGATGAGAGCTAAAAGAATAAGAAAAAAGGCAAACAAATACACAAACAAACAATGGCAGTTTACAGAAGAAAAAAAATGTCAAGTAAAGAATCAATGAAAGCTAAGAAGGAAAAAGGAACATGATAATGGTGCGTCAATTTTTTCCATACACTGAATTAGAGTCCATATACGTGGTTCCGTAAAAGTTTGACTGACTCTCTAACTATGAGGAGGGCCAGTTCATTCAGAAAAGATTTGTGCAGTCCTAGGGTCTTACAGAATTGAGAAGAGAAGTAGGGTATCGTTCCTCTTGCTCCAAACATCAATCCCGTAACACTGATATCGCGAAGTTGGTATTTATCTTTATAATACGGGATGGTTGGAACGTAGATTGCTCGTTTCTCCTCATGCACGTCTTCGGGCTGTCCTTTGTTCGTTTCAGTGTCCTTTCAGTACTCTGTGACTGATATTTCTATCACTAATGATCGAAGAGTATTATTCAGTACTCTCATCTCTTAGGCCGGTGAGTCTGTAACGATCTCTCAACTTTCTCCGTTACGTCGTGGTTTTGCGTATGCGCATGGTACAATAACAGCAATCGGGTGGTGATATTTGATTATTTTTCGTGATATTTTGTTCAGTATTATCTTTTGCAAAGTGGTGATTTGTTGCAAAGTTATTAACGACATTATAATAATATAATCGTAAGTCTGACATTTTGTTTTCATAGTTAGTCCAGCGAATAGGGATTATAAAGAATGGACACTTCGCGTCGGTATCTTTGATGTAGCCGGACCGATTTCAATGACCTTCAAGCCAGCTAGAGCGTGAGATTCTGCTTTCTCCCTAGAGTTGACGCTGACATCACACCAGCTAGCAGTCGACACAGCGGAAATATAACACATATAATTAATACATGTAGGTACATTATGTACTGAAATAAAATAAATTGGATCCATAAAATAATAAATCTGTCATTAAGTGTAATATCTAGACTCTAGAGTTCCTTTATAATGAGAGTTCAGACGTTGATCCCAACAACAATTGAAATATGTAATGATTTGATAGCGCTGAAAATGGAAAAAGAAGTAAAGTAAAACCATATACCTATATTATATTATATACAAATATTAAACGAATTCGATACTTAATTTTATAATATAATTTATGATATCTGAAATATAAAATATTATTATTACAACTAGTTTGTCACTGAGAAATAAGGAAAAGCTGTTAACTTGAATTTATTTGAAGCAAAGCGTTACTGGATTATGCAATAAGGTAGGCGATGTTTGGATCCTGTGCCTTAATTCTATTCTCAATTATTATCTCAGCGTATGCTCGATTACACTACCTCTAGCGCTTGAAAGTGGAACTAGCCGCTGGCGCACAGAGAAACAAAACACAGGAAAATTCGCTCAGTGTCCATTATTTATAATCCCTATTCGCTGGTTAGTCTGTATGTAGGCCTATATGTTTTATAAATATGTTATGTATTCCCCAAGATCTTTAGACTTTCATATAATTGTGAATTTATATTAGCATATTTCTATTTTCTACTAATTTTACGTAGTAACAATATTTTTTCAGTTATATTTTTAATTATTCCAAACTGGATAGTTAAACGAGCCTACAACACTTGGCCTATTTGTAGTATATACACGAAACTCCCTGTTTAAGCGTTATATATAGAGAAAAAATGGCCGCCTTTCTAACAGCTGTTTGTATCCAGTATCATTTTAGGAAGGTTGCCTTGTAACCACAGAAGAACAAATCAAAGAGCACATAATAATTGCAATAACATTGCCGTAGCTGTACTCTTTGATAAAAATATAGCGTTGTAATCGATCAGACCCAATTGTACTATCGATACTAGCGCACACTATCGGATGCAATAGTGAATACAGAAACTCAGTTATTCTGTTACCTTTCTTACTGTCAAACCGTCTAGAGTCGACCGCTTTTTTTTTTTTTCGTATTTTTAACGCTACTTCACAGACAATGCGATCTACTATTTCACTGAAAATGTTATGTTATAACGCACAACTCAGGGATTGTTTTCTCTTATTTTCATTTTATGAACTTCCACGGTCACTGAGGAAAACAAATTTTAAACGCCGGTCGACTCAACCCTTTACATGGTGTTAAGTCGACCACCATATTAAAAATACATGTAAATGAACGTTTTGCTCTCATTCCGGTCGATATCGACCTCCTTTTGGATGCTTTTATTATTATTTACTTTTCTATTTTTCTATTTATTTGAGATAGAAAAATGCGAACTTTAATACAGTTATTTTAATGGGCATACATTAAATAGGTTAAGGCTCATAAATTTAATAGGGAATATTTAATTAATCAGCAGACATAAAATTACGTCAAACTACACACAACATTATCACATTATTAATGTACTAATTAATAAAATAGCACTGAAAAATACAGAAAATACAGTTTCCATCTCCTGATTAATATCATAACCCTGAAAATCAACACCAATTTTTACGAATTCCTTTTCCTCCATAGGAACAGAAGCACTTAGTTTTCTTTCTACCTGAACATAGTCAATAAAACTCACATCCTCCACCTAAGGATATTTGAACTGGAATCCATCACAATTTCTAACAAAACGAAGTTCAAGTCCTTCTCCTGAACCAGTTCCTCAATGCAACCCGACATAAAATTTAATTGTCTTTTTAGTTGGGAACTTCACTAAAAGCTGATCCCTTGATTTAGGGTCTTCGAAATTGTCATTATCATTGTTACCTTCCTCTTCAACCCACTCTTCTGACGAATCTTTAGTAGAATGTCGTCCGTCTTCATCACTATCACTGGACTCCTGGTATCGTCTCTGTTTTCTTTTCTTGGTGGTTTTCTTGGCTTCTCTTTTTCTGATCTCCTTAGTTGAGACAGGATGAGAGATTTCTTCATTTGACCGAGATGTTCCGCCTTCAGTAGGCCTCTGATACAATATTTTTTCCTGGTTCAATTTCAATTTTCCTTTTCCTTTTCTTGGCAGCTAATTATTTTTCATATCTCATGACCTGGAGCGGTAGTTTATTAAGGACTCTTTGTGACTGGAATGGATTAATTCCACAGGCCTGCATGGTCGACTCTGTACTGGAATACAACTTCAACTTCTGACATCTCTCAATAATATGGAAAAATATTTTTAGTTGTAATATGTTGTTAAGCTTAAAATTCCGATTACAGAAATACAGTTATTTTGTATTGCATTACAGTTAAACAAGGCTAAATTGTTAAAAGTTAGACAAAGTACTTTTTTGTTACTATTTTTTCTATTGGCAACAATGAATTTTACATAAACAAGGACGCAAAATACGTTTGGCACTACCTTGCGAGATTGAAAGGGGAAGTGTTATCAGTCAGCTGGAAGCAAGCAGTGGCGGCTAGTAGGCAATTCTATTGGAATAAACACGTGAAACTAGAAAGTGTACACAGTGGTCGAATCTAGACCCACAGGTCGACTCTAGACGGTTCCACGGTAATAAAATAATGACGAAACTACGACTAGCTGTATAACAGTTGTATTGTTATACTTTATGTATGTAGTGATTATTAGCCAGGAATTAACACAAGACTCATAAACGAGCTATTCACTGTGTACTGTATTAGACAGTTAAACATCTGTATAAGAGCTTGTAATAGTAAGGCCGATTTTATTCTCGTCCATAAATTTCAGTTCCAAAATTGTCCGTTCTTTTGAGTCATCCTTAATCTATGTTTAGGCTTAACCCCTTGCTTTTGAATTGGTCGCCTATGAAAATCAACTAAAAAATCAGTAGCAGTTACCTCGACATCATGGAGGTCAACACGACAGCTGAATATTATAACTATAGGCTATCGGATTCAACTAGGTCAGGCATGTCAGAAATCAGACTCTGAATGTGCAGTTATGTGCGCGGATCGCCGGTCTGTGCGGACTGCATCATTCAAGGGTTGCTCTTACCAGTTCTTAGCTGGAGGGGTGTACGATAGTCTATTCTGCGCTTCTAGGGTTGGGTTAAATAGGCATTTGGACATTATAAACACACTTAGCAGAAGGAAAAAAACACGGTTATTATCAATGTCTATACTTGACAATTGTAATACAAGAAACTTTAGGCTTACTCAGTTATACTTCACAAAGTAGTGGTTTCTAAGCATAATTTATTAAAATGATTTTTATACAGTATTTGAAGAAAAAGAATATTGTAGTAATTTCGAAACAACAAAAAACGAACACAATATTTCATTTTACGTAGTAGGTACTAATTATTTTAAATAATAGACCCTATTCTTTCATTGTTCGTCAAGCATTATTATTTATTGGAACTATTTTTACACAAATAAATGTTAAAGAAAATATACTCCCAATTACATGCAGTAGGACATTGAGAAATTTTTACACTGAAATAATTTCCTTGCTGTGTGTCAACATAAATTAACATTAATATTAATAAATGATATAAATTAAGCTTACAATTTAAATTCACATATAGTTTATTTATAAAACGTTGAGAGCAAGTATCGACAAGTTGGAAGCGTTACTGAAAGAAATTAAAAGTGTAGTTCACAAGCTGTGAAGCGACGATATTTATTTATGTCAGGTTTAAAGATTTATTAATGTAAGTATATTAGCATAATATAGTGACGTGAGACGGAAAATTTTCCATTATATATTTTTCCGCCTTGCAAATAGTTGCTTACAACCTCAAGAGCTTCACATGTATTCCTCACAATATTCTCATCACTTGCCAGCTTATGAAATGAAAGTCGTAAGTCGTCTAATCTTTGATGGCTGTGTAAGTACAGATTCTAAAACAACGCCAATGTCAAGTTCGTTTTTCCGTGAGAGTACTGATTAACTTTACTACTCTGATCTAAACTGTCACAACACTATTACCTCGACATGGGCTGATCAAAACCTTTCATTTTAAAATAATTATTGTTGGCTGAGGAAAACATTATAGATTTATATTTCTTCTCACCATTCGTGAGCTGCCACAAGGGACAAAGAGTACTTAACCATATAAATTTTTACAAGTTCATGAAAAACCATTAATTTTGTTTTAACAATGAAATTCTTACAAGTACAGAGCTGCAAATATTTTTTTTTTTAGATTAGTGGAAATATACCTATTTTTAGAAAGATAAGTGTTACAAAAAAGTAAAGAATGCCACTGAACTTAGTTTGATTTCGAATATAGGTGATACTTCAGGAGAGCAATTGATCCTTTCAATGCAGCTAAGGTTACAATTGGAATAATAGATGTAGGTATTCCAAGCCTCTTAAACACATCTTTCATGAACAGAGTAGCGGTACCTCTTGCTCCAACCAGAAGTCCGATTACTTCAAGCTCTTTTAGCTGGTACTTTTTTTAGGTAATAGGGAATGGTAGGATTGTAGATATTCTTTTTTTCATTATCAACTTCTGCTGGCTGTTCCTCATCTTTTCGAAACGCACAGTGGGATCAATTATGAATCCAGATCTTGTAGATTCCTTGAAAGCTATTATATCTATGCGCCGTGTACTGCCAGTGACGGAGAGACCATGTACTTCTTCAAAGGTGTTGCAATCGGCATCTTTAAGGGCAGTGGCTATAATTGATCGTACTTGGTGGTGTCTAGCGTTTCGCAGAGCTTCTCCGTGCGGACAGGATCCCAGGACGTGTGCAAGAGTTTCAACCTCGTTGTGGCAATGCCTACAACGGTTGTCCTGAGATCTTCCCGGCACAGCACGTATTGCAGCAACATTTCCAACCATTTTAATGCCGTCGCGCCATTCACTGTTGGAGAGTCCTTCGTGTTTACAAATCCATTTGTTGGCACCAGGATTTGTTTAAATAAAACTACGCCTTTCTCTTTCTATGGATGACGACACCAAATATCAAATTCTCTGTTCCTCAGAAGGTTACGAATCTTTGTAAGATTTAAGAAACGTTCATTCTTATGAAATAAGGCATCTTCTGGAACAATGTTCAGAGATTGGGCACATCTAATGCTCTCCTCATGAACCTGACGTGTTTGTATGATGTATGGGTTTTGAGATTTGTGTAAACATCGAAGGGCATTAATTTGTTGTAGTAGTGCTTCCCATTTTGTTCGAAAAATTCCTAGTCCTTTACGCCTAAAACCACGCTAATCACTTTATTGTAAATAAACTTTTGTGATATATCTACACGTGGAACGTTACGTACTATAAAGAGAACATTGATGTTAAGAGTGTAGTAAAATTTGATTTTGAAGTATTGAAAATGTACACATTTATCAGAATATAACACTTAATTATTTTGTATATAAATAAGTGTTGTAAGCAGATAGAACCTTCTGGAACCAACTGTTATATGATTCATGATTACCCTTCTTCGTTATCTGTGAACTCTTCACTTTATTTTTCATAACTCATTCACAGACAGCCAAATCAGTACCCGTACTGAAACTGAGTTACTTAAAGAAAGCTGATATGCTGTTGCATGTCTGTAGAGCCTGTCGCGTTCCCCTCCAAGGATATTCACTCCCTCCAGGTAGGGGAATAGAAAGTGCACATCGCACAGAGACTACTGCACAATGTGCAGGGTTTTTGACATGCCTGAACTAGATGATTTTGACACAGCATTTCAATCTTTGGATAACACAGCAAAATGTAACATTTTTACATCCTCAGCCTCCCCTTTAGAGAGCAAAGCTCAGTCTTCCAGGTACTGTCTGAGTGGACGCCAGCGATACATCAATCCTTATTACCTGTTCTACAGAGTAGACCTACAGTACATCAACACTAGGCAAGTAGAAATAATTGGTTCCCTTTAAGAAATACCCACGACCACAGGCAGGGTAACCTGAATTTTTGGTAACCAATTTTTTTCTCTGGAGCCAGTACATGTTATTTTTATAGGACGTAGGGTAAGAGAAAACAGATTGGATTGATATTTAAGCGTCAAGTAAAAACTTTCGGATATTATGGCAACTGGGTGCCTTCAAATTGTCTACCCTTGCTGTAAACCAATGGACATAGATGAAAATTAAAAAAAAAAAAGATAGCATTTATATTTCGTATAAAGGAAATGCAGATAAAATGTAAAATATGCAAAAATGAACTTAATCACATTAATAGACCTGTAATCTGAATTCGTCTTTAACAGTTTTTGAGGAATTTGTAGTAAAAAATAACTAGAAATGTGTTCAGTTCTAAAATTATAATCAAGACATAGGCTTCATGAAAATGCATTTCATACGATGAAAATTACAATAGTCCCCTCCCCTTATCTCACGTAGTACCGTTTTGCACTAACATATTCACTGTACTAACGCGTGCTAGAAACATATAGCATGTATAAAAGGGGGATCTCATTTCTGACATGTTAACTGCCGAGGACATGAATATTACATTTAAACCGTCATGCATTCTAAATTTAACCCAACTAATTTTAACTCTCAGCAGCAATTTCTCGCCTCATCGGACAGCTATTAGAAGTGAACACTTCACTTAACATAACCTATACTATTTAAATCCTGAAATTTCAACGGAAAAGTTATATGAAATTACAATTTAATTCATGTATGTTTCGGATATATTTATACTGTATGACATTTGTAAAGTTTTACGAAAGCTATTCTTCGAAAATAGCAAACGAAAATTACATCATCATCCCAATCACGTATATCAAAATCATATTAAGATAATAAAATAACTACATTATAAAGAATAAATAAATAGATGGATATTTATTTGTCATCAACATTTATATTAGTTATGGTGTACCACAACTTATGTACACTGGTTTCACCATAACTTTCTATTACATATACCTACAATTAGCATGCAATCTCGACAGCCTGTTAAACAAATAACTCTTATACTCTCGCTGTTAACTTAACTCCAAACAGTCAATTTCTTCTTATTGATCTTAAATGTCCACCATCTGTTCGTTCCACACTTATATTCCTTTCAGCATTCTAATCTTGCTAACTAAATTTATATATAACTAGCCGTACCCGTGTGCTCCGCTGCACCCGTTAGAAATAAATATAAAGTAATTACATAATTAAAATAGGACATTTGGTCCAGGGAACATTCGTGCTTGATAGAATGGTAAATCGTTTAATATTTACTTAATTTAAATTGTATTTAAATAATTAAAATGCGATCATTTTAGTCCAGAGACACTCATTTGGTGCAATAACAATTCCTTTAACATGTTTCTTAATTGTTATTACATGCAACCATAGTTTAATGAAGATTGATATCATTTATATTCAATGTGTACATAAACATTAATTTAAGAAATACAGGAAACGAATATTCAGAATAGCCTATTAAGTTTTCTGTGCATAAGAAGCTAGTTTAATCTTACCTGTTCTCGATTCACTCACAAGTTACTGTAATAGCATTATGTCCATCTAGAGAAACTACACTTTCCAATGGTGAAATAATAATTAATTATATAAATCGGTTAATTTAGCTTCCGATATTACTTCATACAAACACAGAAACAGTTTCGGTATGCTATATTTCATAGCTTTAGATTGTTATTGTCCAAGGCCCCTTATAGACGAAGTCATTTGTTTTTTATTTCATTACACCGCTTAGATGGCAGTTACTTTAAATTTAAAACTCATTTATCTCATTAAATATCAGTCCTATCAGAATTTTTGAAAGAGTAAAACTTATCGGAAATCATTTTCAAAGAAACTTTCGTTATGTAACATTTTTCACAAAAGTCAATAATAAGCGAGATATTTCGATTTATTTAATTCAGGTCCCCTTATAACCCTCCTTTTAAATAACGTATTTTGAATGCCATATAGCCTATAATCTAAGTTACAACGAACTTAATTTATATTCAAGTTTTCATTGAAATTCGTTTAGCCATTATCGCGTGAAAAGGTAACAAACATCCAGACAGATAGCCAGAGACAGACAGACAGACAGACAGACAGACAGACATACAAACAAAAATTTCAAAAAAAGCGATTTTCAGTTTCAGGGTTGTTAATTATACATGTTCACACCAATTATTTTTGGAAAATCGAAAATTACAGAAAAATTTTGGCTACAGATTTATTATTAGCATAGATTCCGTCTTTCTACATTACATCTAACTCTTAACACTTCACACGGTTATACCCATTGGGATCTTTTTTCTACCTAATATACGTCATTATAATAATATAAAGAATAAATAACATGCTGTAAACATGAACTCACACTTCAATCTCCATATACACAGGTATAGTATCTACACGGCGTGGATAAATTAAACAAAGATGTGTTTGTCTAATGCCTACCCACGTCACTTGCGAGATTTGGATTCCGCGTAGTGCGGATAGATCGCAGCACTGTGACCCATTTTCAATTTGTACACCACTTCGGCAGGCCTCGCCGTACATGACGTGTAACTGTGAAGACTTAGAAGAATGAGTATGTGTAAGTGCAGTGTAGGGAATGGGTGAGGATAATGATGGTGGGAGAAGGGGGAACCCTGTGCCGGCACGTAGCCAACTCCTGTCAAATAGCACCAAGGGGGCCACCAGACTTCTTAACGTCCCCAACGACGGACGAATCATTATCAACAGTGACATATGCCTTCTCTTCATATGCACTGCGGAGAGATTTGGGATTTAACCCAGGCATATTGCTGTTGTTTAATCAAGACAGGTTTGAACCTCATAAGTACCACCAATAAGGCATCACTCATGAGGCAACTAGGCCAGGAGATAATGAGGTAGGATGGCCAGTTCCTCTCCCCCTCCATTGCATACAACGCCGATTGGCTACATATTCCACTAATCAGACTTCAGATGCATACAAAATTGTTCTTCCTCTGACACATATCGTCAAGTGAGATGTACTGCCTGCAAATAGATGTACATATATCAGCCAGTACCTCAGTCAGAGGTACCAGGCATATTGGTGCACAATTTAGTGATCAGAAGTTGTGCCGGGAATCGAACCCGAGTACGGTAGTCTGGATTCGATTCCCGGCGGGGTCAGAGATGAAGATTAAGTGTGGCTAACCAGCGTGTTCGGCAGCGTTGCCAATTAGACGTGTGGGAGAACGGACTGACACGCCCTACATTATTATTATTATTATTATTATTATTATTATTATTATTATTATTATTATTATTATTATTTACTTACTTACAAATGGCTTTTCAGGAACCCGAAGGTTCATTGCCGCCCTCACATAAGTCCGCCATCGGTCCCTATCATGAGGAAGATTAATCCAGTCTCTATCATCATATCCCACCACCCTCAAATCCATTTTAATATTATCCTCCCATCTACGTCTCGGCCTTCCCAATGGTCTTTTTCCCTCCGGCCTCCCAACTAATACTCTATATGCATTTCTGGATTCGCCCATACGTGCTACAAGCCCTGCCCACCACAAACGTCTGGATTTAATGTTCCTAATTATGCCAGGTGAAGAATACAATGCGTGCAGTTCTGTGTTGTGTAACTTTCTCCATTCTCCTGTACCTTCATCCCTCTTAATCCCAAATATTTTCTTAAGCACCTTATTCTCAAACACCCTTAATCTCTGGTCCTCTCTCAGAGTGAGAGTCCAAGTTTCACAACCATACAGAACAACCGGTAATATAACTGTTTTATAGATTCTAACTTTCACATTTTTTGACAGCAGGCTAGATGATAAAAGCTTCTCAAGCGAATAATAACAAGCATTTCCCATATTTATTCTGTGTTTAATTTCCTCCCGAGTGTCATTTATATTTGTTACTGTTGCTTCGCGATATTTGAATTTGTCGACATCTGTGGAGTAACGGTCAGCGCGTCTGGCCGCGAAACCAGGTGGTCCGGGTTCAATTCCCGGTCGGGGCAGGTTACCTGGTTGAGTTTTTTTTCCGGGGTTTTCCCTCAACCCAATATGAGCAAATGCTGGGTAACTTTCGGTGCTAGACCCCGGACTCATGTCACCGGCATTATCACCATCTCATTCAGACGCTAAATAACCGAAGATGTTGATAAAGCGTCGTAAAATAACTACTAAAAAATATATTTGAATTTGTCCATGTATTGTGGGTCCCTATCACCACGGCATGGCGCGTCCTCAGGTTGCAGAAAGAGGAGACGGCCTCCAGATATGGAGGGTAGCTGCGAATATATTGAATAAGCTTGTGGACAGTCGATAAGGGGTGGTCCTCCAGCTTGGGCGTTGGGCGAAGGACTAACAACAGCTTGTTACGAATCCCTACAATTATTATTTATTATTATTATTATTATTATTCATGTAGTCATTGTTTATACGGTATGTCAAAACGAGATAACAGATAAATTGGTACTAACTTAAGATATAAATGTGCACCTCAACTGGCAGCATCAGCATAAAAAGCAAACCCTAAGCCCATACATTTTTTTACAAGTTCTTTAGGCGTAAGTGGTCCCCAGAGAGAAGAGACCTCGCGGCAATCGAACTCTGCAACGTTCCAGGCAGTCCTTGCTACGTGATTGGTGGTTACAGCTTCTGTCGCAGCCCCGGCTTGTCTTCATTTAATTAATCTGTGCCCTATATTAAACTGTTACCTTATGTGGAGGTCCTATTACGCAAATACTTGAGACCGTTTAGAAACATGAGTAGCCTATAACGTAGAATGCACTAACCTGGAGAAATACAAACATCGACTGAAGCGACTTGTTTGTTCACGTTGACGTTGGCCTTGAAGAAAGGGGTTGACTGGATGTTGAGTCGTAGCGAACTTCTGAACTGGGAATAGTTTTTATGCAATATGCCATGCTTTCTTATCTAGTAATGTAAGACAAATACCATTTCTGTAATACAAGTATGATTTGGTACTGAAACAAGTACACTGGTTGAAATAACCAATTCCTTTTCATCACCTGATCAGTTTCAGCATTATTCTTTCTTCACCCACTCTTTCCAAAAGAGCTTCATTTCTTATTCTGTCTGTCCACTTCACACGTTCCACTCTTCTCCATATCCACATTTCAAATGCTTCTATTCGCTTCTCTTCACTTCGTCGTAATGTCCATGTTTCTGCCCCACACAATGAAACACTCCACACAAAGCACTTCACTAGTCTCTGCCTTAGTTCTTTTTCCAGAGGTCCGCAGAAGACGCTCCTTTTTCTATTAAAAGCTTTCTTTGTCATTGCTATCCTCCTTTTGACTTCCTGGCAGCAGCTCATGTTACTGCTTGTAGTACACCCCAAGTATTTGAAGCTGTCCACTTGCTCTACTGCCTCATTTAGAATTCACAAGTTTATCTTCTGTATTTTTCTTCCTATGACCACGCTATTCGTTTTATTTGCATTTACTTTCATCCCATACTGCTCACAGCTGTCATTTAGCTCCAGTAGCATATCTTTAGTATCATTTCCTCCTCTGCTAACAACGCCATATCATCATCTAATCTGATGCACTTTATTCTTCTTCCTCCTACTATCACTCCTTCCATGTTCTGAAAACAGTTCTTTACTATTTTGTAATTCATTTTCAGAGATTTTTTCAGACAAGTCTTTGTAATTCAATTAAATAGTTTTATTATTTTTCAGTCTGTGACTTAACATGCCATATACAAGGTATAATTCCTTTATATTAAATAATTAACTATTTGTCGCTTATGGCGACATCATCAGATACATTTATTTATCTTACAGTTTCAATATGTTAACTTCATTTTAATTCTTGCGTAACAATCAAATATCAATGTAACTCAAAAATTAAGAGTTAAAAGATAAAAGAACAAGTATTTAAATATATTATTATTATTATTATTATTATTATTATTATTATTATTAAAAGTCTTTACCTACTTATTTACAATCTTTTGAAATTATTTTGTGATTAAAATGCAAATATGCTGTGTTAATGTACGTGAAGACTATTTTACAAATCATATACATGATACGACTTGTTTTATATAATAATAATAATAATAATAATAATAATAATAATAATAATAATAATAATTCTTTATTTATACTGGCAGAGTTAAGGCCATAGGGCCTTCTCTTACACTCTACCAGGTCACAAAATATACAAGCAGTTAAAATTTAACAAAAAGTTAAAGAACAGAATACTAACATATTACAAAAAAAATAATAATAATAATAGCATAATAAAATTGACACTGAACAACATGAAAATAATACCATAATAGAAAAAAAAGAAAGTAAAATACATTAGAATATAGTGAAAGCGACTCATTTAGTACAAATGGTTAATATGGAAAAACGTAAGGAAGAATATATCAAAATGGAATGTAATAAAATAGTAATAAAAAAGAAAAGAAATACAAAAATTAAATAAAATTCACGATAAAAAGGCAATGATAATAAATTCATCGGCTGATAAAGAGAACAAAAAGGGCAAAGGAAGGAAAAAGAAATATATAGCCTATATTTTTACAAAACTATGGCAGAGAAAAGGGCTTATAACTGAAAGGACTCTAATTCAAAAAGTGCAATTTTAGTCTATTTTTTAAACTAGACAATGTCCGACAGTCTCTGACATGTTGTGGTAGAGAGTTCCAGAGATGAGCTGCAGAGACTGTGAAAGATGAAGAGTAGAAGGATGTTCTTTGTTTAGGAATGGAGAGTGTGATATGGTGTTGTGAGCGAGTATCTATTTCGTGATATGAGAACAAATGTTGAAAACGAGAAGCTAGGTAGTAGTGCTGCTTATGATTAGGTTTTTCCCCGGAGCGGTTGTTTGCACGCTTTCAATAGGAGACCTCCGGTTACCTCCGATTGATGTCGCGCAGGTTGTGTATGTGCTGTGGCGCAGACATACATTTTCCGCTGAGCATTCCTAAGCTGATTCGAGTCCGCTGACGTCCGCGTATCTTTTAAAATAAGTTGTAATTTGTTCTTGTTTAATCTCTCTTTTATGTTAATCTCTCTCTCTTTCTTCGGCTCTTTTTTATGTTGCTTAAAGTGCTACGTTAGCTGACAGATTTTTTTTCTAGTTTTGAAATTCATAGTATATGTGGAAAGGCGTATTAGTTTTATGTCATTGATCAAATTAATAACATTCAATCTAACTGCAAAACTAACGCAGAAGTAAAGCTTTTCAGTAGCTAATGTAAACATTTATACTTTAATTCTCCTAGAAACTCTCGTTTAATCGCAAACAGGGTTTGTCAATTATTATTCTAATCGGTTTAGTTACCGTAAAATATATTAAGGGAGCTTCGGAATGAAACAAAAGAAACGTGGGCTATCAATGGGATAAAGTTTACTGTCCAACATAATTTATTCAGATTCCTCACCGGAAAGGATTGGGATTATTGTGTTAAAGGGTGTCAGTATTTGAACTGCCTCTTCTAAAACGCGCCACTCTTGCTCTGTAATAAAAATATAAGCGGATATCAACTTAAGAATAATTGTAATTATATTATTACCACATGTTTCTTTAGTTTCATTTAGAACCTTAATCCAAACAGTAAAATATAACTCATATGTTTTTTATTGCCTCGAAAGTTACGTTTTAGAGAAATTTCAAGAATTTTTCCTATACTGTGGGCCTTTGGGAACAATAGCATTAAAACAATTTAAAAAGAAATTGTACCAAATGTTTTGCGTAATTGTTTTCATGAAGTTCGCGATTGTGCGATCGCTTCAAATGGTCTAACAAATTCGAAGTTCCACCACCCTTAGAGTAAATTCACCCACGAAGTTTACAGTGTGCGACTTTATTATTACCTTCAACTAAATTAAAGAATTTCCATGCGACGGATATCCGATTTGGTGCCATTTTATTCCACTCACAACTACAGTCAGTCCGTACGCGCCGGTCGTCCTTGAGCTAACTGTCGCTTCGCTCCGAACCACCGCATCCCTCCGTATGCCCCTGTTCCACCTACGGTAGTACCGGAGATCACCGGTGGAGAGCTTTATTCGTAATCTCCGATTCCTCCGCGGTAGTAGTCACTCCGATGAGATGCACTGCTAGGTAGCTAGGGTTAGAGGTTTGAAGGATATTGAAGAGTAAAGTGAGAGAGTGAATCATATAGACTCTGTTGTATATCGTATTTGTTGTTGTATGTGAACATTGTGTTATGGTATTGTTAAGTATGTGTTAGCTCTCATTTGTTAGTATTATAAAGTTTGAAATTATTAATTATAAGTTGGTGTTGACTAAATTGGAAGAGTTATTATGCCTACATTTGGTTAATCTAAATGATATTTGATTAACTATATACAGAGTGTATCAAAAGGTCAGGTCAATCCTGAGGTGATTCAGGACCTTATTTTCAACAAAAAAATCCTAATTCACTTTTTCAATATTCATCCCCGTTTCCGAGTTACACGAATATCAGGTACCGTATCTATCCCCATTTGATTCCACACCTAATGGATCTGCCTGCTCGAGAGAAGGAAGGCTAATTGTCCCCTCTCGCACGAACACACGCTTCAGCACGCCGTTTGACCTCTCGCTGCACATCCGTGCTGGTATATCTCCACTGCGGCCGTATTAATCTTTATAACGAGCTCTTCCCTGCTTGCTATCTCCGTTTGATACACTTTCTCCTTCATAAAGCCCTAGAGAAAGAAGTCCAATGGTGTTAGGTCTGGGGACCGGGCCGGCCAGACAACAGGACCACCCCTTTCAATCCGTCAACCTGGAAAATGCTGATCTAACCATTGGCGTACCGGAAGTCTGAAATGTGCTGGAGCACCATCTAGTTGATAGCAGCAAGGATTGGATAATGTGCAGCGAAATGTCAGACGGCGTGCTGAAGCTTGTGTTCGTGCGAGAGGAGCACATTTTGAGCATCTGCTCTAGACAACTGACAAATAAGCCTACCTTAACTCAAGCAGGCAGGTCCAATAGGTGTGGAATCAAATGGGGATAGATACGGTAGGTGATATTCGTGTAACTCGGAAACGGGGATGAATATTGAAAAAGTGTATGACGTTTTTTGTTGGAAATAAGGTTCGGAATCACCTCCTTAAGGACTGACCTAACTTTTTTATGCTACCTGTATATTTTGTATTATTTACGTATTCGTCTTCATTTAGAAGCAGTGGTGTGGTGTTTATAGGATATCATCGAAAGTTTTCAAAGGTAATGCTTCTTGTATTTGTCTTTAGACAGTCGTTTACCAGCTCTCATTTAGTAAGCACACATACTCGTACACATTGAGAGATAAGCTCGTTGAGAACTATTGGCGACGTATTAATATACTACACCTTTTCTTCCAAATAGAAGACAACCTTCAATGATAAATCCATAAAGCAGTAGTTGCCAAACACCACGAAATTGTGACGTAATAGAAATGCAACCCGCATACCACTATCACAGGGAGAGGGGTGAATTGGATATCACCTCAGGTAATGCATTGAAGGCAATGTAGAGACGGACTATGACCAAAAAACCAAAACAATATAATATTCTTCTACCTATTAACTACACACACTTTTCCGTGTTAACTTTTTATCCTCCTATTCATTATTTTTGTAATTTTAATAAAATAAAATATATTTTCCTATTTACCATAAAAAGAACGTATACTTTAAATCAGCAGATATTTGAAAAAAACCGATACTTTTTATTGTTTTTTTATTAATGAAATATTCAAATTACACTACTTACGTCGAAAAAATGTGGAAGTATTTTACCCCAATTAAGACATAAAAGCAAATACTTTTTATTGTTCGTTTATTAATGAAAGGTAAGGGCGTGGTAGTCTTCATAACAAGAAGAATAATAACAACGTACATTGCTCTTTTATACTTCATATAAAAATTTTACAACAGATTAAGTATCTCATATTTTTGCCATCTGCACAAAATAAATACTTTTCCTCCCATGCTCCTTAAAATTAAGTTTTTACTTATCTGTTTTCGAAAAGACATCGAAACATATTATCCCACACACTTGTAACATTACATGCGTACGTCCGCTGCTGATAAATGTCTTCACTTATATCGAAGTGATGGCTGTAAACAGAGGGTGGGGGTATGATGCCATGGTTACGCTTGAGTGGAGGCAGGGGCATGTGTCGCTACACAGCTTTTGGCGATCACTGACAAAGTATTACATTTGTAAACTTTGATGATACATCATACACACCACATAACTGCTCCTAAATAGAAGACAACATTAAAACTACAGTTGAAAACTTCTGGTAACGTAAGCTGTTATTATTACTCGTACACTACTGTAGGCCTACACATCTTCTTCTAGATAGAAGCCTCAAACTCAACAAACATGATAAAGATTACATTATCCCCTATAGAGAAATCTATACTAATAATAAAAAAAAAATGTTATGTTTTATTTAACGACGTTCGCAACTGCAGAGATTATATCAGCGTCGCCGGTGTGCCGGAATTTTGTCCCGCAGGAGTTCTTTTACATGCCAGTAAATCTACTGACATGAGCCTGTCGCATTTAAGCACACTTAAATGCCATCGACCTGGCCCGGGATCGAACCCGCAACCTTGGGCATAGAAGGCCAGCGCTATACCAACTCGCCAACCAGGTCAACTACTAATAATAAATCTGTAACCGAAATTTTTCTGGTAATTTTCGATTTTCCAAAAAGAATTGGTCCTAACATATATAATTAGCCACCCTGAAACCGAAAATCGCTTTTTTGAAATTTTTGTTTGTATTTCTGTCTGTCTGTCTGTCTGTATGTATGTTTGTTACCTTTTCACGCGATAATGGCTGAACGGATTTCGATGAAAATTGGAATATAAATTAAGTTCGTTGTAACTTATATTTTAGGCTATATGGCATTCAAAATACATTATTTAAAAGGGGGGTTATAAGGGGGCCTGAATTAAATAAATCGAAATATCTCGCTTATTATTGATTTTTGTGAAAAATGTTACATAACAACAATTTCTTTACACATAATTTGCGATAACTTTTATTCCTTGAAAAATTTTGATAGGACTGATATTTAATGAGATAAATGAGTTTTAAAATTAAAATCTAAGGCCGTGTAATGAATTAAAAAACAAATGACTTCGTCTATAAGGGGCCTTGGACAGCAACAATCGAAAGCTATGAAAGATAGCCTACAGAGAATGTTTCTGTGTTTGTATGAAGTAATATCGGAAGCTAAATTAACAGATTTGTATAATTAATTATTATTTCACCATTGGAAAGTGTAGTTTCTCTAGATGGACATAATGCTATAATGTTATTACAGTAACTTCTGATATAATATAATATAATATAATATAATATAATATAATATAATATAATATAATATAATATAATATAATATAATATAATATAATTTAAGTTATTTAAAGGGTTCAGAACCATAGTGGGCCAAGCGCCATTTACTGAATACGTAGAAAACAAGGGTTAAAATTAAGTTATTAGCATAATTCAATGGAAACCTATAAAAAGTAAAATAAAATATACACATTAAATCTAAATGATGTCAATCTTCATTAAACTATGGTTGCATGTAATAAAAATTAAGAAACATGTTAAAGGAATTGTCATTGCACCAAATGAGTGTCTCTGGACCAAAATAATCGCATTTTAATTATTTGGATGCAATTTAAATTAAGTTACATATTAAACGATTTATCCTTCTATCAAACACGAATGTTCCCTGGATCAAACGTCCTATTTTAATTATGTAATTACTTTATATTTATTTCTAACGGGTGCAGCGGAGCGCACGGGTACGGCTAGTAAATGAAATAAAACAGAAATAAATTAATCGAAATAAATCAGATAAAAGAAAAGGAATAACTAAAATAAAGAGGAAAGAGAAGAGGAAATGGGCAGAGCAACCGCATCGAGAAACAAAAGCCACATTATGATGCCACAGTAACCTGGGTCTTTTACTACTCAGTCGCTACATATTACGAATTATTAATGAAAACGAAGAGTAGCTCATTCACCTGACACTATTTCGATTAGTCAAATCATGAATGGCATTATCTCACATTGTCTGACACCTTCAGTAGTTTAAATCGACCACGTTGATGTAAAAGGCCTAAGATAGCGAAGATTTTGTTAGTTTTGGGTTCAATTTACTGTTATTAAGTCAGAATATTGCATTATAATTATTAAAATCTCCAATGGATGGCACCGTCTGAGTGCAGTTTTTTTTTAAATAACCGTAATCCTATCTAACAGCAGAACCAAGGGAACCAAAGTTATAGCTTCACTTGAGCTGCTGTTTCTCCCTGGCATTCTTCACTGTTCCATTATCGATATATCCCCTTTGCCTCTAAAAGGACTATAAATAAATAACTACACCTATAATTCTTTTAGTTTAAAGATAGCGGTATTTCCTTCATAACCTTAAAGCAGCCGTGGCGAAAATGTGACTCACGAGAATATTGTGGCTCGCAATGATAGCTCTGCATTTCTTTCACTTCCTGCCATCCCCAACCCCCACCCTCTCATTCACTGGCATCAAACTCCGTTCCATTTGCTTATTTGTCTCTGACCTGCGATTGGTGCATCATCGCAATGTCTCTCTCGAAACCATGTACCTCTACAAAAACGAAAGTTTCAAGTAGGATGGGAGGACGCATTTTTTTGTTGCCAATATGATGAGAATATTAAATGTATGATTTGTTCATAAGTATTACGAGGAAACGGTTGTATAACATAAAACAGCATTATACTACTACAAGTCACTCATAAAACATTAAAAGGTGAAGTATTATTATTATTATTATTATTATTATTATTATTATTATTATTATTATTATTATTATCTCTTTACGTCTATTCTTTTTCAGCAGATGTACGAATAATGCCGTTAGATCTTCAATTTAAACTCTAAGGGCCATATTCAAAGACATTCTTAGCGCGGGCTTCCGCTGGATGATCAGCGACCTAACGTTTTTCGTATTCATAAACCAGTGTTATCGATATGATATGATATGATATGATATGATATGATATGATATGATATGATATGATATGATATGATATGATATGATATGATATGATATGATATGATATGATATGATATGATATATGAATCCTGTACAAGTAATCAGTCCATAGCCGGGGCTAGTTTAGCACGCTCGTAGTGCGGGCTAGCGAAATGTCTATGCATAGCACCCACATATTTACAATGTGATGTTAAATGAAAGCTAGATGTAAGGACTTGACAAGTCTTGAACTTTTCAAATCTTTGCCAAAAAATAAATATCCGAAGCTTCGTTCTTTCGCTTGCTCTGTTGAAGCCATGTTCACTACAACTTACGTTTGTGAAAAATTATTTTCAACAATGAAAATAGTAAAACCAAAATTTAGATCACGACTGACAGACAAATACCTTCGTGATCAACTACGACTGGCAGTAAGTGACATAATTCCTGATTTTGAAACTTTGTCACAGAGACATTCTGAAGACAGTTCATTTTAGCTTGTGATATTGTTCATTTATTGTTCATTTCTCTCTTCGTTACACGTACTAAACATTAGTTTGTAACATTATACTGTATAAAATTATATTTAAGTGCTTGACTAAGGAAAATGAAATCCGTTAATAAGTCAGACAGTTGCTTCACTTCCCCTTCGGGTGTCCGTCTCCCTCCATTGGTGCTATGCAAGTTGCAGGTTACACAGTAGCTCGGCGCACGATGACATTTTCGCCACGGTTGCCTTAAAGGGAAGTTGTAAACTTTTTATTGCACTATCATTTTAACGTTAATTTTATTTAATAATTACAATCACAAAGTCATTGTAACATGCAAACACCCACTAAATATGCTTTTCAAATATAACAATTTCGATACAATACTATTTCTTACCTCAGATTCAAAGAAAAATACAACAGGAGCCTTATAAACACTAGACTACACTGTTAGTATTTATAACACTGAAATAATACTGCTAACAAGACAAAAACGCAAAAACACAAAGACCATGGTTATCGGAAGAGAAATAAAGGAAGTAAACGTGTGAATTAGAAGTGAGGCAGTGAATAAGTGGGCAGCTTCGAATACTTGGGGTGTAATATAAGCTTACTTACTTACAAATGGCTTTTAAAGGATCCGGAGATTCATTGTCGCCCTCACACAAGCCTGCTATCGGTTCCTATCCTGAGCAAGATATATTCATATCCCACCGCCCTCAAATCCATTTTAATATTGTCCTCCCATCTATGTCTCGGTCTCCTCAAAAGTCCTTTTTCCCTCAGGTCTCCAAAATGACACTCCATATCCATTTCTAGATTCACCCATACGCGCTACATGCCCTGCCCAAACGTCTGGATTTAATGTTCTTAATTATGTTTGAGGAAGAATACAATGCGTGCAGTTCTACGATGTACAGGGACATCATTTTATTTTTACTTCAATTTTTATTGTACCTGAGTTTTTGAATGTACTTCACTTCCACCCCTTCTACTAATGAAGTTCCCCAACTGTCCAAGACAAAGAACCAAGGCCGCGTATAGTAAACAGCACTGAGTTAGAGAGTATAGTACGTTCCAGAAATATGTTCGCGTTTTCCAGTGACGAAAGAGCTTTCAATATTGAATCATATTTTCGCACAGATACTGTCCGTTTGCCTACATCGCATCCCGATTTCCTTCACCTGCTTCTGCACCCCCCTCTGTAAAATCTGGGCTGTCTTAGCTCTTTTCTGAAAACATTAATTTCTGTTAGGAATTGGACGTTTACGTAATATTATATAACTATTTAAAATAACTTAAATAAAAGGGTCTCGTTAAGTAATCAACTGTCACGTGATTTCTCCCCTTTCTACGATCCTGCGACATAACCACTTGGACGGACAGTAGATAGCATGTCTGAGTAATTTTATCTATGCGGGTCGGGCAGAAGTGAAGATTGAATTTACAATACATAAGGTACTCTTTGATAGAGTAGGTACATTAGTTACTGGTACGAAGGACGAAACTGGTAATTGGAATTAGATGCAATAGTCTATAGTGCAATAATATGCACAAAAGAACTGAAGCCTGTATCGAAATGAACGGCTACCATTTTCAAAAATGTGTTTAAATATCCATATTATGATTATTTTTCAATTTAACTTCATTCTCTATATTGTACGCTAATGTGCTGTAGACAGTGTAATATACACTCATTGTTAATACAGTACTTATTTTGATTAAATAAAAACCTAATGAAAATTATCGAACTTAAAATCGCGATATTTCCTAGTTTACGTAAATGGATGAACTACTTTTCTTCCCTCCTATACCTAGTAGAGTGATTTGTTTGTGCTTCACGCCAGTATCATCGAACTACAGTCTTGGAAGGGGGTAGCAAACTGCGTTTCCGGTTCTCTAAAGGTATATCCAGGTTAATATTAAAAATGTTAGTAAAAATAAAATGATGTCCCTATATAATTTCCTCCATTCCCCTGTAACTTCATCCCTCTTAGCCCCAAATATTTTCCTAAGTACCTTATTCTCGAACACCCTTAACCTACATATGTTCCTCTATCAAAGCGAGACTCCAAGTTTAATAAACATACAGAACGAATTCCAAATTTCATTTTTTTAAGCAGACTAGATAACAAAATCTTTTCAACCGAATAATAATAGGCATTTCCCATATTTATTCTATATTTAATTTTTTCTCGAATGTAATTTATATATGTTACCGTTACTCCAAAGTATTTGAATTTGTCTACCTTTTCAGTAACATGAGCTGCTGCCAGGAAGTCAAAAGAAGGATACAATGGAAAAGGGAACTTAATAGGTGAAACAGCTTCTTCGGCGGACCTCTACAAAAAAAATAATATGGATCAGACAAGTGAAGTGCTTTGTGTAGTGTGTGGCATCGTATTGGGCAGAAACATTAACATTACGACGAAACGAATAGAAGCATTTAAATTGTGGACATGGAGAAGAAAGGAGCGTGTGAAATGGTCAGATTAAGAAATGAACCTATGCTAGGAAGAGTGGATAATGCTTTATCAGAAAAAAAAAAAAAAAAAAGAAAGAGAATTGGCTGAGCTACTGGATAAGAAGAAACTGCGTATTGAAGGATGCACCTGAAGGAGTAGTGAACGCAAGAAAAGTTCGAGACAGAAGATATGAGATGAGAAACGACATTAAGATACACCTATGGGATCGTATGGGACTAAGGGAAAGGCGGAAAAGTTCGAAAATTGGAGAATTCTGGATTTTCAATGAAGGAGCTATTCTTGGGCAGAAAACCATGAATAAGAATATGAAAAGATAAACATATTGGCTTTAAGGCAAGATTAATATTCGGTAGGGACGATGATAATAGTATAAATAAATAATCAAATGTCTTTTAGAGATATCCAACGTCTATTTCTTTAGTCGAAATACATTCCAAAATTCTGCGCATCTCTTCTCTGATTTCTTTCTGACATAAATTTGCAGGGACGTTCTTGGAACTGCATCTAATACTGTTGTAAGCTGAGGATCCTCTAGGCTTTCATAATTTCTTTTACTTCCGAACACGATTTAACGCTCTGTTTACGGAGCAAGAAACCACTGCCGAGGATTATTTTCTTCTACTTCAAATTTCATTTTCACATGTCGGTTTTGTGATTTCCAATAGACCTATTTTGCAGATTCTCTGTTTCATCGCTTGTTCTGCAATATTTGATTTCAATAACTGGTTTAACTCTGTGATTCAGTTTTTCCACTATCATTATCATTATCATCATTATTATTATTATTATTATTATTATTATTATAACAATAACAACATAAAGTAAACAAGAGAGTCATTTGATTATCTTTAGTATACTATTCTAACTTTGAAAATGAAAATGTGAAAGTTATATAGGCCTAATATCTGCATTTATTGACACATCAGAAACAATTCTATGTTCTGGAGGTATCACGATCCAGCACTGAAATCTTCCAGATAGTTTTTCCTAATATCCCACATATATACAGAGTGATTCACGAGGAAAGGTAAACAATTTAGGATATGATATCTAAGCCTTTTGAGTGAAAAAGTTCATAATGAACATAGGTCTGTTTTCGAGCGATGGAAGAGCTAGATGCATTTTTTTTTTGGTAAAACGTCTCGCCACAATGTGAATCAGACGTTACCATACGCTGCAGACGTGAGACGAGGCGTGAGACAAGGTCAAGGTCGCAATGAATGACGTAACATGCATCGTGAACGATGTATATAAGAGGAAGAAATCGGGTGGTGGGGCATTACAAATGTCCAATCGCCTGCCCTTGTCTGATGTAATGACACAGAACCCGCAGATAACACAAATAGCCTGCACCATCATCAATTCATAGCAGTCCAGTCAGCTACCTACAGTACAGTAGTTATACAGGTACAGTTATCGGAAGTGTTAAGTTGTGTTTTGCAAGATTCCTTATAAATTTTCGACTACAGAATACGCCGATATTGTGTATGTTTATGCTTTGTGCGGTGGAAGTTCCTTGCATGCCGTCGCTGAATATGAACGACGCTTTCCGAACAGAAGGGTACCATATCGAAGAGTATTTACTGTCTATGGGGTTGGATGAAAGACTTGGTATACCAAAGGAAAGGGGGAAAAGAGAGGCGCTAATCGACCGTATTTTGGATGCGGCATAGAGAACAGTTACGTGCAACTCTCCCGCGCGATGAGCGCGATTCACACCCGAGCGCAACAGTGCATTGAAGCAGAAGGAGGTACCTTTGAAAATGTGCGAAAACATCGACCCCAACGTCTAGAATGTTAGATATGTATGCATACGTGAATATAAACTTTAAATTTGTCCGTTATCTGTCTCTAAATGCGACTTAGTACAATGGAATATCAGAAGGTTTTGTGAAATCAAAGAGCCATATCTCCGTAACCGTTCGAAAACGGACCTGTATTCATATGAACTTTTTCACTCAGAATGACTTCAGAATTACATCCTAAATTTTTTACCTTTCCTCGTGAATCACCCTGTATACTTGCCTTATAACTATACACCTTACATATTTGCATAATGGTAGCGAGAGATGCGGGGCCACCGGCGAGGAATAGCTTAGGCAGTAGTGCGTTAGCCTGTTGATCGGGCGTGGAATTGATTTCCGCTTGGGTTTTTTCCAAGGTTTTCTCCCACTCTAAGCAAATATCTAAGGTAATCTACAGCGAACCCTCAGCCAAATACCATCTCACTATCACGAATTTCATTGTCAGTGTCGTTAAATAACCAAGTAAGGAGAAAAAGAGAGATGCAGAGCTGCGACGTTGCCAGTCTTTCCCACAATTCTGATGCCTGTTTAATGTCGGCCTTCATGAAAAGGATTCTGACTACGTGAATTATAGCGACGCCTTTTTGCGGTATTTCACAGCAGCGTTACAAATTATTTCTAACACTAACACACAAATTACGCGCTTGGCAGAAACACCATGTGACACAGCATGTGGCAAACCGACAACAGCGCTTCACATAGCAGCTGACAGAATACGATTCCTTTTTATCCCCTGGTTGAGTGGAAGAGACGCCCTCACGGTCTTAACTCTGCCACAAAAATTAAGGTATTATTATTATTATTATTATTATTATTATTGAGGTAGAAACAAATAGTAATAATAAAAACATTCGAGATTTATATAAGGGTATAAAGGAATTTAAGAACGGATATCAGCCAAGGGTAAACGTGATCAAGGATGAGAATGGTGACTTGCTTGCAGACTCTCCATCAATCCTAAACAGATGGAAAAACTATTTTGCGCAACTACTAAATGTACATAGGCCAAATAGAAATGATCGGGACGAAATTGAAATACAAACTGCTGAGCCATTTATACCCGAACCCACGCTTTCAGAAGTCGAAATTGCGATAGAAAATCTGAAAAAGTACAAGTCTCCAGGTATCGATCAAATTCCAGCAGAATTAATACAAGAGGGTGGGAGTGCATTATATAGCGAAATTTATAAACTTGTACTTGCTATATGGGAAAAGGAAATTGTACCAGAACAATGGAAGGAGTCCATAATTGTACCTATTTTTAAAAAGGGGGACAAAACCAACTGTGGTAACTTTCGAGGAATATCACTTTTGTTGACGTCGTACAAAATTTTGTCCAATATTCTTTTGAGAAGATTAACTCCGTACGTAGATGAAATTATTGGGGATCATCAGTGCGGTTTTCGGCGTAATAGATCGACTATTGATCAGATTTTTTGTATTCGACAGATAATGGAGAAAAAATGGGAGTATAAGGGTACAGTACATCAGTTATTCATGGATTTCAAAAAGGCATATGACTCGGTTAAGAGGGAAGTATTATATGATATTCTTATTGAATTTGGTATTCCCAAGAAACTAGTTCGATTAATTAAAATGTGTCTCAGTGAAACATACAGCAGAGTCCGTATAGGTCAGTTTCTATCTGATGCTTTTCCAATTCACTGTGGGCTAAAGCAGGGAGATGCACTATCACCTTTACTTTTTAACTTCGCTCTAGAATATGCCATTAGGAAAGTTCAGGATAACAGGCAGGGTTTGGAATTGAACGGGTTACATCAGCTTCTTGTCTATGCAGATGACGTGAATATGTTAGGAGAAAATACACAAACGATTAGGGAAAACACGGAAATTTTACTTGAAGCAAGTAGAGCGATCGGTTTGGAAGTAAATCCCGAAAAGACAAAGTATATGATTATGTCTCGTGACCAGAATATTGTACGAAATGGAAATATAAAAATTGGAGATTTATCCTTCGAAGAGGTGGAAAAATTCAAATATCTTGGAGCAACAGTAACAAATATAAATGACACTCGGGAGGAAATTAAACGCAGAATAAATATGGGAAATGCGTGTTATTATTCGGTTGAGAAGCTCTTATCATCCAGTCTGCTGTCCAAAAATCTGAAAGTTAGAATTTATAAAACAGTTATATTACCGGTTCTTCTGTATGGTTGTGAAACTTGGACTCTCACTCTGAGAGAGGAACATAGGTTCAGGGTGTTTGAGAATAAGGTGCTAAGGAAAATATTTGGGGCTAAGCGGGATGAAGTTACAGGAGAATGGAGAAAGTTACACAACACAGAACTGCACGCATTGTATTCTTCACCTGACATAATTAGGAGCATTAAATCCAGACGTTTGAGATGGGCAGGGCATGTAGCACGTATGGGCGAATCCAGAAATGCATATAGAGTGTTAGTTGGGAGACCGGAGGGAAAAAGACCTTTAGGGAGGCCGAGACGTAGATGGGAGGATAATATTAAAATGGATTTGAGGGAGGTGGGGTATGATGATAGAGACTGGATTAATCTTGCACAGGATAGGGACCGCTGGCGGGCTTATGTGAGGGCGGCAATGAACCTTCGGGTTCCTTAAAAGCCATTTGTAAGTAAGTAAGTAAGTAATTATTGTTATTATTATTACTACTATTTAGGCGGGAGTCAGGCTCGTGCAATTGCGCGGCTTTGGATCGGCGGACAGGCACGCTACCAAGTGAACTACGACGGAGGATTTTTATATTCTATTTTTACTTTTATACTGGTTTTTATATATTATATTGTGCCTTGATTGTTATTCTTGTGTTATTTCTAATTAATTTTCTATGCACTGTAATAAGTTGTGGCATTTTATTTGTATTAAATAAGTAGTCTATATTACAACTGAGCTGCACCCGAGCACGAGCTTTTGCTCCTTCGGGTGTACTAATTTTATACGTCATCTACTCATCTCTATAACCGAAAGGAAATAAATTATTCATATTATTATTATTAATTATTATTATATTTGTGACAGTTCCATTATTATATATATATATATATATATATATATATATATATATATATATATATATATATATATATATATATATATATTCTTAAGCCGCGTCACAATTATGACATTGTGTGGTGTGAAAACTTCTTTGGAAGGTGTCATTTCATTGTAAGATACGGTATTTGTTGAGAACGAACTGTTGATATAAGACTGGCCCTTGCACATAGAATACAGACTAGAGACGCTTTGGCATGCTGAGCGTGAGATCAGCTGCTCTCTTCTGACCGCTACTACTAGCTCAGATAGCGAGAAAAAAGAAAACATTGGATTAGCAATGAAAGGACGTCTTCCTCCTTCCCCGCCTCCTCACTCTCTTCTCTTTCTTCTTCCAGAAGTGCTTTTACTTCAGGAACTTTGTTACCAAAAGAAAAGTAAGGTTAGGGAGTGAGGCATGAGTAAGAATGGAAGTATATACCAGAGAAAAAAAAAGAGAGGGAGAGATAGAAGCTTGGATTCTAGTCTATCACATCGAGGGTTGCACAAGCAATGAATCAGAACTTTGTATAAGGAATGCTTTCGTTCAAAATCAATTTGAATTCACTTAAGAATATTGGCAAAAATATAATATTAATTTTATTGGAAACTAGATTTCAATATCGAACAAGTGAGACAGTTTCGGGTATCAGTTTACTATGGCTAATGTGGTGACCATGTAAGTCCTCAGGTATATCAATGTTACAATGGAAACTTATATTGTGGACTCGGTTCAATTCCTGACGTTGAATGGAATAATATTTTCAGTCAAGAAGATGGAAAGACATGGATTTCTCCCGAGGTTCTCTCGTTTCCTTCAACGTTATAATTTCAACTCTAGCACTCTCTGTTTCACACAGAAAAACCTAATTTCGTGTGATTTTGTTTGATCACAAACCATGGCAAGAAGTAACGAAAGAATTTCGATAATGCGGAATGGAAATTAATAATCTACACTATATTTACTACTGTCTCTGTAAAACAATCTCGGCCGAGTATATGTGTCAGTCGTGGTTGTTCAATTGGCGTTACAGAACTCCCTAATACTAGTGACAGACCACAGCCACTAATCGTGACCGTGGTTGTAACAGCGAATAGGGATTATAAAGAATGGACACTTCGCGTCGGTACCTTTGATGTAGCCGGACTGATTTCAATGACCTTCAAGCCAGCTAGAGCGTGAGATTCTGCTTTCTCCCTAGAGTTGGCGCTGACATCACACCAGCTAGCAGTCAACACAGCGAAAATATAACACATATAATTAATACATCTAGGTACATCATGTACTCAAATAAAATAAATTGGATCCATAAAATAATAAATCCGTCATTAACTTAATGTCTAGACTCCAGAGCTCCTTTATAATGAGAGTTGAGACGTTGACCCCAACAACAATTAAAATGTGGAATGATTTGATAGCACTAAACATGAAAAAACAAAACTCTTATGAGAAGTAAAACCATATACCTATATTATATTATATACAAATATTAAACGAATTTGATACATAATTTTATAATATTATTTATAATTATTTTATAATATAATTTATGATATCTGAAATATAAAATATTATTATTACAACTAGTTTGTCACTGAGAAATAAGGAAAAGCTGTTACCTTGAATTTATTTGAAGCAAAGCGTTACTGGATTATGCAATAAGGTAGGCGATGTTTGGATCCTGTGTCTCAACTCTATACCCAATTATTATCTTAGCGTATGTTCGATTACACTAACCTCTAGCGCTTGAAAGTGGAACTAAACGCTGGCGCACAGAGAAACAAAACACAGGAAAATTCGCTCAGTGTCCATTGTTTATAATCCCTATTCGCTGGTTGTAGTGTGTCACCGTCCCGATCGCGATCAGGAACTTAATCCTGTTTCCAGAACTAGATACTGGCCCTGAGGCACGGCCCAGTGGACGAAAGTAACATTTTAGTAATCTTTGGTTTCGAATCACCTTGATTTATATTATTTAGGAAGTCGTGATAGCTTCTGCTGTGGAATTTTGTTATTCCTTTCATTGAAAGAGAAAATAAAATGAATGCTAGAAACTAACATTTGGCTACTGTTAGACATATTGGAAAAATTTAAAGCAAATGTGAGAAAATGAAAAGAAATATATTAACAAACGGCACACGAATTATTTATATATAGAGGGCAACATAAGGCTGCTGAAAGATGTTTCATTTCAATAAATAATGGATTACAAACTGGAACTGATTTCCTTTTCATTTTTCTAACTTCAGTCTCCATTACGACGATATCGTTGAGATTAGGGTTCAATTTAAAAATATGTTTCATTACAAAATAATATAAATCTTAAGCGTAATGATATAAATTATATGGGTTATAAAATCTCTTTCCAAAATAATATAAATAGTAACGGTATAAATTGTATCAGTTTAGATTATAAAACATGTAAACATTTTAACAAACCAATTCCCAAACAAGCTCAAGACATAACAATTACAAACAGGGAAAAACAATGAACAAACATCAAAATAAGGTATGAACTTCAGATGTCCAGGAGAGAAACAAACATTCGAGCACAGTCTATATATACAGTCACGAATTTCAATACGTAGTAAATATGCATCCATATATAGTTGCTAACCACTAGGATCGCTACTATCGCCTCATTACAGACAATGCGAAATACTACTTGCATAGTCTATTGTTCCTAGTACCCTCAAAACTCAAGCTTCGTGACTATACCACAGTCTACTATATACAGTCGCGAAGCTCAATATGTAGTAAAAATGCAAACAGGGGTAGTTGCCCATCACTAGGATCGCTACTATCGCCTCATCATCGCAGATCTCTCTCCTAGCAGCCGACAAAATATGTTACACTTTCGTTGTCGTGTTCTTTTGGAAAAATTAACACCTTCCTTCCATTATTGAAATATTAAATGCATAAAGTTAATTTATTATTTTAATGAAGTATATTAAATTCCACCATAAACTCGAAGATACCTGCAAGAAATAAGTTAATATAATTTTTGTTTGTGCAAAACGAACTGAAATTTGCTATAATAGCTTCACTCATTCAAGATTATAGCGATAATTAACTGTGAATTGAAACCATAAATATTAATTTGCATTTCTCTTTACAACAATAATAATGGAAATATGAATTAATGGAGTAACTTACGTGTACCGGTACTTGTAGTGTAGGCTTACGTAGTTAACAAAGTGGGATGAGGTTAAGCAATAATAATCACACCAGAATTGGAAATAAAACGTGATCAATACATTTTATTGTAACAGACTTTTTCTACGTCTCTAGTTAAAGCAACAAATAAAAATAACAACAAAATTAACAGCTATAATTAAAAACATATCCTTCGAAGAAAAAATTAGGCCTAAGCAATAATAATCCCACCAGAATTGAAAATAAAACGTGATCAGTAAAGTTCATTAAAACAAACTTAATTTTTCTACGTCTTTAGTAAAATAACACATAAAAATAATAACAAAATTAATAGCTACAATTAAAAATATATCCTCTGAAAAAAAGTAGACCTAACCTTTATTTCTCTGGAAATTTATAGCAGCCTAAGTGACAGAACTTTGACCGGTATCTAATGTCCTTTCGGTTGGACTGAAACATTTCATTGTGAAATTTAAGGATATAATGTATTCTAACAGCCACAAAGAACTTCAAATTAACAGTTTTGTTTCTGCACAGCATTCTTGTGGAAACCCAGGAACCTTTCTGAATCTTTCGGAAATCGGAAAAAGGATAACTCTGGACTCTTTCTCTTACTGTTGCTACAATTTATAGCACTACAAACGTCTCCTCCTTGTCCCATATTATTATTCCAATTATTATATTTTAGCCATTAACATTTTCATTATAACCAATAACGAACATTTCACAAGCATCAATGTGAAATACGCAACGAGCTAGCACTCTAAATACGACACAGTCCAAAGTCGACCATGGACAGTCTATTGTTTCTAGTTGCTAACCGCTTGGAGCGCTTTATCACGAGATTTGCAAAAAAAAAAAAACACCTCAAGCTTCGCGACTGTATATAGTAGACTGTGAGTATGTACACAGAGAAAATTGTTTCCTCTATGGTAATTCAGCTGTTGACCAGAGGGGAGCAAGAGTGATCTAGTGTGTCCACGCATTTTTGGTAATATCGATTTGAGATAATAATGATTAAATAGGAACTTTCAATAACTTAATCAGAAGTCAGACATTCAATCGACTGTTTTAGCAGTCCATTCTGTAGACTATTATTCAGATATCAATACAGGTTCACAACTACAAATAACACATAAAATGTGGCAAACACTAAACAGTGACATATTTACGACTGAATTTGAATATGTATTTTCACAGAAAACTTTAATAGTTCATTCTTTGTAATTCAATTCACTATTCATATGCATAAACAAGCAGCTGATGTAACCTAGTAACTTCAATTCCAAACCCGCTCTATTTTCCTGTACTTTCCTCATAGCATATTCTAGATATAGGGCCAAGTTAAAAAGTAAAGATCATAGTGTATCCCCTTGCTTTAGTCCGCAGTGAATTGGAAAAAACGTCAGACATAAACTGACCTATACGGTCTCTGGTGTACGTTTCACGACACACATATTAATTAATCGAACTAGTTTCTTGAGGAATACCGAATTCAACAAGAATATTATATAAAATGTCTCTCTTAACCGAGTCATATGCCTTTTTGAAATCTATGTTCTCTTATTCTCCCATTTTTCTCCAATATCGGTCGAATGCAAAAAATTTGATCAATAGTCGATCTATTACTCATAAAACCACATTGATGATCCCCTATAATTTCATCTACATATGGAGTTAATCTTCTCAAAAGAATATTGGACAAAATTTTGTACGATGTCAACAAAAGTGATATTCCTAGAAAGTTACTACAGTTAGTTCCCCCCCCCCCTCTTAAAGATAGGTACAATATATTATGGACTTCTTCCATTGCTCTGGTACAATTTCCTTTTCCCAATAAGTTGTTGTTTAGTCAACTGTCCGAAGAAAGGTCTGAACCTCACAACTGATACCAACAAGACACCACTTATGAGGTTACTAGGCCAGGAGATAATGGGGTAGAGTGGCTATAAATTTCACTAGGCTTATAAGTCTAACAAGGAAAGATTCGGATGGGGGCAGATAAAAAAAGTTAATTTTTTTTCTCCCACCATGTTAATAATGTCAAAATAAGTGTTTATACAAATTTTGGCCATTCGACCGCAATTACGAGGCCGTCCAGAAAGTGATTTTTCTTGGGACATTTTACAGAAAAAAGCACAATTGCTTGGAAAGATTTATTGAAACAGATACAACAATTGTTGCGCTATTTGTCAACATATCCCCCACTGGAATTGAGACATTTGTAATAGCATGGATTCAATTTTTGTATCTTTGCGTCGTAGAAGTCAGACGTCTGGCATCGGAACCAGCGTTTAACAGCCGTCTCCACCTCTCTGTCCATCCCATGATACGACAAATATCTCAATTCCAGTGTGGAATATGTTCAAAAATAGCTCAACAATTGCTGTCTCTGTTACAATAAATTCTTCCGATTAAATTGTGTTTTCTTTCTGTTCACGGCCCCTGGCGAACTTATTTTTAAGATCCTCATAATTGTGGTTGAATAGCCAAAATTTGTATAAGCACTTCTTCTGTCATTATTAACATGGTGAAAGAATAAAAAACTTTTTATCTGATCCCATCAGAATGTTTGCTTGTAAGCCTTTGAACTACTGTATATTGTTCACACCTGTGGAGAACCGGTTAGCGCGTCTGGCCGCGAAACCAGGTGGCCCGGGTTCGATTCCCGGTCGGGACAAGTTACCTGGTTGAGGTTTTTCCGGGGTTTTCCCCCAACCCAATATAAGCAAATACTGGGTAACTTTCGGTGCTGGACCCCGCACTCATTTCACCGGCATTATCACCTTCATCTCATTCAGACGCTAAATAACCTAAGATGTTGATAAACCGTCATAAAATAACCTACTAAAAAATAAACTACTGTTATATCAGCAATTTAATGCGGTATGAAAGTGAAGAAATTTTATTTCGGAAAGTTGACGCGCTGAACATCCTCTAAATGGGCCGTTAATTCCAAATGTTACTTTTCGAACGGCGTCGTACTAACTAAGCGAATCATGTTGCCACGTGTACACCAGTTGTGTGTGTGTGTAATTCTTCACTTTCTGTATGTTTTAAACACGCAAATCTCTGATCTAACAACAAGAATTTCTCAAAGGAGTGCAATACAGTAGAAAAGCGTTGTCCTGTGCTATGCGCATGCTGTGTTTTTGACTTCAAGAATTCATGTAGCATAAACACACAGTACACATTCAACGTCTGAATCTTAAGTTGAAAACAAAATGTTTCCGTTATTTAAATTTATGATTTCATAGTAAATTAATCAATATAGGAAACGACTGAAAACCTTATATTTTATTATTCGCAAAAATCTCCTCTTTAATATAAAAATGTTACTGAATATTAAAAAATCAAATCGCTTATGCCGCAGCCGTGGCGTGAACGTGACTCGCGAGACATTGTGGCTCGCAGTGATAGCTGTGCATTTCGCTTGCTTCTAACCTCCGCCAACCCCCACCCTCTCACTCACTGGAGTCAAACTCCGTTCCATTTGTATTTGTCTCTGACCTGCGAGTGGCATCGTATGTCTCTCTCGAAACCATGTACGAAAGTTCCAAGTAGGATGGGAGGACGCATTTTTTGCTGTCAATATGATGAGAATATTAAATGTATGATTTGTTCACAAGTATTACGAGGAAAACGGTTGTATAACATAAAACGGCATTATACTACATGTTATTGATGGAACATTAAAAGGTTAAGTACTATTGTTGTTGTTATCACCATCATCATCATCATCATCATCATCATCATCATCTCTGTACGTCGACCCTTTTTCAGCAGATGTACGAATAATGCAGTTAGCTCTTCAATTTGAACTCACAGATTTACAATGTGATGTCAAATGAAAGCTAGATGTAAGGACTTGACAAATGTTGAACTTTCAAATCTTTGCCAAAAAATAAATATCCGAAGCTTCGTTCTTTCGCTTGCTCTGTTGAAGCCATGTTCGCTACAACTTACGTTTGTGAAAAATTATTTTCAACAATGAAAATAGTAAAAATCAAATTTAGATCACGACTGACAAATACCTTCGTGATCAGCTACGACCGGCAGTAAGTGACATAATTCCTGATTTTGAAACTTTGTCGCAGAGACATTCTGAAGACAGTTAATTTTAGGTTGTGATATTGTTCATTTATTGTTCATTTCTTTCTTCGTTACACGTACTAAAGATTAGTTTGTAGCCTTGTACTGTATAAAATTATATTTAAGTGCTTGACGTAAGGAAAATGAAAATCCGTTAATAAGTCAGACAGTTGCTTCACTTCCCCTTCGAGTCTTCGCCTCCCTCCACAGGTGCTATGCACGTTGCAGGTTACACAGTGGCTCGGCGCACGATTACATTTTCGCCACTGCTGGCTTATGGTAAGAAAAAAAAAACAAACAATTGTAAATGCAATATTTTGTGCTCTTTATAATATATGAAAGTTAAAATAAAAAACTGTTCGTGTATTTGGAATACTTAACACAAAATATAATCGAAGAAAACATTACTTTGCACATATTATTGCAATTATGCGTAGCAGCAAGTCTATAGTGTTACATTAGAATGTAGTGGAGGCACAGTCTATCACTAAACATGAATGCATAACGGACTTACTGTCGGTGACTCAGGAGAAGACGAGAGCGGACTGAGGAGGAAGGGATGTGAACAGATAACGTACGACAACACGCGCAATATTTGTACTGCAGTAAGCGGAAACATTAGGTCTCCTTCTGTTCAACTTAGCTTTAATTTCCATACGCATTGTTACTCATGTTTCCTGCACAGTAATAACCTGGCTACTGGGATGCTTATCTGAGCGATGTTTACAATAATCAACAGCGATAGTCAAGAAGGTCACATTCTTTCCGCTCGTCTTCTCCTGAGTAACGGACAGTAGTTGGAGAGAGGCAGCACTCACGAGTGCTGGGCGCTCTCTTCGCCACCCCTTGCGAAAACTGCAGTAAACAAACAAAACACTGTCCATAACAAATCTCGCAGGATCTGCCTGAGATATGAGACTGAACTTCGTGCACTTAATAAAACACCATCAAGTGATTAAACTGTATCTAGATCTCCGTACGGGCTATTCCATCTCAAATCGACCGAAATATAAAGAAAAATGACCTTGCAATTTTTAAATACAATGAAACTTTTTCTGTCCGTTGACAACTGTGATACAATGTTTTGTGCAAAGTTTGAGGCATCAGAACTTCATAGTGTTTAAATTTAAAATATTTCAATTTATCGTATTTTCATAAAATTAGCAACTTCAAACAGTTGTGGCTGCGAAACCCTTTCACCCAATGATCAAAATCATGGTTTATTTTGATGCTGAGAAATTAAAGTTTATATTGACATGTAAACAGTTTTTCTTACTTTTTATGGAAATGGAGAAATTTAGATTTTTCTTCATTAAGACGCCTTTGCCCATGAAAAAATATTTTTAAAATATATGGTTAGATTCCGCATTGAAAGTACAAATAAACACATATTTTTTACTGGTGCGCCGTTGATAAGAAAGTATTGAAAAATCAAATAAAGAAAATAAATAGTACGCGCGTGAATAACTAGCTGACTGTAGGTAGTTGAGACAAGCAAGGCCCGGAGACAAACACGTGATGTATCGTCTAGCAGTCATGGCTGTGCTAGCTTTATCACAAGTTTTCATAAACACAGGAGTAAAATGACACCCAACGCTCGCTTATCTTCATCTCTCGGCCAGTGCGTGCTGTGTTTCGCCTTTCAAGTCATGTGAATATAATTTATTTAATACCCTCGAAACTTATAGCCGTGACACTAAGCAAACAATGCCGAATTCCTCTTAATAATGCAAGCTTTTTTCTCAATATTTTTTACATTTTTACAAATGGGCAAAAAGCCTAAATGTAAGTAAAATCAGATTATCTGTCTCTCCGTATACAATAAAAATAAGGATTACTTCTTAACATAACCTACTAAATGTCAGCTTCAAAACAAGCTCTCGTTCAATATGATTCCAGAGTTCTGAGCGCTGAAAGAGGCTTGTTTTCATAAAATACGCTAAACTTGTCGCTCAATAATACGAAAACCGTTTGACTTTCGATAGTATATTTTTTGAAAATGCACTCTCCTCAGCACCTTGAATAAATAGGGAAAAAATTAGAGTATTAAAAATGCGAGGTTTTTTACTGATCGATTTCATATGGAATAGTCCATATGTTCCTTAACGAGAATAACAAATTATTTAAAATGTAGAGTTTTTCTACAAGTCCACAGAAGCTTTTCATGTGTTTCCATGATCCTCATGGCTTATACCCAAAGCAAAATTGTTGGTAAACGTTACATTTATTCATTCCTAGTTTTCTGCCAAAGGACAGGTCTTTCACTACAAACCCAGCATTCTCCAATATTTTCTATTTCCCGTCTTCCTTTTTTGTGTCCGCATATATCCATGTCGTCTATCATCTCATATCTCATTCTGCCCGTAACTTTCCTCCTGTTCACCATTCCTTCCAGTGAATTCTTCAGCAGACAGTTTATTCTCAGTCAGTGGCCAGTCAATTCCTTTCTCTTTTCCTAATCAGTTTCACCAACATTCTTTTCTCACTTACTCTTCCTAGCACAGCTTCATTTCTTATCCTGTTTGTCCATTTCACACGCTCAATTCTTCTCCATATCCACATTTCAAATGAATCTTGTCGCTTCTCTTCACTTCGTTGTATGGGTAATGTCCATGTTTCTGCCCCATACGATGTCAAACGCCACACAAAGCACTTCACTAGTCTCTTTCTTAGTTCCTTTTCCAAAGGTCCGCAGAAGATGCTCCTTTTTCTTATCATTGTTACACTCCTTTTTTGACTTCTTGGCAGCAGTTCATGTTACTGCTTATAGCAGGCCTGCACAAACAGCGCTCAACTAGCGCGCGCGCTCCTTCGGAGCGGGAGAGCTGTGTTTACCGCTCGCCGAAACGGAGAGGAAGATACGTCAGAATGACATAGACTTGCTATAGGAAGGGGGGAGGGAAACGACCACTCAGTTATGTATCTAGTGGATTGCAGTGTGTAGGCCTATTCTCAGTAACTGTTTCACGTTGCTTACCTACTGTTACAGTACAGTATGGAGGAATCTAAAAGACGGAACATAACATTTAACATTTAACGATTTACAGCTCGAACTTATTGATCTTCAATGTGACCTAAGGGCTAAAGATCGTTTGAATAATACTACTAGCCTGGTTGAGTTTTACAAGACTAAACATTAGCAATAATATCCACGACTACACAGACTGACTGTGAAAATGATTGCTATGTTTGGCTCAACATTTATATTTGTGAGCAACTGTTTTCTATAATCAACTTTAATAAAGGCAGACATCGAACATCTGTAACTGATGTTTCATTACGATCAGTAGGCTACTGTTCCTTTCAGCTGCCAACAGCATAAAACCTCGTTTTCATGTACTGATAAATAAAAATATAACAAAATGACAATGTACATTTAAGTAGCTATAGAATTTCTATTACTTCTGTAAAATAAATATTTCTTTATTAATTAATAATAGTCCAAGATAGTTTTGCAAACACTGAACGGGAATTCATTTCATAAGCACTCGTAATAGTACTTCCTTTTGTGTACATTTTGTACGAGATCACCCCTTGTTCCAGTCCACCCTTATACAGAGCGCAGCTAATATCTGCATTCCGCTCGTGAGCTGTGTGCCGGCTCGGAGAGCGCAAACCTTGTGCAGGCCTGGCTTACAGTAAACCCCAAGTATCTGAAGCTGTCCACTTGTTCTACTGCCTCATTTCGAATTAGCACGTTTACCTTCTTTACCTTCCGATAACCATAGTCTTCATCCTGTTTGCATTTATTTTCATCCCATTTTGCTCACAGTTGTCATTTAGCTTCAGTAAAGCCTTGGTTTTTTGTGAACCGACACATGCGAGTTACGAGGCCTGCCTCGCAAAAATCCGGACTACACGAGAGATATTTTCCCTGTTCTCTGTATTTTTAACTTAAGGAGTTGAAAAGTTTAAAACAAACCAGCAGTGTTATCTACAGGTAATACAGGGACATCACTTTATTTTTACCAACATTTTTAACATTAACCTGGCCATACTCGGAAACTCTGTTACCCCCCTTCCATTACAGGAGTTTCGAGTTGCTAGTGCAATATGTAAACAGATCATTTTACTAGTTATAGGAGGAGAGAAAAGTAGTGTATTCATTTATGTTACAGGGAAATACAGTATTATGATTTTCAGTCTGATCATTACTTTTACGGTATCAAAAAACAGTAGAATAGTAACAATTTTTTTCACAAACTCAAGTCTTCAGGCGGTTATATTCATTATGTAATGTCTACTTTATTCAGCATGTTACTAACCTAATTTATCCTTGAGAATTTTGTGGGCACGTAAGAAACCCAAATTTCTACAGCTAACTTCTTGACTGACTTATCAGGACTTCCCTGCATCCTTTCTCTAGTATCTTCTGCAGCATCTTCTGTCACCTTTGTAGGCCATCTTACACTTTTCTTCCTTCCTGTGCACTCTGTTACTCTAAATTTATCTACCAGATTAATGACATTTCTACGAAAATATTCCGTAATGATATAATCAGGAAATTGTGAAAAAAAAAAAAAAAAAAAAAAAAAAAAAAACTGTTGTTCACATTCGGTTATATTGTAATTCCAGTTTCCATCATCGTCCTTCATACCTACAAACAGTAAAACAAAACTCTTGTTTAAATAATGCTGTTAAGTATCGTACCATATTATAGGCTACCGTACTTTCGGTAACTCTGATCTTCACTTGTGCTCGGTCCACACAGATAAATTCAGTTATGCTACACACCATACCTGTGTGAAAATAAACTTCATTAATATAAGATCTTTCTTCTATAGAAAACGCAACATATTTTTGAAACACACTGTACTCTGTACTGTTTATTTCACTGCTAGCAACAGCGGCCGTAAGTTTGTGTGACTGACGTTAGCAAGGACATTAGTGAAAGGGGTGGGAGTCAAGTACATTTAGAAACGCAGGTACAATAAAAATTGAAGTAAAAATAAAATGATGTCCCTGTACATTATATCTCTATGTGATTCATAGCTCTATATTACCTACTGTATGTTTATTATGTTTTTAGGGCTATATAAGATTTACCTACGATGATCTTTCTTTTTGTAGAAAACACCACAGTATATAATCAATAATGCCTTTTGTCATAACTTCACTATTAACACGACAAATAAACAACGAAGTAATATCAAAGCGAATGGCACATTGCACCTTTTTTATGAGAGAGTCCTGGTAACTTTGCACCACTGCAATCTGTAAAAAACCTCTGCATCTATTTCGTCTCTAATATGAACTGGAATACGCAAATCAGATATATCTGTAGAAAAGTTTTCTCTATCATGCATTCTTTGAAACGCCTGAAAAATTTCCTTCCTACTAAACTCAAATAAATTCTAGTACAGACCCTTGTAATGCCACACTTTGACTATTGTGATGTTTTATAAAGCGACCTAAATGATGAACTTTCTCAAAAACTTCAACGTGTACATAATGTCTGCGTCCGATTTATTTTCAATATCCGCCGACATGATCATAATTATATCGGAATATTCTCTACGACTCTCCTGGCTCCGCTTGCAAGATCGACGTTTAGTACATTCTCTTTGCCTGCTATATCGAATTATACATGATTCCACACCCAACTACCTTGCCTCTCGGTTTACTCTCCTAGCTTCACATCATAATCGTAATACACGTTCACAGCACAATCTGTTGCTATCAATACCACGTCATCAGACATCTCTGTACTCAAGTTCTTTCTCAATAGCCATGGCCCGCTCATGGAATTCGCTGCCCCTGGAAATCAGGGGTAGTCTTAGTCCTCAATTGTTTAAAATTAGGTTGTTTAGAAATATTTTAAACGCGTAGAATTAGTTTTTTAGGTATAATTTTTATTTATTATTATTACTATTACTACTATTATTATTATTATTATTATTATTATTATTATTATTATTATTATTTTTTATTTTACACAGTCATTACTTTATTTTTCCACTAGGTAATTGTCATTGTCTCGATGTAACACGTGCTGTGCTGATCATACTAATTCTACTATACCTTTAGTTGTGAGATTATATTCATATGTATTAATTCTTTTTTTTTAAGTTAATACTTGTATACTAGAATGTATTTTCCTGTTTGTGATTATGTATTCAGTCTCTTTTTTATTATATACATATAATATTTTTTATTATTATTATTTTAAAGTTAATACTGATTGTGTATATGTATTCAATCTCTCTTTTTTACTTTATTATGTAATGTTTATTAATATTTTAAGCTAATATTTGTATACCAGTATGTATTTTTCTGTATGTGATTTGATCCTGGTTGAGTGGAAGAGAAGGCCTGATGGCCTTAACTCTGCCAGGGAAAATAAAACTATTATTATTATTATTATTATTATTATTATTATTATTATTATTATTATTATCTTTTGGTGGCCATAATAACACAATCTTCTATGGACCTAGTCTTGATGATATATAATGCTCCATAGTAATTTGCACTATTCTAGTGAAATATCACTCTTTTTTTTAATTTTGACACAAAGCACCTTTCCATTGTTAAGTATTCATTTAACATTTCATAGCGTGCTTTGGGAAAACGACTGATTTAGTTCCCACTATGCTCAATCAATTTAACCCAGATAAGACTGAATTATTTTCAGTGTCCTATATATATATAGGACGTCAGTCATATCCCCATGCAAAAGCATTTTTGACACAAATATATATAAATTGTTTAGCTTAACAATACATCAAATTAACACAAAATTATAATATCACTCACAGACAATAAGATTATTGTATTTTTCGAGAATGTTTATGGTATGTGATACGTGATAAAACATTTTACATGTACACCAACATCACACTTCACACATATTATTGTTGTCTTTGTGTGACACTGTCTACATCGAGTTTGTTTTTCTTGAGATACCACAAAATGATTACCACCAGCAAGCCTTGCATCTTTTTGCTCAGTCTTAGATGAGATGGTCTACCGCAGTGGTCGTCAGCATTCGCTGAAATGGGTAAAGGGTAAGTGCAGCAGGGTTAGGTAGAGAGCATACCCGCCAGCAGCCACAAATGCACCTGCGGGTAAGAGACGATAGCCCGAGAGTGCAGTGAGTTGACGACCGCTGGTCTACCGCTTGACTGTACATGTTGAGCAGTGGATTCGAGAACAGATACGACAAGACGTTTGCGAAATGCAAGATGATCGAATTTTTTCGTTGGAGTTTATCTTGTATAGCTGCCATGCATTTTGTTCTGCTACGTCAATGCAGACTAAAGTACCATTTCTTGCTTCTAATAGATGTTTTGTACAGATTGATGTTCTGGTCCACCCATATTTTTGTTGTACTAATATATGATATTGGGCTATTTCACTGATATTTCTTCTTCAAATTTCTAGAGTATCTTGAAACTGTGTGCACGGAAATTGAAAAATATAGTATTTCCCTGCTGTATGTCAACTTCTTCCCAATTGAAATTTATTATTCTTTCTCTTCATCTGTATATAGGTTGCTCAATCACTATATTTCTACTGCCATTCTCACCATCGCCTTTACTATGTTCATCATCACCATTTAGACTTTCGTCATCATAATCATCCATTCCCTCTCCTTGTGTGTTGAGGGTTACTTCCGTGTCAGCTCGCAACTGACTACTCTTGGTTTCATAAGTAAAGAACCTTCGTTGCAGGGTTGGGTTCAGGAAGCCATAAATCTGACTGACAAGCTCCCCCAATTAGTGAAACTGTGGACAAAGATACCGCCAGGAGACCGCCGAGAATGCTGTGTTGTGAATTTTCCATTTTTGAAAGAATCCAACCAGTTGCAAAAGAAAATACATTTAAAGAGTCCAGCCAAGAGCAAACGTGGCAACAGCTTCCCCGAACTGGCCTGTCAATCACTGTCATCTGTGCAGAAGTGGTGTGAGGCCAGGGTTCTTTACTTGTGGAGCCGAGAGTACCAGGCATACTGTCAATTGTAGGGTTATTTTCATCACCAGAATCCTCATCAGTTACGTTACCACACGCATATTTTGGTGATAAAATGGTGATGGAAATGTTATTGCACTTAGGTATAGCAACTTGGTCGTCCTGAATCATTTGTAAGTCTTCATTTAGTGAAAACCCCCTATAATAACATGAGTACCATCAGTCTCACGAAATCTCCCCTTTTATGACTGACGTACTACATGTAGTACGCCTAACTTTACCATGATATGGCATAACACTAAATAAAAAATTGAATCTAATTATGAATTATTATATACGAAGTACATCATACGAGTATGCCCTATCAATATCAAAAGCATTATACCTATAGCATGTGATATATACCGACTTCGAGAACAACATGTTCTGCTCCACAGCCATGACTCGCACAAATATGTTCACAACAATGACTATGACAGACTGAACATAATAAAAAAAATTGGAGGCAATTTATAACACATAAGGATTATGATATCATGATTGCCGACTATGAAAATCTTACACAACAATGTTAAAAAATAAAACGTCCGGTGTCCTATATATAGGACGTCAGTCTTATCTGGGTTAAGAGAGCAGTGTGTTACGATAATAAATGAAATAATTTTAGTTTTGTTCTTTAAATGCGCAGAAATATGACCTGAACAAATGTAACTTCTCGTTCTGGAAAGCAATTTTAAAATGTTACATTTGTTCGGATCAAATTTCTGCACATTTAAAAGACAAAATTAAAATTCGTTCAATCATTTATTGCCAAAATACACATATCTCTTAAATTGACTGAGCGTAGTGGGAATTAACTCAATGACTTTTCACAAAACACACTATGAAATGTTTAATGTAACACAATTTTTATCCCGGAAAGGAAGCAAAAACGAGTAAAATTGTATTGTAATGAAAAACAAATATGTTTGAAATATCTCAAAGAATAACCCCCCTGAAATTAATGGCATTACTTACGGTTCATCCTGTATATTTATAATGTAGTAAAATATTTTTCTAAGTAAACAAAAATATAGAGGGCTAATTATATATCGCATGGAACTTAAAAAAAAAACTGAAATCAGTCGGAGGTAAAATTTTGACCGGATTTGTTCGATTTGACATAAATCTAACCGGCAACAGTGTATGCGGCTGAAATCAAGACACGCAGTTGAGTCAAAGATGTGGAATCGAGTCTTACGGCTGGTTCACAACAAACCGGAAACGAGAATCGGAACGAAAACGAAAACGGTAAAATTGTTAAAATATGTATACATTTAAATGTGAGCATTCACAATTAACGAAAATCTTGCCGGAGCCCGAGATGGGGAACAGAGAGTTGGCCAAGTTTCAACTTTGGCATTCACATTTCCAATCACAGCCCATTAGATTCATTCTATTGCCATCTAAAACCTATTTTGTCGTCGTACATTTTGTAGCAAGAAGACCGTGACATAACCTATGCATTATTTTGTTCTATGCTCTGCATCATGGAGCAAGTTTTATTTGATGAGATTCTAACATTGAAATCCTCACATTTACGATAAGCGGCGCGCCTCGTATAAAGATGAGAAAATCAAGGAGAATACGTGGCTTTCAATAGCTGCATCTTTGAACACCGATCGGAAGTGAATCATATTTTATTACTGTATTGGTTGTATTACACACTACATATTCATGCTTCAATTCAATAACTACTGTTGTGTTCATTTTTGTTCTATTACAAATGTTTCTTCTCTAATTATTTTACGTTATGGTAGACTTAAAATAGGTTGTGATAATAAAGATGCATGGGTATATTTATAGTACCGTACCTAATTAAATGTTTCAGTTGAAATTTCGAAGTTGGTTAACCTGTGTTTATGTTGGCTGCCTTGTACTCATGAAAGAATGCCATTGGTCAATTACACACAAATAACATCAGAATGCGTAATATCGATTTTACATATCGTTATTGACATACATATCGATATGCATAGTCGTCTACGTCCTCGGTTTATTGTGAATCAAAAATTTTCATATTCACGTCCTCTGCTTCTCGTTTTCATTCAGGTTCTCGTTCCCGGTTTATTGTGAACCAGCCTTTACAGTATTCTAGAACATGAAAGTCTGGCCGCAGTCATTGTGATGCCAAACTTTCTGTGCTCGCTCGCTTGGCGGCTGACTACATTACAATAGTCTCGCCATTTATCCGTATATTGTGAAGACAACATTTAAGAAACATTTTCAATGCAATTCTCCACAGTGATATACACATTTTCATCATGGTAAACCTTCAAGTTTACGTTGGGAAAAATTAAATTCTATTATCGCATAAATAGGTCACTATCCGTCCGATACATGAACGACGTCTCACATGCAGTTTCTTTGAATTACCGGTTACAGTAGCGAATATTTGAATCCTCTAGATTCAAAACCCCCTAAGGACCATTTTGTTCAGAACTGAGTTATGCCCATATATTGTTTGCTAAGAATCAAGTCTAATTACTTATATAGTTTGAATTCAAAAAGCCACTAAATTTAAAGCAAAACGTTTATTAAAAGTCACTGTTAGGTTGAAAATTCCATCTATTTGCCACCAGTTATACTGTCAAACTAGGCTACATTAATTTGTGAAAGTGAATATAGAGGATTTTGAATCTATAGGATTCATTTGCATTATTTCAATTTTATTTATTTCAAATATACAGAATAAAGAAATATAATTACAAAACAAACAAAGAGAAATACAAATAAAATAATACAAGCAATATAAAAAGAAGATACAGTAGTATTAACAAAATTTGAGACCGAATGAGCAGCGCTCGTGCTCGGTCGCAGTTCAGAAGAAGAAGAAGAAAAAGAAAGTTAGCTTCCCTCATGAAAAGGTTGCCAGATTTGACAAAGCGTATTACATACAATTTGGAAACACACCTAAAAGGTAAAATAATATACATTTGAAACGATGAGGGAATCAAATATACAAAATGTCAGAAAAATTTACACCTAAGTAGCATTTGTGCTCATTTATAGTTAAGAAAGGCGGGGGGGGGGGGAAATATCATCAGATAGGTTAGAATGATATGAATGCCATATATCGCGAGAAAATAATAGTACAGATTTGTTGGCATTGATATCTAAACCAATCAACAGCCATCGGTTAAGATAACTTGAAATTTCCATTATCACTCCCATACAAATGATTTCTCAATATCTGAACCGATCCTTTGAGGGCACTAATGGCTATTTCCTTCACAATGCTGTGTGTTAGCCTCAGGTTTTTACATTTGTTGGCAAAGAAGGAGGGTATGGTACCTCGTGCTCCCACCATCAGACCTATCACATCAATGTGGGACAGGCTATATTTATCCTTATAGAACGGGATTGTTGGTTAATAGATCCGTTTCTTTTCACTGTCCACCTCATGCGGTTGATCTGCATGTGTCTCAAATCTGATGGTGGGACCGAGAATGTATGCCGAGTTGTTCTTAATGACAATGATATCAATTCGCCGATCACTTCCTTGCGTGGCTAGTCCCTGCACCTCTTGATGGGCTGTAAACCCTACTTCCTTCAGTGCCTCGGCCAGCATAGAACGGACAGCATGGTGACGGATGTTGCGAAGGGCCTCACTATAGGGGCAGAAGCCAAGGGTATGGGGAAGAGTTTCAATCTCGCTGAGACAGCGCCTACAGCGGGTACCATCCCGACTTATACCCGGTACAGCTCGGACCGGAGCGACATAGCCTACCATTTTAAGGGCGTCTATCCATCCCGAGAGGGTTAGACCTTTGTGATTTCTTATCCAGCTGTTTGCTGGGGGGAACTCTTTGTTAAGAATCACTCCTTTCCCCTTTTGTTGCAATGTACATCAATTTTCTAATTCTTTTTCTCTTAAAGCGTCTCTAACTTTTCGACAGTCCACAAAATTTTCACGATTATTTAAAAAAGAATTAGCAAGAGTTAATTTAAGGCTATTTAAACATGTTTTACTCTCCTCAATAAGGTCCCTAGTGGAAGTAATGTAAGGATCATTAGTTTTGTGTAATACCCGTAATACATATGTTGTATGTTGTAGACCTTTATATTTACGATGTGTATATACCATAGAATCGGATGTGTCAGCTGGTAGGTGCAAAATTTCTTTAAGAGTGCTTTTAATAATTTTATCGGCGTTATCTAAAAAAGTAGTAGTATAGATAGATTTTTAATCCTCATTTCTCATATATTAAACCGTGTCGGACTGTAAAGAAAACAACTATTTCAATATCCATATTTTATATGTCGTACAATATAATTTGAACTGGTAATGTAAATTACGGGAAAACGGCTGAATGGATTTTAATGAGTGACCCCTCATTTTCATGCGTGGCATCCAAAGTTTTTCGGAAAAGTAGTAGTTTTCAGTGAAATGTCAATTTTCCTACATAATTTTCCTATTTTCCAAAATCCATCTGTTGTCAGTTTCGAGAACTACTTTATTGAATCACGGCCGACTTGATTGAATTTCAAAACAAAACACACACTACAATAAACAATAGGCTATTACAAGAAGGCCATGGCCTGCAGGATTGCCGAAATATTTAGAGCTCAATTCAATTTGTTATTAAAAACTGATTCTGCAGTGTATAATTTTCTGAGTACAGCTGTGTATTGGATATTCAAATCTACGAAACGTGAGATGGTTTGATGACATTATTACCATTAGAAATTAAATATTATTATAGTTAATATCATGATGCGTCTATTGTTCATTAATTGTACATAATATTGATGCTATATTGATGACATGAAAGTGAAACGTTTTGAGGTTATGTAAGTAAATGTAGAGAATATCTTAATTTAGATCTTCATTTCTATAATTTACTGAGTGGCTGCTATATATAACTACAAAACTTAAGTAAGATAATAATATTGTTATTAAAAATCAAATATTTTTATACTTATTAACCCAGTGGGGTTGGGTCTTTTTCATATACTTAATGGCGGTGTAGTGTAGATATTGATATGTGTCATTGTCTTCAGTACTGGCTCGAGAGACCGCAAAAATTACAGTTCCTAAGGAAAGATAAAAAGGTATTACTTACTGATAAAATAAGAGGCCTAGAAAATTTTGTAGTCTCCAGATCATTTCAGCAAGATCTCTTAGTAGGATAAAATGATTTTACGCTCTACATTTCAAGTTCTACATGCAGCAGCTATTCGAAAATGCTGTTGTTCGAAAGCTTAGCAAACCTGACACTTTTTTAACTTTTGCCTACAATCCACAATGACCTGAAATAGCTGCTGCTATCGTCCTGACATTGATACTTGGGTTTTCGCGTTGAAACTCAAAAACTGAAGTTGGATAGGTTCAAGAAAAAGTATTTGGCCTAAAAAATCCATTCAGAGGGAGTATGTTTCATTATTATGGAAGCAAATAACTATCAAAAAGACAAGTATTTTTCATTGAAAATAAATCTGAAAAATTTTTATTTTAACGTCTAACGAACTTAGTTTGCAGCAGCATTTGCTGCACAAGCCACTAGTATTATAGTATTGTGAAATTTTAATTTTCCTATCAATTTCTTTCTATTGTTCTATTAAAATTATAGCATATTACCTATAAACCTGTTATATCCTATAGGATACTTTGCGAATTTAAGGGTTAATAGTTACAGCAGGGATGGGTTTCGGTGGGAACAGGAAATGCGAATGTTCAGTCGGTTTCGGTTAGATTGGGAAAAGATTAAATGATTTCCCGGTATTACAATGAGAAAGATAGGACATGAGTTTGGGTAGTGAGTTGACATCATAGCGTAACTTACCTCTGATGTTAGTGTAACTTTATAGCAGAAAAAAAATTCACGGGTTAGTCCTGAAACCGTTAGGCTATATTTTAGTGAACTGGTAATATTTTTATTGGAATGATGGAAAGCGAGATTTTATAAATGCCAGTATTCTAGCATGAGTTATATTACGTAAGGAGAAATACTTTATTTTCTTTGACTACGCTTAAGGTAGATATTAAGCTTACCTTCCCTTTTTTTTTACTCGTTTATCTAACGACGCTGTATAAACCACGAGATTATTTAGCGTCAATGAAATTGTCGATATCCAGATGAGGCCCAGGATTCACCATAGATTACCTAACATTTTCCTTACGGTTGGGTAAAACCTCGGAAAAATCCAACCAAGTAATCAGCCCAAGCGGGAATCAAACCCGCGTCCGAACGCAATTTCGAATCTGCACGCAAGCGCCTTTTAAATAACAATGAAACATCGCAAAGGAATACACTCGATCATTCACTATTTCGTAGTGTCGCCTAAAAGAAATTTTATGTGGTATTGAGATCATTAAAATAATAATAATAATAATAATAATAATAATAATAATAATAATAATAATAATAATAATGATAATATTTATTTATTCTGGCCAAGTTAAGACCATCAGGCCTTCTCTTCCACTTAGCTAGAAACAAAAGAAGCTGATACAATTTTACGGACTAAAATTATTTAATATATATATATTTTTTTTTTCAAATTTCATTGCAATGAATTCATAATTTTCTATAAGAAAGAAGCAAAATGCTTCTACTGCAGTCAAACGAATCCCAGTTAACTTTCTTACGAACCGTACACCGATTATTTTACATGGACTATCATGTTTCAATTCACTGCAGTAGCTGGGATTTGAACATATGATCTTTGACTAGTTATGTTGGCCATACTAATTTCTTTGAAATATTCCCAAATTCATTATATTTTTCTTAATTCCATATTATATGAAATAGACGTTCATTACGGTTTATGAAACGGATGGAAAAGAAACACATACAACTCGGAAAATATTCATCCAGTTTTTTTATGAAGCAAATATGTTTATCCTAAATTATTGCAAAATGTATTTTTATAATGATTTGTATATATCCATAGAGAATAGAGATTCTAAAATAACACTTTCTTCCTTGAAAGCTTTAGTAGAATGCTAATGAAGAAACAAGTTGGATTCACTTTTGTTATAGGCTCCAGTTCGACAAGAATACTAGCGACCATTGGACCGTGTCATTGCTTATAAACTACGGGAATCTCTTACAGCAAAAATGGTGCAAGTGAATTCTCGATGCCCATCCCTAAATTACAGCATTATTGTGTATAAACAAGTACTTACTGTAGTCTAGAAGATCCAGGCTCTGCATTTTATGGATCACTGGAATCTGTACTAATAGCGATGTATTCTTTTCGTTTCATGGCTGTTTCATTAATCTGTGGTGTCACCATAATGTTGTATTCAATAACCAGAAATACACTAAAGTTACATTTTGTCTAATATTTAATTTAATAAGATTCTGAAACCACGTATTATTTGTAATGAAACTATCAGATCTTCAATTATCACAACGTAAACAGCGTTGGAAATTCATATTTCTGTTTTTAGTTAGATCACTTCACTGGTTTCCACACTACTACACTCCACAAAAGTTTTTTTCTGTCTTCAAGGAAATGGAAGTAGCTACAGCAGCGCCAATCACGCTCGCCAGCAATCACCGGGCCGTGCCGAATCATGTGAAACAAAAGAGAACAGAAATGTTGCGGCCGACTATAATGGCGGTCTGATTCAAATGCTTATTTCGTCTAGACTAGATAAAGTGACTGTTATTTCTGAATAAGATAAAGTGATTGTTTGTTCTGTGTTCTAAAGTGAAGCATATTCTTTCCTGTGAATTAGTGTTTATAGTTTCTTAGTTTTTACACAAGTATTTTTCCTTCTTTCTTAATTCTTTTCTCTTATAGAACTTGTGTTTTTGCGATAGCTATTCAAGATCCTAGATCTACTAGCTTGGACACTTGTGAAATAAGTGATAATCTCAACACATTATGTGACATAGCATTAATAAATTGCGATTCAGAAAATATGGAGATTAGTAATCAGCCTAATACTAATAATGATAATTTTGTTTTGAACCCATCTATTCTTTCCAATGACTCAACAATCAAACAAATGATCTTTGTAAATTGTAAACTTTGCTTGTAAATTGTAAATTTCTGTTTCACAATTTTTGTTTGTAATGCTGAACTTTACAAAGGAAATCAAATCTTTAAAAATTAAATTTTTCTCACTTTACAAGTATTCTGTTTCACAATGAAGAGTAATTTTACAAACGTGTAAATTTTACTTGTACATTTTCTACAATGCTTCTGAGATGTGTAAAGTTTGATATTGCAACAAACAAATTATGAATAAATACAATAAAGAAATATTTATTAAATTAATTTTTGAGTAACTGGATAATATTAAGAATTAAACTAAAGCAGTTTTGATGTTATTAAGGAGTTCTAATGACTCAGACGAAGATAGTGACATGTTCTGGAAATCATTTTCTACAAAAACCTTTTTACTTATAATAACATAATACATAAAACTCATGAAAATCTATCTGTCATGTATATTACAATGTATATTCGTTAATTTGTTCAAGTTCTAGATTACATGTTTTTAACATATCTGATGATGCCGAAAAGGCAAAAGCGTTAATATTCTATACATGTTGTAGCAAATAAACATTTGCAAATAGATAAATCTTATGGATTGAACTCAAAATATTTTCATTATATAATTATTATTATGTTCAAATTTCACTAGCTTCCAGTAATGGGCTCAGAAATCTAGAACAATTTGAATTTTCAGAATTTAAACCACTGACAACTTGTGTCACTGCTACCAACATAACAATTATAAAATCACTACCAGTTGTAGCATTTCTCAGTACCGAAATTCGAAACGAAGTTGGCAAAAGAAAATTCAACCTGCAAACTAGAAAATCACCAAAAGCCACTAGCTTATGCAGTAATGGGGGAAAAATAGTTAGGTTTCACCCCTAAGGTAATAATTAAGCTGACCCGGACTATACCTGGAGACAACTGTCTTCAGGTGGATCTCATTACATTTTAAATATTTTTGTAAATAAATTACTCTTATGATGAGTAATCAAAAGCAGTATTTAGTAATGACTTTTATGCGGTTTCAGCATTAGTGGAAATGCCATGTAGCAAATTAAAAATCAAGAGACAAACCTCAACAAAGCTAAATTATTCTCCTCCCAAGAAAAGAATAACTTATAATTCTAAAAAAGAGAAGACAAGCGCTTTAACAGATACACCAGAGAAAAGCGAAATAGAAGAAAAAAAAAGAAAGTTGAGTGAGAAAAAAAATATGATGAATAAGGTTCAGAAACGGAAGAAGTTGAAGCCACAAGTTCTGTTTCCAGAAGATAATTCAGAAGAGACTGCAGATGAGCCGAGGAATGTGTTAATTCTAGTGATAATGATGATGAAGATCCCATTTAAACTGTAAATTACACTACTCTAGCGAATTTAGAAGAAATAAGAGAAGATTTTGTTCTCATTTCTGAGCAAGAAAGAGAGACTAATTATAAATTTTTTTCCGGTAGCATTTGTAAGAAGATTTGTGAAACTTAATTTGAAGTTCATTATCTAAAGAAGTTTACTAAATATGACAAGTTATTTTTTTTACATGATGAGCAATCAGAAATTGTTGATCTTCCTTCAGAGGATATTGTGATCAAACTTCCCCACCTTCTCAAAGAAAAGATTCAAGCCTAAGGGGCACTAAGGAATATGTTTTCAAAATGTCATTTGAAGGATACGCCCTTTGATAATAAGAAATTCATTTAATTGGAAAGCCTAATATTGTTTCCTGTAAAAAAAATTGAGAAATATTTTAAAATTTAGCACTATTGTTATTAAAATAAATTTAAAGGCAAAATTTATCATTAATAATAATTAGAAAACCGTAAATTGTCTGTATTTTGTATAAATATAAACTTAATAAAATATTAGTTACATTAATATTATGTTGAACCCTGTCCCAAGGTATGCCAGCCTATGTCCCAAGGTACATCACCCTTATGTACCTAGAGACAGTAGGCTATGTAGCACATTAAGAAAATTTAAAAAATCTATACAAAAAAATTACTTAATTGAAACCTTATTTTTTTCTAAGATACTTTACACTTCAAAGATACTGTTGTTAATAATAAAAAGTTACGAAAGCTTATACAAAAATTAAAAAAATTGAAATTTAAAAAACTGTCCCTAGGTACAACAGCTTCCCCTAATATCAGGATCTTCAAAAGGTTTCATCTCTCGTGCTACAATGGCAATGCTGAATGTAGGCTACATCTAATTTTATGTAATATTCACATTATTACGAGTCCACTGCAAGAATGATGGATGTCATTTGGAATACATTTTGCAGGAGAAACAATTGAAAGTTTGAAATGCTTAGCGCTCAAAGCTTAACTGTGATTTTCCGATCATTACTGGACAATGAATATCAGTGTTAATGCCATATAACTCTGTATGTACATTCTATATGTCTTAAGCTATGCATTGACAGTCTTGGTTCATTTTCGACAAGAAAGTGACATCCATCATTCTTGCAGTGGACTCTTTATTTGTAAGCAAACGTCAAACCACTAGACAACATAACCTTAATTTACAATGAGGCCCTACAAGTAATTTGAAGCAGAGAAACAGAAGTTAATATTATTAACTAGTTACTAATATTATTTGAGAAAAAACTGTGCCTTTTTTGTCCTCGTGAAACGTTCGTCTTTACGACAAAACATTCAAAAATAATATTGTGTTCTGTGGACTCATCCTCTTTCACAATAGCCCTGCCAAGACTCTGGAATTCGTTACCTGCTAGCATCAGGGACTGTCGAAATAAAATTCAATTCAAACGCAAACTTACTAGGCACTTGATCAGTAATTGAGACTCGTTCAGACATGGTTTCTTGTAAATAGTTCTTTTAATCTACCACAAAATATCTCAATATCCGGTAATTTCATCACTATAGAATTTTGTTATTCTAGGTTTAATTTGTAATTTAGTAAATACAAAAATATTCTTTGTTCTTAACTTCTATGATAAAATGTCTAGCTTTCATTAATCAGGTATTCTTGTCGCACTTTAATTTTTATTGTAATTGTAATTGTAAATTTTATATTAATTGTAATCTTATTGTTCATGTTATAGTTGTAATCCCCTGGTAGAGGGGCAGAGAAGGCCTGACGGCCTTATCTCTACCAGGTTAAATAAATAAATCTAATCTAATCTAATCTAAATACTGAAATGTATAAAATTAGAGTATTTTATGTAGACCAAATAAAGTTTAAATAATCAAGTAATATAATATTGTGACGGGATATCAAGTTTTCTGTGCCTAAGAATCTATTTTAATCTTACCTGTTCTCCATTCACTCAGGAGTTACCGTAATAGCATATTACATTATGTCCAGCTAGTGAAACTCACATTCCAATGGAAAAATAATGATTATACAAATCGGTTAAGTAGCTTCTGAGATTACTTCATATAAACATACAAACATTCTCTATATGTTAATTGATAAGCATTTATATATTCCCATCATACAATGATATCCGTATAAAATAGTGTTAAATGAAATGTTTGTTGTTGTGCAAGGCCCCTTATAGACGAAGTCATTTGTTTTCATTTCATTATAGCGTATTAGTCTAAGGCGGCGTTGATAAAACGCATTGTCATTTTAAAACTCTTGTATCTCGTTAAATATCAGTCCTATCAAACTTTTACAAAGTATAAAACGTATCGGACATAGTTTTTAAAGAAACTTTTGTTATGTAATATTTTTCATAAAAATCAATAATAAGCGAGATATTTCGATTTATTTAATTTAGACCCACTTATAACCCCTGTTTTAAATTAAGTATTTTCAATGCCATATAGCCTAAAATCTAAGTTAGAACAAATTTAATTTATATTCCAATTTTAATATAAATTGGTTCACTCATTATCGCGTAAAAGGGTAACAAATAGACAGACAGACATGCAAACAAAAATGTCAGAAATGCGATTTTCGGTCTCAGGATGGTTAATTATACATGTTGACACCCATTATTTTTGAAAAAGCGAAAACTACCAGAAAAAGTTTTGGTAATTTCCTAGAAGACGGGCAAAATCCAACATGGCTGACGAAATCTACCAAAAAAGTTCTGCCAGCTATGAAGCCCTCCAAAAAAATGAAAATATATTTAATTTTTCGCCTTTGATTTTTTTGGCGTTTCGTGGCATTCGAACTTCATAGTTGGTAGTACTTTTCCGGCAGTTTTCATCCGCACTTTACCCCCAAAAATCACTAAAACACGAAACAAAACATAATAACTTATCACCTTATCAAATAAAATTCAATTCTCATTGACGTCTTCGACAACCACTTCACTTCCAGTATAAATGACACAGGCTTTAAGGCAATCTAAACTTAAACCATGCTGACAACAAAGAACTAAACCAACACTTTGTCGTACAGTCAACTTTGCATAAATAAACCACGTCTTTATACTAAATGAAATTCTCTTCGAACACTTATTACACCTTAACATCTACAGAAAATTCAGTAAATAATTCCTTTAAACCACAGAAAAACACTTTTCTCCTCAACCTTCAACACAATCCTTATTCACCAGCGAAAGAACTAAACCAAAATCGGCACAAAATTTAATAAATAATTTCAGAACACGGATTCCTTCCTTTCCCTCTAACTTCAAAATGCCAACCCTGTGCACAGAAAATAAATTATTGGCACTGAAAAGTGCCTTTTCGTAAGCATGATGATGCGCATTTGACAAATGCAGACAAATCTACAATGTAACATCACTCACGTCAAACAACCAAGAACAACTGACAACCTCATTATCCATTCCAAATTAACGAAAATTTTAGAACAAATCACAACTATAACCAATCAAATTAAAAGAAAATCACGGCGACACCTAGTATAAAAAACCTAGAACTAACATGTAAAAGTCACTAAAAGATCACTAACATTTAACTCTGAAATAAAAAAGTTGGTAATACTTACTATATTCAACCAAGTGCCCGTCTTCTATGAAATTACCAAATTTTTGTTACAGATTTATTATTAGTATAGATGATGAACTCTGCCCCGAGGTTCACTCAGCCTCCTATAAAATTGAGTACCGGGTCTTTCCCGGGGGTAAAAGGCGGCCAGAGCGTGGTGCCGACCACACCACCTCATTCTAGTGCCGAGGTCATGGAAAGCATGGGGCTCTACCTCCATGCCCCCCCAAGTGCCTTCATGGCATGTTATGGGGATACCTTTTTACCTTTACTTTTATAGATGATGAACTGGGCTAACGTACTGTGAGAGGTGGCCAATAATTTTATGCAGGGTTCCTTGAAACATGAAAATTATTTCCATATTTCCCCAGAGTAAGAGAGTGAGAACATTTTAAAGACTAATAAAAAGTTCTCCGCGTTAAAGATTAAAAAGAAAGAAATTGTTAGGATATACACAGTACGTATTGTAATAGTCCCAATTCTAAAGCCATTGCTTTGTCAATCCAACAAGAAATAGAACAATCGAGATCTCTGTCTTTCACATCAATAGCAAATTTTTCGGCATGGCAGTGCAGATTGTCCATTTCAGGGCAAGAAATCCTGTCCAGCAATAACAAGGAACGCACAATGCAATATCGAACAAAACTAAAGCAGACGTCTGGCCTCTGATGCGATTAACAGAATTCGATAATGGTTTAGGGTTGAAAGACGGTTTAAAACAAGTAATTATTTTATCAGTGCACTCTAGAAATACTTTAAGATACTATGAACGGCGAATTTCAATGAATAAACACTGAAAACAATAAATGCTTAGCAAGCCTCATTCTCATTCTATGTCCATACATAACCTAAACTCACCATTAATTCCAGCGATAAATCCCACGTCTACGATACGTCGTCAATAGCAATATATAACGTCTTTGGTAGTGTGCTAGTTTCCGGACCACTGATTATAGTCCGTCGTGGAATATAACTGACAACACTGCCCTCTGTCGGAAAACAAGAAGTGTGATATACACGGAGAATGTTCGGAGAAAAAATAATATCCAATGTCTGATTATGTGCATGACAAGTACGTAAATGGTTATGCAGGAAAAAATAAATAACTAGATAATAATTACATAAATGAGTGTTTGGCTTCTATATGCGGCATAAATGTAACTTCTAATGCTGTAAATATGGAGTAATCTTTTTTAATGTTCATGTTATGACAGACGATAAATTAGATATAAATTTAACATTGAATAATTTCGAGGGAAAAATTGTTCTGGGACCGAGTATCGAACCCGGGACCTTTAGTTAAACGTATCGACGCTCTACCAACTGAGCTACCCGGGAACTCTACCAGACACCGATCAATTTTTCCCTCTATATCCACAGACCTCAAAGTGGGCTGACAACCGTCAAGCAACCAACATTGAGTGCACACTAACTCCGTGTGACTTAAATTGGGTTTTCTGTTAACTAACAGTGATGTGTATTATGCCTGAAAGTTTAAGTTTAATTTGTTTAATTGATTTAATTCCCAATATTCTCAGTTAATTTATTCATTTTTTATTTTAGTGGGTTATTTTACGACGCTTTATCAAAATCTTAGGTTATTTAGCATCTGGATGAGATGAAGATGATAATGTCGGTGAAATAAGACCCAGTACCGATAGTTACCCAGCATTTGCTCATATTGGGTTGAGGGAAAACCCCGGAAAAAACCTCAATCAGGTAACTTGTCCCGACCAGGAATCGAACTCGGGCCACCTGGTTTCACGACCAGACGTGCCAACCGTTACACCACAGGTGTGGACTTTATTTATTTATTTATTTATTTATTTATTTATTTATTTATTTATTTATTTATTTATTTATTTATTTATTTATTTATTTATTAAAATGGAGAACTACGATTTAATTTCAAATCACTGCACTTAATGATTGTTCGTTCTTTGAAGACAGTGTAGGCATATTCACAAAATAATTGACGCCCTGTATTCCCGTACTCGTTTTAATCACTACTGTCCACACCTGTGCACTGTGGAGTAACGGTCAGCGCGTCTGGCCACGAAACCAGGTGGTCCGGGTTCGATTCCGGTCGGGGCAAGTTACATGGTTGAGGTTTTATCCGGGGTTTTCCCTCAACCCAATATGAGCAAATGCTGGGTACCTTTCGGTGCTGGACCCCGGACTCATTTCACCGGCATTATCACATTCAGACGCTAAATAACCTTAGATGTTGATAAAGCGTCGTAAAATAACCTACTAAAAAAATAATCCACTACTTTTCGATTTTGGCTCATATTCAGGGTTGATTTGCATGCTTTCTTTCACGTCACGTTCTTATGTGTACAGTCCCTGATTTCGTAATATTTTCTATCAAAATTCTTCTCAACAATGTACTTTAATTTCACTCAATGGCTTTGAGTCTATAACATCACAACACTACCCACAAGCTGCACTACTCGGCCGAAGCTCCACTTCCACTAAATTAAGTATTAATTTGTGTAAATTGGTGAAAAACCACAAACATTAAAATATTTTCTTTACGCGATAGCACAGCAACCTACACAATCCCGTAGCAACAACAGGCAAAGCCCTCTAAAAACGTCCTTCACAAAACTTTGTTTCACAGCGTTCGTTTCCTGTCTGAAGAAGTTTCACTTCAAAAAAAATTGGAGTGTGGCTGTGTCAGGAACACGGCCGTGAATACGTCCGGCTTAAATCGACAGATCTAGACGAGATCTTTAGCTTGGCACAAAAATCAGCGCGTTAGCACAACGGAGTCGCGAGATATTCGCCCACGTCCAAAATGGCCGCCAATCGCCTTGTGTCTCCACCCTCGCCTCGCGCATGTGTGGCGAAAATTCAAGGTCATGCTCTCATCGTAGTCGTTTACCCACTCGAACGAGGTCACATTTACTTCAATCGTGTTATTAGTCACGAAGTTATAGCGTCGGAATATATCACCTGCAAACGTTTATCGCTGTTTTCGTCCTGGTACCCCACATGTCGGTCTGATTTTAAAGACATATTTAGCCTACGTCAAAAGCAATTTCGAAGTTATTGCATTTAATTCAATTTGTATTCTTCTGCGTTTCATTTAAACATTGATTCATTATGTTATATAAACATTCTATGTACAGGGTGGACCGCTCGAATGTACGTAATTTCAATTGTATGTGACTGGTGAACGGTTGAAGATAGAAACCTACAGTAACGTTTATATGAAAGAAAAACTCAACAAGTTTCGAATCCTGTCGGTAGATGGTGCGCAGACACGGTTTCTTTTCGTAGATTGTATCGATTGTCAAAATGGCGACACCGCAGATGAAAGCGAAAACTGTGTTGTGGTATGCGGAGTTTAAATCAATTATACATCTTGATTACACAACTGTTACAAAGAACACAACACAGCCATAACAAAATTACAAAACACTTCCACATATGCAGAACACATCACAAATGCCAACCACACCTATAGAGACATCAACACAGACATGGAAATACTGCACATCCAACCAAAAAGCCAGAAACTCAACACACTAGAACAATATGAAATATACAGACATACGAAAACGCACCCCAACGATATTCTCAACACACAACTCAATTTCAAAACACATACACTCTTTGACTCTACACTTCGAACACACCCACACAGGAAACAAGAGGCGCCAAGACCAACAACGAACAGTTCCGAAGATGACCGAAAATAGGTCGAAACATGTTAACAAGGTACGTTAATAATATTTAATACAAGAAAGTTCTTATCATACATATTCCGAAATTAAATCAATTGTTAGAGTTCAAAGGGAGTATCGGCGAGTGTTTAAGCATGATGCTCCAACTGCTAAAATCATTAAAAAGTGGCACGATGCATTTTTAGCTACAGGATCGGTGTTGAAGAAGCATGGTGGTGGTCGTAGAACATCCGACGAAATGGTTGCGAATGTTCAAGACGCGTATGAGCGAAGCCCACGGAAGTCATTAAGAAGAGCTTCGCGGGAACTTCAAGTACCGAAATCAACATTGCAACGAATTGTCCACAAACGTCTCAAGCTGTACGCATACAAAGTGCAATTAATGCAACGTCTGGAGCCGGATGACAAACCCAAACGAGTGGAATTCACCAATACGATGCTAGACCGTCTCGGCGCTGATCTTTATTTTATATCCAAGATTTTCTTCTCGGACGAAGCCACGTCCCATGTGTCAGGTAAAGTAAGCCGGCATAATGTGCTGATCTGGGGATCGCAGAATCCTCACGCTATACAAGAGCACGTTCGTAAGAGTCCCAAGTTAAATCTGTGGTGCAGTTTGTCACAGCAGCAGGTCATTGGACCGCTTTTCTTCGCCGAGAAAACTGTGTGTGGTACCACAAATCTTGACATGCTGGAGCAGTTCTTCTTTCCACAAACTGAACACCTGCAACCTAACATCATTTTCCAGTAAGATGGCGCTCCTCCACATGGTTCAATTACGTTCGTACGACTTTAGACAACATGTTCCCTGGCCTTTGGATTGGTAGGGGAGGACCGATCGCTTGGCCCCCGAGATCTCCGAACTTAACACCGCTCGATTTCTTTCTCTGGGGCTACGTCAAAGATAAAGCGTACGCCACCCCAGTCAGAGACATTCGTGATCTTCGGGAACGCATCATAGAGGCTATAGAGAGCATTCCAGAAGACATGCTCCAACGTGCTTGGCAAGAAATCGATCATCGCCTCGAAATCGTCACAATGACACCTGGAGCTCACATAGAGATATGGTGATGTGCATATCGAAACTTGTTGAGTTTTCCTTTCATATAAACGTTACTGTAGGTTTCTATCTTCAACCGTTTACCAGTCACATACAATTGAAATTACGTACATTCGAGCGGTCCACTCTGTACACTAAAATTGAAAACAAATAAACAGATAAGTAATAAAACCAATTCGTATAAAGGGGAAAACATGATAGGTTTAATAACTCTCACTTGTTTCAACATCTATACTAATAATAAATCTGTAGCCGAAATTTTTCTGGTTATTTTCGATTTTCCAAAAAATAATTGGTCCTAACATATATAATTAACCACCCTGAAACCGAAAATCGCTTTTTTGACATTTTTGTTTGTATGTCTGTCTGTCTGTATGTTTGTTACCTTTTCACGCGATAATGGCTGAACGGATTTCGATGAAAATTGGAATATAAATTAAGGTCGTTGTAACTTAGATTTTAGGCTATACGGCATTCAAAATACATTATTTAAAAGGGGGTTATAAGGGGGCATGAATTAAATAAATCGAAATATCTCGCTTATTATTGATTTTTGTGAAAAATGATACATAACAAAAGTTTCTTTAAAAATAATTTGCGATAAGGTTTATTCCTTGAAAAAGTTTCATAGGACTGATATTTAATGAGATAAATGAGTTTTAAAATTAAAATAACTGCCATCTAAGGCCGTGTAATGAATTAAAAAACAAATGACTTCGTCTATAAGGGACCTTGGACAGCAACAATCGAAAGCTATGAAAGATAGCCTACAGAGAATGTTTCTGTGTTTGTATGAAGTAATATCGGAAGCTAAATTAACCGATTTGTATAATTAATTATTAATTCACCATTGGAAAGTGTAGTTTCTCTAGATGGACATAATGCTATAATGTTATCACAGTAACTTCTGAGTGAATCGAGGACAGGTAAGATTAAAATAGCTTCTTATGCACAGAAAACTTGATAGGCTATTCTGTATATTCGTTTCCTGTATTTCCTAAACTAATTTTTATGACCAAATGAGTGGTCTCTGGATAAAAATGATCGCATTTTAATCTTTTAATTCAATTTAAATTAAGTAACATAATAAACTATTTATCCTTCTATCAAACACGAATGTTCCCTGGATCAAATGTCCTATTTTAATTATGTAATTACTTTATATTTATTTCTAACGGGTGCAGCGGAGCGCACGGGTACGGCTAGTTACAGTAATAAGAAGGCATACAAACTCTGTTTTCTTTACTTTAAATCCTACAGCTACAGTCTCCTAGCAACCTATCATTTTAGGTTTAAATCCACATAATCTAAATGCTCTAGTTTCTAAAGCTGGAATAAAATATAGCTACAGTTTTTGTTTTATTAAAAAGAGAAAGTCTAAAAAAAGAGAGGAAACAAACACGCGGAGATAGCAAATTAAGTCCCTTGACGATGGAACATTCTCCGTACATGTTTTCCACACTTTCGCAGAAGTTAAAAGTTTCTTAGAGAGGGATTTTTTGATATCTACCCGCCGAGTAAACCTCTACATTTTCTCACCAGCCTGGTTCAACATATATCTTCGAGACAAGAAATCACCCACCACCCCACTACAGCGGATTTCTTTCTCCTTTCCACAGAGAGCTTTGCCAAAGACTAAGACCGCTCTCCCCACGCCTAAACTGTGCAAGATCGCTTCCCAGGCAAAGATAGCTTAATAGACTCTCACTACTTCTTTCCTAGGATGAATAATGCCATTCCATAACAGACATAACCAAAGAGGTTAAGATCACAGGTTGATTTTCGAAATATGGTGGCGTAATAATTATATTTACACCTCTACAGCTTGTATCGTGAAGAATCTCTAAACCATTCATAATGGCGGTATTCTGTTTAGGGTCTTTCAGGGTTGAAGTAAATCTTTCTCAAATATACAGGGACATCATTTTTACTAACATTTTTAATATTAACTTCCCTATACCTCTGGATCAAAGCCGTTTGCTGCCCCCTTCCACGACTGGAGTTCGATGATACTGGCGTAATATACAAACAAATCATTTACTAGGTATAGGAGGGAAGAAAAGTAGTTCATCCATTTACGTAAACTAGGAAATATTGCGCTTTTGAGTTTGATCATTTTCATTAGGTTTTTGTTTAATCAAAATACAGTACAGTATTAACAATGAGTGGTTTTACTCACGAACTGAGCTGTCCATGTGGACGTATTCATTATGCAGTGTATATTATACTGTCTACAGCACATTAGCGTACAGTATAGAGAATGAAGTTAAATTGAAAAATAATCATAATATGGATATTTAAACACTTTTTTTTATCACAGCGATGACACTATTCAAAACGGTAGTAGCGCCAGTTATAACGTACGGAATAGAGTTCATATGGGAAAAACTCAAGATTGGTGACATGATTAGAATAGAAAAAGTCAAGACTATGTTTATGAAACGGATACTAGGAGTCGGAAAAGCAGCACCATCCCGCCTTGTATATGAGCTCATGAGAGAGACATATTTCGTAGATGATATCAGATCGCAGCACTGGCTACCATCCACAGGACCCTACCAGGAACTGGTAAGCATAAGAGACCGGAAGAAGAAGGAGATAGACCTAGAGTTCTACACCACATCAGCCATGCTAGACGACAGCTGGGCCAGGAACACGTGACAACAAGACTCGGGTTTCATCATAAAATATGTGTGAACAACAAGTTCCATGAACCGAACGAAGACTGCAAATGTGTGCTGTGCGGGCAAAGATGTAGGAAATACCACATCATAACGTGTGCGAAGAGAGTTAAACCAATAACAGACTATGGCAAAGACTAAACTTGGATATTAATGCTCAACTCGAGCGCATTTTTTTCTCATTAAACACTTTTTTTATGGTGGCCGTTCATTTCGATACAGGCTTCAGTTCTAATTTGCATATCATCGCACTATAGACTATTGTACTTAATTCCAATTACCAGTTTCGTTCTTCGTACTAGTAACTCATTTTGAAATAATTCTGTACCTACTCTATAAAATAGTACCTTACGTACTGTAAATTCAATCTTCACTTCTGCCCGATCCGAAAAATTACTCAGCACACTGTCTACTGTCCGTCCAAGTAGTTATGTCGTAGGGTCGTAGAAAGGAGGGAAATCACGTGAAAGTTAATTACTTAACGAAGCCCTTATCTTTAAGTTATTTTAAACAGTTGTATAATATTACGTAGACGTCCAAATTCCTAACAGAAATTACGTTCTCAGAAAAGAGCTAAGTCAGCCCAGCCACCAGCTGGCGAATAAAAGCTGGTGGGGGAAACCGAGATACGACGTAGGCAAATGGACTACAGTACCTCTGCGAAAATGATTCAATATTAAAAGCTCTCTCGTCACTGGAAAACGCGAACATATTTTTGGAACGTACTGTGGCTACTATGAGCGTAAGACTACTATGACTGTATATGCGATCTTGGATCTGTGTGGAGGAGGTTGAACTTCATTAGTAGAAGGGGTGGGAGTGAAGTACATTAAAAAACTAGGTACAATAAAAATTGAAGTAAAAATAAAATGATGTCCCTGTATAAATTAAGCATAATTTAGCATTTTATATCTCGGTATATTTCAGTGCCGGTGAAATGAAATTTAGCATACTTACGTTACATTCTTTCTGCTTTATTCCACCCTTCTAATATCTCAAAAGAATGTTTTGTAATTAACAGTAGTTAATTTCCAAAATCCTAGATGAAAGTTTTGCAATCATTAGCTAAGTATTTTTCTTATACAGAGTGGCCCACTTAACTCTTTCAACTTCGATAGCTTGTGAATTATTTCAGATATCACAAACCGACAGTTACAAGTTAAATTACATCGTAGGGGACGACTCATATACGTAATCTATTTTTTGTACATCTAATAATTTTCAAGATATTACAGTCAACTTTCTTTTTTTAAATGGAAACCAAATATGTTTTATATTGCAAATGATGCCTTAGCTCTGTCTAATAACAACTGGCTATTTTACTGACTGTTTGAATGTCGCCGGTAAGAGTAGGCCTAAACATAAGCAATGTCTGTCCAAGGATCGAACAGAGGGAAGACAATTCTGGGTAGAGTTGTGCGTAAATGGGTTTATTATTAATATAATTTAAACATTGTATCATGCAGTTTTTCTCTGTAGATCAAACTGTAATATGACATTACTTTTTCAGACTTTATCAGTAATTCAAAATACAGTTCATAATCAAGTAAAAGCAAGTGTAAGAAAATTTAAAATTTGTATTAATTTTTTTAATAAAATTTTTTTATTAATTTTTTCTAATTATATATGGGCTATTCCATATGAAATTGATCAGTAAAAAACCTCGCATTTTTTATACTCTAATTTTTTTCATATTTATACAAGGCGCTGAGGAGAGTGCATTTGCAAAAATATACTATCGAAAGTCAAACGGTTTTCGTATTGTTCAGCGACAAATTTAGCGTATTTTAGAAAAACAAGCCTCTTTCAGCGCTCAGAACTCTGGAACCGTTTACTGCAGAACATTGAACGAGAGCTCATTCTGAAGCTGACATTTGGTAGGTTATGATAAGAAGTAATCCTTATTTTTATTGTATACAGAGAGACAGATAATCTGATTTTACTTAGTTTTAGGCTTTTTGGCCATTTCTAAAAATGCAAAAAATATATTGAGAAAAACCTTGCATTATTAAGAGGGATTCGGCATTGTTTGCTTAGTGGCTCGGCAATAAGTTTCGAGGGTATTAAATAGATTATTTTCACACGCCTAGACTTGAACGGCGCAACACAGCACGAACTGGCCGAGAGATGAAGATAAGCCAGCGCTGGCCGTCATTTTACTCCTGTGTTTATGAAAACCTGTGATAAAGCTAGCCCAGCTATGCGCTACTAGACGAAACATCACGTGTTTATGTCTCCTGGCCTTGCTTACCTAGGCTAGCTCCCGCCTCACAGTCAGCTGGTTAGCTCACGCGCGTACTATTTATTTTCTTTATTTCATTTTTCAATACTGTCTTATTAACGTTGCATCAGTACAAAATACGTGTTTATTTGTACATTCAATGCGGAATCTAACCACATATTTTAAAAATATTTTTTCGTGTTCAAAGGCGTCTTAATTAAGAAACATTTAAATTTCTCCATTTTCATAAAAAATAAGAAAAACTGTTTACATGTCAATATAAACTTTAACTATTCAGCATCAAAATAAACCATGATTTTGATGACTAGGTGAAAGGTTTTCGGAGCCACAACAGTTTAAAGTTGCTAATTTTATGAAAATACGATAAATTAAAATGTTTTTAATTTAAACACTATGAAGTTCTGATGCCTCAAACTTTGCACAAACCATTGTATCATAGTTGTCTACGGACAGAAAAAGTTTCATTTTTAAAAATTGCAAGGTCAATTTTCTCTATATTTCGGTCGATTTGAGATGGAATAGCCCATATATATATAGTCATTGCATTTCCGCGTTGAACTGCAATACTTAAACGTTGACGCAAATAAGTAGTGCAACGACGATCACCAGTAATGGAGATCAAAATTTGGCCGATTTGAGATACCAAAACTTTAGCGTCATGACTCCAAGGACCGAAGGTATCCACAGCAAAGGGGACAAATATATAATTGTCTAAAAGATGAGTATATTTATTGACCTTCTTCTTCACAGCTAATTCAGCAGGTATTCGGCAAGTGAGATGGATAAAGTGACATCCTCTCAAATTAAAAGGCATATCTCGGACTTATTAGTATTACAGACATCTAAGATTAATTACAAGAAGGAAAGAAGTACGGTATATTCTATAAAAAAATTTTAAAACGTCATTATCTTACCTTTATTGAAAACATAATATGGCCATATATGTCTAATTTGTATCGAGACACTTGGTGACACGTGCGACAATTTTTTTGCAGAAAGCCTCCAGACTAGCCAGCCCGGGTTAAATCCCAAATCTCTCCGCAGTACATATGAAAAGAAGACACAAATAGGCCTATTGTTCTCCAACCAGGAGATCAACCGTGAAAGGAATGTGCTTACTATTGCGTCATCTATTGGAGCGAAGTAGATAGATAATATTGCCGTTATAACGTCAGTTTAAAAACCATGCGCTCTCCTGCAAATGTTATTTCCTGTATGGAGGGATTAAAAGACCAGGAGATTAACTGTGATCTAATTTTGTAACTAGGGTAGTATAAATATGTATACCAATTTTATCGTTTGTGCTTTGAGAGATAGCCAATGGAGATGCGTCTACCCACGTGGGTGACCTTATGACATCAACATTCATTCACAGCATCACCCCGTTCCGTCTCATTCCCCTCAGACTTTCTCGTGGTTGGAGTACAGTATATATGTCATTGTTGACAGTGACTTTTCCGTCGGACGGTGACGTTAAGCCTGGCGGCCGCATTGTTGCTATTCGACAGGAGTGGACTACGTGCCGGCACCGGGTTGTCCCTTCTTCTTTGATTTATTTGAGGAGAAAAATTCTCTCCGGCGCCGGGGATCGAACCCGGGTCCTTAGTTCTACGTACCAAATGCTCTAACCATTGAGCTACGTCCAAGTTAAATCCACAGCACCAGATCGAATCTCTCTCCTCTAGTGTTTTTCCCTTTGTGGCCTGACTCCACGTTCGACATACATCTTGACATACAACTCGCTCCGGTGCTGTGGATTGAACTTCGGCGTAGCTCAGTGGTTAGAGCACTTGGTACGTAGAACGAAGGACCCGGGTTCGATCCTCGGCGCCAGAGCGAATTTTTCTCCTCTAATAATCATTGTTACCATAACAGATAAATTCTGTAGGACCAAAAATTAATCTTTACCCTTCTTCCTTCCTCATCTTCATCATCATTCTCACTTATTCCCTACACTGCACTTAAACATACACTCACCCTAGTACACCACATAACTCTGTCCACAGATATACATCATGCATAGCATGGCCCGCCGAAATGGTAAGCAACCTGAAAATGGGTCACAGTCCTGCTACCTAGCCGCAATATGCGGACCCGAGTCACGCAAGTGAAGTGGGTAGGCATTGGATACACACATGCAACATCTGTAGTTTGAATCTAGAAGTTGATCAACAGCGACAACAGACCTCAAGACAAACTGACGGGATGAGATACCAAAAAACCGGTAAATTTAATTTTACCTTCCGTAAATTCTTATCCATTGCCCTTCCGGAGAAAGTCACGTTAAGGATATATACTGGCACGTTAAAACTCGTCACTTTTTGTGGAGTGTGGCATTGTGTGGGCAGAAACATGGGCATTACGACGAAGTGACTAGAAGCATTTGAAATGTGGATATGGAGAAGAATGGAGCGTGTGGAATTGGCAGACAGAATAAGAAACGAAGCTGTGTTGAAAAGAGTGGGTGAAGAAAGAATAATAATGAAACTGAGCAGGAAGAGAAAAAGGAATTGATTGGGTCACTGGTCGAGAAAAAACTGCCTACTGAAGGATGCACTGGAAGAAATGGTGAGTGGGAGAAGAGTTCGGGGCAGAAGAGGACAAATAATAGACGACATTATGATATATGAAGCATATGCGGAGAGCAGTGTTGTCAGGTTGAGGGATTTATCTTTCAGCGTAGGAATTTTTTGGTCGAAAAGGGATTGAGGAATTTTTTGACAGAATGACACAAAATGTAGGGATTTTCATACCTTTCCAATTTTTCTATTTTTTTTTAATATTTTTCAAAGTATTTTTATTTTTCAGATATAAAATGAGTTTCTTAATTTTTATTAAAAGCGCATAAAATGATTTAACACTGAAAACTCTATTATATGCTTAATATATAGTTTGTCAACAATGGGTTGTCATAATAATAATAATAATAATAATAATAATAATCCGTGGCGCTACAGCCCCTGAAGGGCCTAGACCGACCAGCCGGCTGCTGGCCTCACTCCCACATGCCGAAGCAGAGGTGGACGATCATCCAACCAGAATGGAGGTATCGTGTGGTTAGCTCGATGATCCCCCCAGCCGTTATAGCTGGTATTCGCAACCGGATTTCGCAACCTATCGTAGCTCCCCAAGTGCATAACGATGCTGGGTGGGCACCGGTCCCATACACTGGCCGAAATTTCATGAGAAAATTTCTTCCCCCATGAGGACTCGAATCAGCCTGCATTCTGTAACGCGAGTCCTAGGCAGGATGCCTTAGACCACGACGTCACTCCGCGTGACATATTATATTATATTATATTATATTATATTATATTATATTATATTATATTATATTATTATTAAAAGTTGGAGATTTATCCTTCGAAGAGGTGGAAAAATTCAAATATCTTGGAGCAACAGTAACAAATATAAATGACACTCGGGAGGAAATTAAACGCAGAATAAATATGGGAAATGCCTGTTATTATTCGGTTGAGAAGCTCTTATCATCCAGTCTGCTGTCAAAAAATCTGAAAGTTAGAATTTATAAAACAGTTATATTACCGGTTGTTGTTGTTTATGGCTGTGAAACTTGGACTCTCACTTTGAGAGAGGAACAGAGATTGAGGGTGTTTGAGAATAAGGTACTTTGTCACAATTAGAACAAAAGAACAGAAATGAGCGTGAAAGAGACATCAAAAGAAATAATGAATACTTGCAAGTTAGACATAGTTTTATTTAAAATGGCTGCAGGAATATTCCATTTATTGATAACACTGGTCTGCATAGGTTTTGTTGTGTTTTGTTTAAAAAAATAGTGTTCCTGAATCAGAAGTTCATGCTGATTGCAAAAATGAAGTCCGTTTTTATGTACCACGTCAGAATTTTATGTTTCTAATATTTTTCATAATACAGTATAGTAAATCATTATTATTTTTCTGAACTTGATATTTGTTAAAAACAATTATTTGAAAGACACGACAGTTTATAATTCAAACTTTATTACTTAAAATGTGAGAGAATATTGTTCCTTCTGTAATGAGTAAAGTCTAGCCCTTCGTTACTCGCGTTAAATTTCGTAACACCAGTACTCACCTGGATTACAATGGTAATCCACATTTGTTTATATTTACAGACAAGGTTTAAACATCGCGATTAGATTTAAATGTTAAGAAATAACATTCTTTTCAGTTATAACAGCAATGAGAATGGTTATTTTACGCATTACGGAACGTATTAAATATAAATAATAATAATTAAATATATTATAGTACTCAAATTGCATTCAAGTGACATGTTTGCATTATGTTTCCACACTGGACGTGTCTTTGAGTCATAATTTATTGTTGCATCATAGTTATGAGTTAGTTCACTATCATCATAATTATGTAGGAAATCTAGCATTGTTGCTCATCGCTGTTTGAAGGTCACCTGAACTCTTGATGTAATCTCTCCCGCAGGAAACGCAAGTTCACTACTGCTGACCTGTCTTACGTCATATTTGATAACTAAATACCTCACTCAGGGGTGTAGCAATGAAAAAATTCAAGGATGCAACAATCATTCCCACGTCACTTACAATATTTTACAGATGTTTTTGTGTATTGTAAGAAGGATATTGATGCACTTTCATTTCTATTTTTGCAGTTCAGACTTTACGCATATGATAGCCTAATCTACATCTGATTCAATTATCTAAGTAGGCCTATGCATTTCTTCTACACAGTACAAACAAATTACTTCTGAATGAGTAGGACAAATTCTCTTCAAGCACTGGCAACAAGACTGACTTGTGCTCTTGTTTCTTGTTCTACCACACATGTACAGTAGCACCTGCCAATACCTTCTGGTCGTGTTGTTTCTTCTGGTCTGTTAGTGTGATGCCTAACAGTTGCTCTCCTCTTCTCTTTATTTCTATTGGAATTGTCTGTAGGGAGTTATACACTCGGAAATTAGAGACTTCATTAGGTCCAGAGCAAGGGTTTATAGGAAATTTTTCCGTAGAATTTTTTTGATCTGCAGAATAAACAACAAGAGCATTGACACCTGCTATGTTTAGTAAGTCAAAGAAAATAGTGGCCAGCGTCGTGAATTTCTGCTTACATCATAGGCTGAGCATAACTGGTCCAGGACATCCACAGCACATTTAGTTCTATTATAGAATGATATTATTTCAGGTTTCTGGCTTCCCCCCGTTTCCTCATCCATTGCCTTATCATAATGCATGGGTGATAATGCTAACACTGTTTTGTTTTTCTTTGGTACATACGAAATAATCGTGCAGCTTTCATTGAATCCAAACAATGTACTGTTAACTTGCCTGTCTTGAGTAGTTGTGAAATGAGGAGAGATTTCTCTTTTGTTTTTTGTTTTTTTTTTTTTCAAGGTTCCTACAAGTGTAATTTTGTCATTTTCTAGAAGATCTAAACACAGAGGTATGCTCGTGAACCAGTTATCGGTGGTCACATTTCTTCCTGTTCCTTTGATGGGATGAACCAGCCTCTTCACCACTGCATGTGCACTGTTACTTTGGTGAAATGGACCATCTGGTTGAATACCAGCATAAATTTCCAAGTTATGAGTGTAATATGTTTTCACATCCACAATAGCAAAAATTTTGATCCCATATTTTGCTGGTTTAGTAGGTATGTACACTTTCATGGGACATCGTCCTCTGAAAGCAACAAGCTGCTCGTCTATAGTTACATATTCGCTTGGAATGTAGCACCTTTGCGACTTCTGAACAAATAACTCGAACACTTTACGTATATCAGCCAGTTTATCAATTACTTTTCTTTCCTGCTTGTTATATATGTTATCAAAGCGTAGACATCGTAGGGTAGAGTAGCATAAATCGCACCATTTCCTAAATCGCACCACTTATAGTTTAAAACAAATTACCATAGTAGTGTGGCATCTAGTGTTATTGTTACAATCTACCATATGAACTTCCACCATGTCACTTGATTTCTGCCACTTCTTTGTGTCAGCAGCGTGCTGATAGTGTATCTAATATAATCCCTCAGGCGGATGTATATTTAGCTAACATTTTGTAACTAAATAACGGATTTGTATGCAAAGGAATCCATAATTTTAAATGTTATTCGTTTAAAGAGATGTTGAAGAACATTTAACTTAGTAGGATTTTCGAACATGTGGTAATTATAGGCTAGAATGAAGGAAATAATAACTTATGACGTAGTTTCTTAATTCGCACCACTTTGTAGGTGCCTAATACGCACCTGTGCGATATGAGCAACTGTAGCAATTCTAACCGTACAAAAGAAGGCCCCAAAAATTTTAATTGAACTAGGAATGCATCAGGTGGGTGCAATATCAAGTGGTGAAAAGGGTGTTAGTACAACAAGTGTGTGTTGTACAAGAGCACCAGGTATTTTCTGCCACCTGTGATAATTTTTAAACGTCAAACAGTTTATTGAATGGGATAACATTAGCTTTAATTCCGGATCTGTTGTTATAACTTTTTCAATTAATTGCTTCTTATTTAAGATAGATTGAATAATCAATACTTTTTGAATGCAACCCAAATGTTATACTTAACTACTATCCTATAGTACGAGAGGACCAGATATTTGGAATAATTTTTTGTTTATGATTATTATTAATTTTTACTGTTTTGGCAGATAAGTGCAATGGATTTAGAATCTTTGAATATAGATTCATTCTGCATCCTTCATTATCAGCTGGTGCTCCTCCAGGATCGTTATTTGTTTGCTCTGAGTCAGGTTACATCAACAGTGAACTATTTGTCGAATAGCTCAAACATTTCATTTGCCACTCAAACCTGCTATATAAAAAAGTGCTGCTTCTGTATGTCCACCTATACGACCCTTTCCAAAAAATTAGAAGCTAGATTATCTCGGGAAAATGGTATGCTCCTGTTTCAGCTTCCTCGTCATAATATTCATAGGCCCAGCCTTTAGATGTTTCTATCTTCAAATCATTTCAGACAACTATATCATGAAGCAGTTCTTAGGTGGCTTCGAGATAATCGTGGAAAAAAGGTGACGCAGTTTACAGTCTGAATTGCCTGGTGAAGCACATAGCAAATGTGTAACAATAAAAAACGTAATCAGAAAGTTTAAATGTTACGTAATTTACGCTCAATTTTTTCAATTTCATTTGAAGATGCGTTACCCTCTTTCATTAATTTCAATAAACTTATAATTTGCATTTATTACATTATTCATTCAAATACTCTTCGATATGTTCAATATTAAAAGCTTTCCCTCATCCTGTTCCCTGCAGTTAAAGAGGTGCGATTTAAAAAAACCGCAGGTGCTATTTAGGAAACTAGTTGCCTAAATGGCACCACTGACTGTTTCGAAAATGTCATTTTAATTAAAAAATGTTAAATCAAATTCAAGGATTCTTTTTCACATCAAACGTAAATGTTCTGGGAATGTATCTCTGTGAAGGAATGCAAAAAATAAAAACTGTATTGTTCAATAAAAATTATAAATGCTAAAGTGGTGCGATATAGGCAACCTTACCCTATGTTATCAAAGCGTAGACATCGTAACAAGCGTAGGTCATAGTCAAGTAAATTTACTCTATTACTGTGTCATTTTTATCCCATGGTTCTCTTACGTTCAGTCTTCCCGATTTCAAGGCGCTAGCAAAATACAAAATACCCAAGAATGTAAGAATTTCAACGTCATTTATTAACTTGCAATCTCTGTCACGTCCGTAATTACGCTTCACTTTTTCAATATAAGTATTAGTACACCTTACAATAATTGCATTGATTATTGTCTGATCAATAAAGCAGTCAAAACTCTCTGCGTGTCCGCGCATTTTTTGCAGCTCTTTTAGGACCCAGTAAATGAATCACTACCCTATATTTTGTGTTCGTCTTCTCCCACGTTGAGCTACTGGCACTTCCCGCCAAGTCGTCGTCTTATTTCTACCCGTATACAGTTTCCATCATTTATGGATATTAGTCTTTCATCATCATCATCATCATCATCATCATCATCATTATCATTGTCTGGTTCTGAATTAGAATCTTGAACTTCATTCGAAAGAACTTCCCTGTTGCTTTCATCACTTTCATTTTCAATGCCATAAATCTATATCTTCATCCAGTCATTTGCAAATGTTGTTTGTATTTTCCGTACCCATTGGAGCCAACTACAAAGAGGATGGAACGATGTCACACATTTTGTTTTCATAAAGTTACTGCATTGCATCACTCATAACCATATAAAAACAATTTCACTTATCTGATGACGTCAGTACTCGCGTGGATTACAATGGTAATCCACTCGGAAAAATTCTGTATCACTTGATAAAACTCCGTATAACTTTGCAAAGCGTTACGACAAATACGTCTAAACACCAGTAATGCCTCACTAAGATTGTGACGAGAAATTGCATTGACGCTCAGCTACGCAGTTCCACAGGCGGTGACGTAATACAGGATTAAATATCAGTGGATTACTATTGTAATCCAAGCGAGTACTGAAGGGCTAGATAAAGACAGTGAGTGCTTTAAAAACTTTTGTGTTAAATTTAAATTTCCTTGAATTAACCTATGAAAAAATTGAAGCTGATATATTCATTGGCTTACAAATTCTAAAACTGATGATGGACAGGCAGTTCGAAAATAGAGAGTGTAACAAAAGTTTCTGTAACAGTATGTTAAAATTATTCTCTTGTTTAGTTTCCATTTTCTCAGGCACCATGACCAAATTTTATGGTGTAGGAGTTGGTGCTACTTGATTGTAGTGTGATGCAATCCTTTATTAATAATTTGGCTGAAAATGTGATATTTACCATCAAATATTTGGGGAAAAAAAAAAAAAACTAAAATTTTCACTGTACCAGAAACTTTTGTTACACTCTGTAGTTTGAGTGGAAATGTAGAGGATGCCTGCAATGCGTTCAGAAACGTTGTTTTTAATTTCCTTGGAAATAAAAAGAACCCAATAATGAAAGTTATGTTACAAAGTTTTAAACAGATTGGTTGCAACATGAGTGTCAAAGTACATTTTCTTCATTCCCATCTGAATTATGTTCCCGATGATTTAGGAGATTTTCGAGTGAGGAACTAGGTGAAAGATTTCACCAAGATATCGAAAAATGGAAATAAGGTATCAAGGGAAATGAAGTGGTATATAACATAGTATTTATTGCTGGATGTCGGAAAGGGACTGCACTGAACAACATTCGAGGAGGTCAAAAAGGGGAAAAATTTGCAATATTGACGTAAGGTTATGAATGTGTCTTTTCTTACAATATGCTTGTTGAAAATAATTTTCATGACGTTTTATGAAGCTACAACTTCATTTCTAGGTAATAATTAATTTATTATCATTTATTCAGATTTTTATGATGTGTATGAAAACCTGACGTGTTAGAAGGAATTGGAGAATTTCGAATTCAGCACAAAAATCCGTTAAGAATCGTATATCAGAAGTAAAAAAAAAAAAGTTTCAAAATGCAGACCAGTGTAATGATTAGGGAGAATTCACAGAAATTGTTACACCTTGTCTTCTTCTACCTCGACCTTGAATCTCTGGAACTCTCGCAGCCGAATGGCGTGGGTATTGATGAAACCCGTGGCGTCCTCTGGCTGGAAATCCCCATGCTGGTCCATTGACACGAGATCTTGATTGTACAGGGCGACGGGAGAGCTGCGGGCCACCGCGTTGACTGAAACAAAACTCGAATTATGCACAAGCTACTGCACCAACAAGAATAGTAATCTCTGCAATTGGAATGTACTTAATAGTAATTGATATAATTTAATTAAACTAATCAGTTTGATTACATACTGGCAAATTTTTCAGTGACTATTACACTTTTACTACGTCATAGTACTTTTGACCAATAAAACGGTACGAAAGGACGTATTTCAACCAATCATGGCTGCTTATCGCACAATTTTATCGCGTCCCTAGCATTTGTTTAATTTTATCGCGTCCCTAGCATTTGTTTCATTTTATCGCGTCCCCAGCATTTGTTTCATTTTATCGCGTCCTTAGCATTTGTTTCATTTTATCGCGTCCCTAGCATTTGTTTCATTTTATCGCGTCCCTAGCATTTGTTTAATTTTATCGCGTCCCTAGCATTTCTTTAATTTTATCGCGTCCCTAGTTTGTTTAATTTTATCGCGTTCCTAGCATTTGTTTCATTTTATCGCGTCCCTAGCATTAGTTTCATTTTATCGCGTCCCTAGCATTTGTTTCATTTTATCGCGTCCGTAGCATTTGTTTAATTTTATCGCGTCTCTAGCATTTGTTTCATTTTTCGCGTCCCTAGCATTTGTTTAATTTTATCGTGTCCCTAGCATTTATTTCATTTTATCGCGTCCCTAGCATTTGTTTAATTTTATCGCGTCCCTAGCATTTGTTTCATTTTATCGCGTCCCTAGCATTTGTTTCATTTTATCGAGTCCCTAGCATTTATTTCATTTTATCGCGTCCGTAGCATTTGTTTAATTTTATCGCGTCCCTAGCATTTCTTTAATTTTATCGCGTCCCTAGCATTTGTTTAATTTTATCGCGTCCCTAGCATTTGTTTCATTTTATCACGTCCCTAGCATTTGTTTCATTTTATCGCGTCCGTAGCATTTGTTTAATTTTATCGCGTCCCTAGCATTTGTTTCATTTTATCGCGTCCCTAGCATTTGTTTAATTATATCGCGTCCCTAGCATTTGTTTCATTTTTTCGCGTCCCTAGCATTTGTTTCATTTTATCGCATCCGTAGCATTTGTTTCATTTTTTCGCGACCCTAGCATTTGTTTCATTTTATCGCGTCCCTAGCATTTGTTTCTTTGTTTGCCAACATTTCAAACTGCATTGGTCTGGACGTCAAAAAACAGAAAATTACAAACCACTCCAGTCGATGCACAGCACTTTCAAATATGACTCGCATTGGCATTCAAGAACAAGAATTAATAAAGATCACTGGTCATAGCTATGCATCTTCCCTGAAACCCTAAATACAAATAAATGAAGAGCACCATTCGGAAATCCTGAATAAGTTGAGGGATACACCATGTACATCAACGAGTTCACTTCTTTTACGCGCACGTCCAATATAACATCAACTGAACCACCAACCACTAAAACATTCAAATTTGAAAATTGTACTTTCAATAATTGTTCCTTTTAAAATTATTCATGTTTATTTTTTATTTCATCATCGTTAATTAAAACTTTTCTTGATGATTTCATCATCCCTAATTAAAACTTTTCTAACACTTGTTTATATTATTTAGGTTATGTTATAGCTTCTGCTATATGATATTATGGATAGTCACGTATCAGAGATTGTTTAATACTAAGATTTATTGAAAATCATCTGTCAAGTGACGTTGATTACTGGGATCGGGATAATTGAAGTGGAATGCAAATTTTTAATAGAAATGAAACTGAATCAACAAAGCCTTCTGGACTAGTAACCGTCCACAGAGTTCAATGAAGATTCCATAGTTGGCACAACTGATAACAAGAAAACAGCCAAACATAACACAATGCTGCCATCTAGTGTAACATTTGTAATTTAGGGATAGTACAATAATACATTTGAAGACAGTTGTATTTTCGTAAGTCAATTAAAATTTTATTGTATTGGAGTACTTCGTTACTTCTAATCTTTATATACTTTCTTCTAATCGTGTAATAGTCTATTAAATCCCACTCCAGTTTTGATTTTCCCTAGATAAACCTGCTCGTGTTCCACCCGCATATTTATCGATAAAATCAAAACCTCTAGTGAGATTACTGTTGATAATTTATTACGGGATTATAAATATGGAACTATACTTAATCATGGTGGGATTCCAATTCGTGAGGCCACGATGCTGCTACCATATTTCGAACGTGGCATATAAATACGCATAGTAATTCACAAATATCTACATCTCAGGAACATCAAAGTGCTCGTATTTCATTGAACTACAGTATATTGATAATAAAAATCAAGTCCTCGACTGTCTCTTCAGTCATTAAAAATTAAAGTTAAATTTATATCCGGGAAACTACGTGAGACTTCAAAGAAGCACGTGGAGCACTTCACTAACACAATCGGAAGAATAACACGCAATCTAACGTCAGTACAACCACTCCTAAATCTGAACACTTCACCAACACGATCAGAAGAATAACATTCAATCTAATGTCAACACAACCACAACTATAAACACTTCACTAACACAATCAGAAGAATAACATTCAATCTAATGTCAACACAACCACAAATATAAACACTTCACTAACACAATCATAAGAATAACGCGCAATCTAATGTCAACACAACCACACCTAAATCTAAACACTTCACCAACACGATCAGAAGAATAACATGCAATCTAACATCAACACAATCATTTGTAAATCTAAACACTTCACTAACACAAAAGAATAACGCGCAATCTAATGTCAACACAACCACTCCTAAATCTAAACACTTCACCAACACGATCAGAAGAATAACATGCAATCTAACATCAACACAATCATTTGTAAATCTAAACACTTCACTAACACAATCAGAAGACTAACAAGCTATCTAACATCAACACAAACCACTTCAAAATCTAAAGACTTCAATGATACAATCAGAAGAATAACACGCAGTCTAACGTAAATACAACCGCTCCTAAATCTAAACATTTCACTGACACAATCAGAAGAATAACACGCAATCTAACGTCAACACAACCGCTCCTAAATCTAAAGACTTCACTGACACAATCAGAAGAATAACAAGCAATCTAACGTTAACACAACCGCTCCTAAATCTAAAGACTTCACTGACACAATCAGAAGAATAACACGCAATCTAACGTCAACACAACCACTCCTAATTCTAAACACTTCACCAACACTATCAGAAGAATAACACGCAATCTAACGTCAACACAACCACTCCTAAATCTAAACACTTCACCAACACTATCAGAAGAATAACACGCAATCTAACATCAACACAAACCACTTCAAAATCTAAACACTTCACTGACACAATCAGAAGAATAACACGCAGTCTAACGTCAGCACAATCACTCCTAAATCTAAACAGTTCACTGACACAATCAGAAGAATAGCATGCAATCTAACGACAACACAACTACTTTTAAATCTAAACACTTCACTGACATAATCAGAAGAATAGCATGCAATCTAACGTCAACACAACCACTCCTAAATCTAAACAGTTCACTGACACAATCAGAAGAATAGCATGCAATCTAACGACAACACAACTACTTTTAAATCTAAACACTTCACTGACACAATCAGAAGAATAACACGCAATCTAACGTCAACACTACCACCACTATAGAGAGAGTGAGCAGGACTGGTGAGCGTGCAGGAGACGGTATGACGCGTGTTGCTTGGCCCTCGTGCCGGTCGCGCGCCGGCCGGTGGATATACATTACGTAAGCGAACGCTCTGTCTGACAGATATTGTGAAAAGTCCCTGAAATTGTTTTTCTCTGTAATGCATTCTAGTCTGACATTTCAGGAATGGTATAAAGATGTTCAATGAATTATTTTCTAATATTCCATAGACTACAATAATGATAATTTGTTAAATCGCAGCATGTACATTTCGAATATACTGTTGCTAGTATTACTGCTAATATCATTATTACTTTTTTTCTTCGAAGGACGACCCGCAGACAAGCACTGCAGCCTTAGGCTTATTGTGCAACCTCCTTATGTTGGACTGATTGCTGAACTCCATTTAGAATCGTTCTTCAAGCGCATGATTCACTGCATGGTGCCATTGTATCGATTCAGCCACAGCATCCAGTTCTGATGGAGACCTGATCCTCCGCCTTCCTGTGATGTTATTCTGCAGCCTCCGCAGATCGATGGCATCTGTTCGCAATTCATATGCCTGAATCTGCTGCATCCTCAACCAGAAGTCCATGCTGCCATCGATTCCACGACTCACCAAGGCGCAATCTATCCGAGGGAGCTACACTCTCCCGGTCACCCGCAGTCCGCCTATTGAAGTCCCTGCGGCTTCGCTGGATATGTGCAGCTCCCGCAGACAGATGCCAGCTGTAACCGGATTCTGGTACCAAGTCCGCCATATCCTCCTGGTGAACTTCTAACTACTCAGATGATTAATGAAATGGTACTAATGAAGGCCAAGTGAATCCGAGGTTCAACGCTGAAAGTTACCCAGCAATTCTGTTTCGATTGGTTGAGGGAAAACCTCGCAAAAACCCCAACCAGGTGACTTGTCCCGATCAGAATTTGAACCTGGGCCCGCTCGTTTCACGGTCAAGAAGGCTAACCGTTACTCCACAGGGGTGGACACTATTATTATTATTATTATTATTATTATTATTATTATTATTATTATTATTCAGGACGACATTCATTATGAACACCCTGATTGATCATGTGGTTTCATCATGTTCCATTTTAGTGAAGATTATATATGACAGCAGAACGAAATATGTAAATAACTAATATTCATTAGCAGATGTCAGGTCTCTTGACACACGTAACAAATGATAGGATCATGTCCCAGAACTAGTCGTTTCAGTAGATCATAATAACATTTTGTATGACCAGCAGATTGCATAGTAACGACTAATAAATAACCGAATGTTGTAATCTGTAATTTAGATGTGAAAGCATGCCGACTGATTGATGATACTACATTGTGCATTCAAAACTCGCTGTATAAGGAGGCTCAAAACAAGTAGAATGTAAGATTCTTCAAATTAATATCAACCGAATGTGGTAGTGAAAACTGTTTTGGTAGTGGCAATTCCTACTCTTGATTATTTTGGTTATAACGACGATAAGGCAGCACCTTCTTTGAATGTATACGGGCTATTCCATCTCAAATCGACCGAAATATAGATAAAATTGACCTTGCAATTTTTAAATACAATGAAACTTTCTCTGTCCGTAGACAACTGTGATAGAATGCTTTGTGCAAAGTTCGAGGCATCAGAACTCCATAGTGTTTAAATTTAAAATATTTAAATTTATCGTATTTTCATAAAATTACCGACTTCAAACTGTTGTGGCTCCGAAATCCTTTCACCCAATGATCAAAATCATGGTTTATTTTGATGCTGAGAAATTAAAGTTTATATTCACATATAAACAGATTTTCTTACTTTTTATGGAAATGGAGAAATTTAGATTTTTCTTCATTAAGACGCCATTGCCCACGAAAAAAATATTTTTAAAATATATGGTTAGATTCCGCATTGAAAGTACAAATAAACACATAATTTTTACTGATGCACCGTTGATAAGAAAGTATTGAAAATATCAAATAAAGAAAATAAATAGTACGCGCGTGAAGTAACCAGCTGACTGTGAGGCGGGATTTAGCCCAGACAAGCAATGGCAGGAGACAAACACGTGATGTTTCGTCTAGTAGCGCATAGCTAGTTTTATCACAAGTTTTCATAAACACAGGAGTAAAATGACGCCCAATGCTCGCTTATCTTCAGCTCTCGGCCAGTGCTTTCTGTACTGGGTCGTTCAAGTCCAGGCGTGTGAAAATAATTTATTTAATACCGAATAATTTCAAGGCAAAACTTGTTCCGGGGCAGGGTATCGATCCCGGGACCTCTGGTTGAACGTACAAGCGCTCTGCCAACTGAGCTACCCGGGAACTCCACCCGACACCGTCTCAACTTTTCCCTTTATATCCACACAACTCGCGTGGGCTGACGAAACGCCAGAGACCTACATCGAGTGCACACAATCTCTGTGTGACTTAGAATTGTGGTTTTCTGTTAACGTACACAGTGACGTATATATTATGCAAATCATAATTATTGCATAATTATTTAATACCCTCGAAACTTATTGCCGAGCCACTAAGCAAACAATTCCGAATCCCTCTTAATAATGCAAGGTTTTTCTCAATTTTTTTCACATTTTTACAAATGGGCAAAAAGCCTAAAAGTAAGTAAAATCAGATTATCTGTCTCTCTGTATACAATAAAAATAAGGATTAATTCTTATCATAACCTATCAAATGTCAGCTTCAAAATGAGCTCCCGTTCAGTGTTCTGCAGTAAACGGTTCCAGAGTTGTGAGCGCTTAAAGAGGCTTGTTTTTATAAAATACGCTAAATTTGTCGCTCAATAATACGAAAACCGTTTGACTTTCGATAGCATATTTTTGAAAATGCACTGTCCTCAGAACCTTGTATGAATAGGAAGAAAATTAGAGTATAAAAAATGCGAGGTTTTTTTACTGATCGATTTCATATGGAATAGCCCGTATGAATCATTATCAAAGCTCGGAACTTGGGGACTTGTGTCTTTGAACGTGGCTAAGCGACCGGACTTCAATGTCAACAAACTCCCGCTTCCAGCACGGAGGTACTGTCAGGTCTGCTATAAAAGTGGTTCCTGGCTGGAACAACATAATGATAATATTATGATAGGTTGAAACAAGTAATTTTATAGCATATATATAAATAAACATGCAAAATACATCAAATTTACAGTTCTGCTCTGTATATTTTATTACAGTGTATGACTACATACATTCGAATATTTTTCGAACCCATACCTTCTTCGTCTGTTACTTAAACATGATTTGAAACGAAAGAAACTTATTTCCACGTCACATGAAGTGACGGGAGCAAACTTAATTTTTTTTATTTTATTTATTTTAACTAGCTACGTACTGAATACAAATTACATTTATAAAACAAAAAATATGTTTCTAGCCAATACCGTAAGAGTCAGGCTCGTGTACGGTGTGGTCTTAGTCAATAATATAACATAACATTTACAAGGACACTTTACTAAATACAGGAAGTAACTTAATTCAAACCAATAAATACAACACAAGAGCAAGAATAAAGAAGAAAGAGAAAACGAGAGAAAAATACACATCATATATAAATTGACAATTCGACAGAAGCCAGTGATATTCAATAAAAACAAGAATATAGTAGACAGAAATAAAAGGTAAAAAATACATTTGTTAATATTATATTATATTGTAGATAATTTTACAAATTTATTTTTTAAAAGCTTCAACTTTAAAAAATTTCAAATTTGGAAAATGGTTTGTAATTGTATTATAAAGTCTTAGGCCGAAATAAAGTACTGAATGTTTTCACTGTCACTGTTTCCTGTTCGATTTTCAGTAGTTGCTAGCTGATCTCGTATCTGAGAAAGATAAGTATCCTAAATTTGTCTCGAAAATAGTTTTCAATTTCTATGTACTACTAGGGAAGGTTCCACTACGACTTGATCCATGGCTATGGACAAATTTTCCACCGATTTAAGGGACTGCAATGTATTTCAATGAATGCCCGTTTCCAATCTCTAGTTTGTGTTTGACACAAGTTACAAAATATAAACTCTCCATTCGAAGAAAATAATGTATCTCCTCAGAATTCCTCCACGAAATTCTGTACCTAAATTTTAAGAAATATATTTTCAAACGTATACAATACCCATTCGAATAATACGTATTTTCTTATTTTCAAACAGACCGTTTACCTCTAATTAATTATCTGGATGTCATTAGCTTCGACACGACACAGTTTCGTCGTCCGTCTTCCTGTCATTCGATGTGACCACTTTCTTAGTACACACGACTGTCCCTGAGCATTTGCAGGGTGAGCTTTTTGTACGCTGTACCTATAACCTTACTCATGCGCACGACACACAAGTCCCCAAGTTCCGAGCTTTGATCATTAGACATGGCGAGAAGCGAAAAGTCAATTATCGATAACCAACTGAGTTGTTAAACAGCGTCGGTAAGCAGACAAGTGTACTTTTATTAAATTTAAAATGTATAGTTAGTAATGAAAGGTTATTCTAAATTGTTCATCAGTTTCCTTCTAGAAATCGTAAGAAATAAAAGATCTGCACAGTATAAACATACTAGATGGGAAGAATCTAAAGCAACCCCCATTTCGCAGATAACATGGCTCTTCTAGCAACTCCAGCAAATGATGTGAGGGAAGCAATACCTGAAATTCAGAAGAGTAGTCCTGACAATGAACACAAATAAACCACAGTCATGACGAACCACACAGAAGAAAATATAATGATGTACATACAATACAGAGTGGACCGCTCGAATGTACGTACAGTGGAACTCCACAAATAGACACAGCAATGGTCCGTGTGCGAGACGAGGTACGAACTCTGTCTTTCTACGGAGTACTGCGGGCATTGGTAAACATGAGGGCTGTACAATGTGCGGTCCGAAACATAAATAATTAACGTATATAATTTTAAATAATATATTATAATACTAGCCGTACCCGTGCGCTCCGCTGCACCCATTAGAAATAAATATAAAGTAATTATATAATTAACATTCGTGTTTGATAGAAGGATAAATCGTTTATTATGTTACTTAATTTAAATTTAATTAAAAAATTAAAATGCGATAATTTTGATCCAGAGACCACTCATTTGGTCATAAAAATTAGTTTAGGAAATACAGGAAACGAATATACAGAATAGCCTATCAAATTTTCTGTGCATAAGAATCTATTTTAATCTTACCTGTCCTCGATTCACTCAGAAGTTACTGTGATAACATTATAGCATTATGTCCATCTAGAGAAACTACACTTTCCAATGGTGAATTAATAATTAATTATACAAATCGGTTAATTTAGCTTCCGATATTACTTCATAGAAACGCAGAAACATTATCTGTAGGCTATCTTTCATAGCTTTCGATTGTTGCTGTCCAAAGCCCCTTATAGACGAAGTCATTTGTTTTTTAATTCATTACACGGCCTTAGATGGCAGTTATTTTAATTTTAAAACTCATTTATCTCATTAAATATCAGTCCTATTAAAATTTTTCAAAGAATATAACTTATCGGAAATGATTTTTAAAGAAATATTTGTTATGTAACATTTTTCACAAAAAAAAAAACAATAATAAGCGAGATATTTCGATATATTTAATTCAGGCCCCCTTATAACCCCCCTTTTAAATAATGTATTTTGAATGCCATATAGCCTATAATCTAAGTTACAACGAACTTCATTTATATTCCAATTTTCATCGAAATCCGTTCAGTCATTATCGCGTGAAAAGGTAACAAACCTACAGACAGACAGACAGACAGACAGACAGACATACGAACAAAAATTTCAAAAAAAGCGATTTTCGGTTTCAGGGTGGTTAATTATATATGTTAGGACCAATTATTTTTGGAAAATCGAAAATTACCAGAAAAATTTCGGCTACAGATTTATTATTAGTCTAGATATGTAGTAGTATTATATAATATTCTTATTGAATTTGGTATTCCCAAGAAACTAGTTCGATTAATTAAAATGTGTCTCAGTGAAACATACAGCAGAGACCGCATAGGTCAGTTTCTATCTGATCCTTTTCCAATTCACTCCGGGCTAAAGCAGGGAGATGCACTATCACCTTTACTTTTTTACTTCGCTTTAGAATATGCCATTAGGAAAGTTCAGGATTACAGGCAGGGTTTGGAATTGAACGGGTTACATCAGCTTCTTGTCTATGCGGATGACGTGAATATGTTAGGAGAAAATACGCAAATGGTTAGGGAAAACACGGAAATTTTACTTGAAGCAAGTAAAGCGATCGGTTTGGAAGTAAATCCCGAAAAGGCAAAGTATATGATTATGTCTCGTGACCAGAATATTGTACGAAATGGAAATGTAAATATTGGAGATTTATCCTTCGAAGAGGTGGAAAAATTCAAATATCTTGGAGCAACAGTAACAAATATAAATGACACTCGGGAGGAAATTAAACGCAGAATAAATATGGGAAATGCGTGTTATTATTCGGTTGAGAAGCTCTTATCATCCAGTCTGCTGTCCAAAAATCTGAAAGTTAGAATTTATAAAACAGTTATATTACCGGTTCTTCTGTATGGTTGTGAAACTTGGACTCTCACTCTGAGAGAGGAACATAGGTTCAGGGTGTTTGAGAATAAGGCGCTTAGGAAAATATTTGGGGCTAAGCGGGATGAAGTTACAGGATAATGGAGAAAGTTACACAACACAGAACTGCACGCATTGTATTCTTCACCTGACATAATTAGGAACTTGAAATCCAGACGTTTGAGATGGGCAGGGCATGTAGCACGTATGGGCGAATCCAGAAATGCATATAGAGTGTTAGTTGGGAGACCGGAGGGAAAAATACCTTTAGGGAGGCCGAGACGTAGATGGGAGGATAATATTAAAATGGATTTGAGGGAGGTGGGGTATGATGATAGAGACTGGATTAATCTTGCACAGGATAGGGACCGATGGCGGGCTTATGTGAGGGCGGCAATGAACCTTCGGGTTCCTTAAAAGCCATTTGTAAGTAAGTAAGTATATTGTAGTATATGCAAAATATATAACAAAACAAATCCGTAACAACTTAAACTAGCCGTACCCGTGCGCTCCGCTTCACCTGTTAGAAATAAATATAAAGTAATTACATAATTAAAATAGGACGTTTGATCCAGGGAACAACTTTTACAACAGCGCAAGATAATCTGCTTGGCTCATTACCCAATTTTTTTTTTGCATTGCATTTATTGCATATATATTTTATGTATTTTAACACGATTCAATTGAGCATAGTTAAAATTTGAATTATAAAATAATGGATTGCTAAGCTAACGTACTATTACTGCATATTAAATCAATACACTCTCGTTGTTCGTTAATTATCTGAGATTAAAATGACTGTACATAAATATTATTTTAAGAAATACAAAAAACGAATGTACAAAATAGCCTATCAAATTTTCTGTGCATAAGAAGCTATTTTAATCTTACCTGTCCTCGATTTACTCAGATGTTACTGTAATAACATTATAGCATTATGTCCATCTAGAGAAACTACACTTTCCAATGGTGAAATAATAATTAATTATACAAATCGGTTAATTTAGCTTCTGATATTACTTCATAAAAACACAGAAACATTCTCTGTAGGCTATGTTTAATAGCTTTCGATTGTTGATGTCCAAGGCCCCTTATAGACGTAGTCATTTGTTCTTAATTCATTGCACAGTCTTAGATGGCGTTATTTTAATTTTAAAACTCATTTATCTCATTAAATATCAGTCCTATCAAACTTTTGTAAAGAATAAAACTTATCGGAAATCATGTTTAAAGAAACTTTTGTTATGTAACATTTTTTATGGAAATTAATAATAAGGGAGATATTTCGATTTATTTAATTCAAACCCCCTTATAACCCCCCTTTTAAATAAAATATTTTGAATGCCATATAGCCTAAAATCTAAGTTACAACGAACTTAATTTATATTCCAATTTTCATATAAATCGGTTCAGCCATTATCGCGTGAAAAGGTAACAAACATACAGACAGACATACAAACAAAAATTTCAAAAATGCGATTTTCGGTTTCAGGGTGGTTAATTATATATGTTAGGACCAATTATTTTTGGAAAATCGAAAATTACCAGAAAAATTTCGGCTACAGATTTATTATTAGTATAGATATGAAAGAGCATTCAATTGTTTATACACCACATTCGTTTGTTTTCGCATCTTCTCTTTTCTATCGTCGCTTGGCAACCTGGATTATTGTTATTTTTTATTAGAGCTGAAGATAATAAATCTACAAAAACATATTGAGCATTTCTTGTAATAGTTGTGTTTGTGTATTAAATTATTTTAAAATGGTGTATACCCTTCAAGAAAGAACATAAATCATCCTTATTGATTAAACTTAGGAAATTACACAAAATAAGCCGTGTTTTCATCCTACAATCAACTGATAATAACAAAGCTTCTTATAATCACTACAGAATGCCTGGTATTTAGATGAATTTTGTTTTATCCCATGCACTGTTCTGGCGAAATGTCACATTCCTGAGCGATGGCTCTGATTGATTCACCTTTTTTAAACCGTTCCAATAGTTGTAACTCCTGCTTCAACATAAGCACACATTTCTGTTCCCTGCCTCGCTGCCAACGTGTACCAGTATCTGCACACTACTGAACTGGTTCAACCGGTTAGCCTTGTGCAGCACGGGACAGGATGCGTTGACTTACCTTGTATCGTGAAGTATACGAGAGTGAGCGTCTATTTGTGGAGTTCCACTGTAATTTCAATTGTATGTGACTGGTAAACGGTTGAAGATAGAAACCTACAGTAACGTTTAAATGAAAGGAAAAGTCAACGAGTTTTGATATGCACATCACCATATCTCTACATGAGCTCCAGCTGTCACTGTGACGACATCGAGGCGATGAACGATTTCTTGCCAAGCACGTTGGAGCATGCCTTCTCGAATGCTCTCAATAGCCTCTATGATGCGCTCCCGAAGATCACGAAGGTCTCTGACTGGGGTGGCGTACACTTTATCTTTGACGTAGCCCCAGACAAAGAAATCGAGCAGTGTTAAATCCGGAGATCTCGGGGGCCAAGCGATCGGTCCTCCCCTATCAATCCAACGGCCAGGGAACACGTTGTCTACAATCATACTAACGTCTACCGAGACGTTCTAGCATCTTATTGGCGAATTCCATTCGTTTGAATTTGTCATCCGGCTCCAGACGTTGCATTAACTGCACTTTGTATGCGTTTTTTATTTTATTTTTATACGAGTATTTCAACTTCATAATGTCTGAATAGGTTAAGTATTCGTTAATATACAATTGTTAAGATTTTGTGATCGAATTTTAAGGATATATTATTTACACTTTTATTTTATTCACGAAATAGTCCTAATAAATGTCACTCGAGGTCTGAGATTTTCCAGAAAAAAGTTCATATCTGAGACATAAGCTAAAGATAACACAGTTATTTCTTAGATATGACTGAACTCATGTCGATTACCCTTACCTGATCCTTTATACAGCTCCACTTGGACCCAACCTGTCACATGACGCTGAGACAAAGCAATGCTATCTCTCACAAATTCACATTCTGGGCTGAACCAAAATCCTGCAATTACAACACAAAAGCAAGCTGTCTAGATACAAAATTCTTCTGACCATTGCAATTAAACATAGGCTTAGTCCTTAAGCTGAAGCCATCAAAGTCATTGAGATTAATGAATTAGAAAACTGTAAGTTTAATATAAATTTTAAAAAAATGTGGAACGTTTAAAGTTGGTGGTTGTGTGATTGTTCAGGTATGGATGTTTGTAGGTTATGATATATGTTAAATACATTAAAGATAGTTATGCATGTTGCATTATTAAATTAAGAGTTATTCAATTCTATCCTTTATGCCAGCCGTGCCGAAAATGTGACTCGCGAGCACATTGTGGCTCGCAATGATAGCTGTGCATTTCTCTTGCTTCCTACCTCCCCCAACCCCTACCCTCTCACTCACTGGAGTCAAACTCCGTTCCATTTGTATTTGTCTCTGACCTGCGAGTGGCGTATCGTCGCAATGTCTCTCTCGAAACCATGTACCTGTACAAAAACGGAAGTTTAAAGTAGGATGGGAGGACGCATTTTTTTGCTGCCAATATGGTGAGAATATTAAATGTATGATTTGTTCACAAGTATTACGAGGAAAACTGTTGAATAACATAAAACGGTATTATATTACATGTTACTGATGAAACTTTAAAAGGTTGTGTTGTTATTATTATTATTATTATTATTATTATTATTATTATTATCATCATCATCATCATCATCATCTTCATCATCATCAACTCTGTACGTCGGCCCTTTTTCAGCAGATGTACGATTAATGCGGTTAGATCTTCAATTTAAACTCACAGATTTACAATGTGATGTTAAATGAAAGCTAGATGTAAGGACTTGACAAATGTTGAACTTTTCAAATCTTTGCCAAAAAAATAAATATCCGAAGCTTCGTTCTTTCGAGTGCTCTGTTGAAACCATGTTCACTACAACTTACGTTCTGAAAAAATAGTTTCAACAATGAAAATAATAAAAACCGACTTTAGATCACGACTGACAGACAAATACCTTCGTGATCAACTACGACTGGCAGTAAGTGACATAATTCCTGATTTTGAAACTCTGTCGCAGAGACATTCTGAAGACAATTAATAGGTTGTGATAATGTATCCTGTGTTTTCTTATTCATTTCTTTCTTCGTTACACGTACTAAACATTAGTTTGTAGCCTTATACTGTATAAAATTATATTTAAGTGCTTGACGTAAGGAAAATGAAAATCCGTTAAGTGAGACAGTTGCTTCACTTCCCGTCCGGGTGTCCGTCTCCCTCCATAGGTGCTATGTACGTTGCAGGTTACACAGTGGCTCGGCGCACGATTACATTTTCGCCACGGCTGCTTTATGCTATCTCGCGGGTTGCACGGGTACGCTCCCGCTAAGGAGCAAGATTCTTCTAAAGTATTACAGGACTTTTGTCCGCATAAATGCACAATTAAACGTTCCACATTAAAAAATAGATTTTAATGAAGTTCGGATTGCATTTACCATTATATACGTAGTCCGCCATTTTGTCTCGCAGATATGTCTTGACACGCAACACTTCCCTATCAAGACAAAATGTCTCCAGATCTGTGTGGGCAGCATGAAGAATAGCGCCTCCTGGTGTCTCGTACACGCCACGTGACTGAAAGTCAATATTAAATTATTGTTTAGTCAACTGCTCGAACACAAAATAAGACATCACTCATGAGCAGGCTTCGAGACTTGGGACCCGATACAATAAGTTTACTGTGCATGTACTATAGGTTGTTGACTCGCTGCAGGTAGTGAAGGTAGAGATGTGTTGAGGTAACAACGTTGCTATTTAGAGTAGAGTACGGTAGTATGGGGAAACACACATATGTACATTCTGAAAGTAAATATACATTACACAATGACAATGTCAAAAGAATGTGAAAAGCATTTATTCTCATTTCTTTTATAAGCATTTGTGTTTAATTATACACAGTGTTAATGGTGGAAATAAACATGTAGCAATTTTAATTTCTTCATTTATCCTATTGGTCGTTTTTAGGAAGTGCAGTTACAGTACCGAATTGCAATTTACTACAAGATACATTTTCAGTGTCTCAAACGTAAATATTTTTCGGTTATCTGCCAAACACAGTTTGTACTGTGAAAAGCTGCGCTCTATGTCACATGACGTGATAGGAGCAAAACGAAAAAACCTAACATCATTGCAGTCTCTAACATGATCCATGGCAGTCTCTAAGAGCCATATTCACAGACATTCTTAGCGCGGGCTTCCGGTGGGTGATCAGCGAACTTACGTTTTTCGTATTCATAAACCAGTGTTAGCGATATGATATGAATCCTGTACAAGTAATCACTCGATAGCCGGGGCTAGTTTAGCACGCTCGTAGCGTGGGTTAGCGAAATGTCTATGCATAGCACCCTAAGAGACAGTCCTTTATTCTCAGGTGACTCTATGTCCACTAATTTGCTGTTTATGTTACACAATGTTCCATATCCGTTATTTTTACATAAAATTGATTTCCACTTCTGTTTTACACGTTCAGTAACCGGTGTACTTGGTGTCTCATTAATTATCTGCGTCATTTCCTCAACTAATTTGAGAGCTTCCGGCATCTCTTACTCTGTCGTCATCCTTTTACTGTTATAAATCGAATGCAACTGCCGAGCAAATTGATAGGCTTATGTATTTTCCCTGGATCAGAAGTGGGAAAGTTTTGTGTTTCTTACTGTGGGAAGATAAAAAAGGCTGGAGGAACGTCAAGGCTAGATCATTAGCTTACAGTTTACTTCCATTCAGTGCGGTACAGCTACATTAGTGCAACGAATCTTCATTCGCATACAAATAAATGTACAAAAGTGTCGTGCTATATTTCTAGTAGTCGACAGTTTCAGCACTTACTGTAAGGTAAGTCACATTACGTCTGTAATGTAATGTACAGTAGAAACCCGATTATCTTTCACCCTATTAACCGATTGGCGGATTATCCGACTGTCTTTTTCTCGCTTCTTTTTTGTTTTTTTTTTTTTTACTACAGAAACATATGAAGTACTACTGTACGTTTTATTAGTACGGGATAATCCATATGAAATCGGTCAGTAAAAAACCTCGCATTTTTTATACTCTAATTTATTCCCTATTTATACAAGGTGCTGAGGGGAGTGCATTTTCAAAAATATACTATCGAAAGTCAAACGGTTTTCGTATTATTGAGCGACAAATTTATCGTATTTTATAAAAACAAGCCTCTTTTAGCGCTCAGAACTCTGGAACCATTTACTGCAGAACATTGAACGAGAGCTCATTTTGAAGCTGACATTTGGTAGGTTATGTTAAGAAGTAATCCTTGTTTTTATTGTATACAGAGAGACAGATAATCTGATTTTACTTACTTTTAGGCTTCTTGCCAATTTGTAAAAATGTAAAAAATATTGGGAAAAAACCTTGCATTATTAAGAGGAATTCGGCATTGTTTGCTTAGTGGCTCGGCAATAAGTTTCGAGGGTATTAAATAAATTATTTTCACACGCCTAGACTTGAACGGCGTTGTACCGCACGCACTGGGCGAGAGCTGAAGATAAGCGAGCGTTGGGCGTCATTTTACTCCAGTGTTTATGAAAACCTGTGCACAGCCATGACTGCTAGACGACACATCATGTGTTTGTCTCCTGGCCGTGCTTACCTCGGCTAGCTCCCGTCTCACAGTCAGCTGCTTAGTTCACGCGCGTACTATTTATTTTCTTTATTTGATATTTTCAATATTTTCTTATCAACTTATCATCAGTAAAAAATATGTGTTATTTGTACTTTCAATGCGGAATCTAACTACATATTTTTAAAATATTTTTTCCTAACCAAAGGCGTCTTAATGAGGAAAAATTTAAATTTCTCCATTTCCATAAAAAGTAAGAAAATCTGTTTATATGTCAATATAAACTTTAATTTCTCAGCATCAAAATAAACCATGATTTTGATCATTGGGTGAAAGGGTTTCGGAGCTACAACAGTTTAAAGTTGCTAATTTTATGAAAATACGATAAATTTAAACATTTTTAATTTAAACACTATGAAGTTCCGATGCCTCAAACTTTGCACAAAGCATTGTATCACAGTTCTCTACGTACAAAAAAAGTTTCATTGTATTTAGAAATTGTAAGATCAATTTTCTCTATATTTCGGTCGATTTGAGATGGAATAACTCGTACGTACTTTTTCTAGAGAATGTTATTACAAGACTTTACACTTACACAATTTGGTCTACTGGTTGGAGTTGCCGTACCGCACAACTTCAAGATAAAATGCATTTCGTAAGTGTCAAAAGAAAACTTTTGGTGCCAAGTATCGAAAAAACTGCAAATAGTTTAGTGGTTTGGGGAAAGAGAAACTGTGGTTCATCTCGCATCAGAGTACGAGACTGATGTTACAACTGTGCGCGATTTAATAAAAATCACGGATAAAGTGTATAGAGTATGTAAATCTACAACATGAGACCTCTACTATTCCTATTTTTACGCTGACAGCCATTACAAGGAGTTTCTTTGCCCCTTAAAAACACGTCGTTAACAACCGAATTAAATTAGTGAACTTCTGATTCACTACCTAGCGTGTTAAACACAAGACTACGGAGGAAATTACGAAACTTCAAGTATTATTCACTTAATTTATTAAAATATTTTATGCTCGACCATGCCGAAATGTAATAATTATACACCTGGTAGCAGTCCTTTAATGCATGTCATTAAAGTACACCTACTCATTAAAGGTCAGGTCTTTCAGCCAATGACGACTCAGGTTACAACTGTTCAGCCAATGATAGGTCAGCTTTCTACCGTTATAAAACCGCAAGTATCGATTATTCTCGGATATGCAATCGAAAGAGAATTAGCGAAAAGTCACGGAGGCTGGAAATCCAATACTGTCGCAGAAGGTTATGATCTGTTACTATAATAATTAGCGTTAATTGTAAATAATATTCAAATAAATTCAATTTGTCATCTCGTTTTTCAATGTCTAATTTTATTTCAATGTTATCTCTGTAGGTTCTTATGGCCTAGCAAGGTCAATGTGGACATCTGTTCCTCGGAAAAAAATCAATACATTCGCGTCTGCGCACATCTCACAACATACGGGACATTGCTCCAGGTCAGATACAATAAAATTAATAATATCAAGTTAGAAATATGATCGAGCATAAAAAGTCGTATGAAACTCGCCTATAATGGTAATTAAGAAGCTCGTATGAAAATTATGAAACTCGCTTGCGCTCGTTTCATAAATATCCATACTCACTTCTTAATTACCTTCATTATAGGCTCGTTGCATAATGTACTATTATGGTATGGATTATCCGACGTTTGCAATTAACCGCTCATTCCACTCCCTTCATTACCACGAATAGTAGAAGTTCTACTGTATAAGTCACGATATTTTATTACTGAAAGCAGAAGCGCTGAATCATCGCTAAGCGAACTGTTACTTGCCTATTTCATTTTGAAAGGCGCCATACTAAGCGAAACCTGTTTCCAGGCGTACATTATTTATATAAACGTTCAGGTCTACTTGCATGGTCTTACTTACTTACGGGCTTTTAAGGAACCCGGAGGTTCATTGCCGCCCTCACATAAGCCCGCCATTGGTCCCTATCCTGAGCAAGATTAATCAATTCTCTATCTTCATATCCAACCTCCCTCAAATCCACTTTAATATTATTTTCCCATCTACGTCTCGGCCTCCCTAAAGGTCTTTTTCCCTCCGGCCTCCCAACTAACACTTTATATGCATTTCTGGACTCGCCCATACGTGCTACATGCCCTGCCCATCTCAAACGTCTGGATTTAATGTTCTTAATTATGTCAGGTGAAGAATACAATGCGTGCAGTTCTGTGTTGTATAACTTTCTCCGTTCCTCTGTAACGTCATCCCTCTTAGCCCCAAATATTTTCCTAAGCACTTTATTCTCAAACACCCCTAACCTATGTTCCTCTCTCAAAGTGAGAGTCCAAGTTTCACAACCATAAAGAATATAACTGTTTTATAAATTCTAACTTTCAGATTTTTTGACAGCAGACTGGATGATAAAAGCTTCTCAACCGAATAATAACTGGCATTTCGCAAATATTGATTCTATGTTTAATTTCCTCCCGAGTATCATTTATATTTGTTACTGTTGCTTCAAGATATTTGAACTTCTCCACCTCTTCAAAAGATAAATTTACAATTTTTATATTTCCATTTCGTACAATATTCTCATCACGAGACATAATCATATACTTTGTCTTTTCGGGATTTACTTCCAAACCTATATCTTTACTTGCATCCAGTAAAATTCCCGTGTTTTCCCTAATCGTTTGTGGATTTTCTCCTAACATATTCACGTCATCCGCATAGACAAGAAGCTGATGTAGCCCGTTCAATTCCAAACCCTCTCTGTTATCCTGGACTTTCCTAATGGCATATTCTAAAGCGAAGTTAAAAAGTAAAGGTGATAGTGCATCTCCTTGCTTTAGCCCTCAGTGAATTGGAAACGCATCTGACAGAAACTGACCTATACGAACTCTGCTGTACGTTTCACTGAGACACATTTTAATTAATCGAACTAGTTTCTTGGGAATACCAAATTCAATAAGAATATTGTATAAAACGTCTCTCTTAACAGAGTCATTTGCCTTTTTGAAATCCATGAATAACTGATGCACTGTACCCTTATACTCCCATTTTTTCTCCATTATCTGTCGAATACAAAATGTCTGATCAATAGTTGATCTATTACTCGCATGGTGTACATCCAAATTTCTATCATATTCGATAGAGGAATAAGACATTATAGTAATTAATTATAAAGAGGGTTGTACTCACAAATGTCACTGATCGAAACTAACAACGCTTCGATTAAATTACTAAACGTCCCTACTCCCTAACGTCTAATGCGTGTCCGAGTGAGAGAGGGGGGAGAGAGGGACGGAGGGGAAGGGGCGGGAAGGGGAAGAGGGAGAGTAGAGGGAGATGGGGAAGGGAGGGGGTAGTACGTGTTTTTATGAGTGTTTTGGCATGCGTACATGCGCATGTGCACTTTTTTTGTATATGTTTTTGCGAGACCTGTAATCACATGAAAGAATCTCATTTAACTAGGTTGCGTTAATTGGATTAACATCTTTATTCTTGATAGATGAGTAGGACTAAGTGCATAATGTAATTTGTTACATTTGTTGATATAATGATATAATGATGGGTGTTGGGCTTTTTCCATTTATTTCTGCCATGAATTATAAAAATAGAGACATTAGAGTAAAATACCAGAAAAGCGTCAGCATCCTAAAAAAACCGGTTCAAGTGAGTTCCACACTCTTCATGTTCATAAATGTCACGTAGCTAGAACAAGAATAGCCTACAGGCCTTCCATGTTGAAGATCGACGCAATCTCCATTCCACCATATGGTGGTTGTCATATACAGACATGGACAAATTATTAACAAAATTGACGATTTTTATGATAATTCTGTTTACAAAATTTGACTTTTCAATTTAGACTACAGTTGACAATTTTGCATATTTCCATCATTACAGTAGACAGAAATATGCAAAAACGTCAACTGTAGTTTAAATTGAAGAGTCAAGTTTTGTAAAAATATATAATAAAAATCTTCAATTTTGCTAACAATTTGTAAATTATCAAAAATGTCAACTGCATTGAAGAGTCAAATTTTGTAAAAATATAAAACAAAAATCTTCAGTTTTGCTAATAATTTGGAAATATCCAAAATGTCAACTGTAGTCCAAATTGAAGAATCGAATTTTGTAAAAATATACAATAAAAACCTTCAGTTTTGCTAATAATTTGTAAATATCCAAAAATATCAAATATAGTCCAAATTGATTAGTTAAATTTTGAAAAATATACAATACAAATCTTCAATTTTGCTAATAATTTAGAAATACACAAAAATGTCAACTGTAATCTAAATTGAAGAATCATATTTTGTAAAAATATATAATAAAAATCTTCAATTTTGCTAATAATTTGTCCACGTCTGTAGTTTTCAGAATTATTCAGTGATCAGACTTTCACGGATAAAAATGGCATCAGTGGAGAATTCATTCCAAGTCCAAAAACATTTCTACTGATTTTAAATTAAATCTGTATGCATCGAATAAATACAAATTCTTTCTTTCTACTAATAATGTTGTTCTTTAGTCCTGAAGACAGGTCTGAAGCTCATAAGTGATACCAGGAAGGCACCATTTATGAGGCAACTAGGTCAGGAGATAATGGGGTAGGGTGGCCAGTTCCTTTCCCCCTCCATTGCATATATCGCCGAATAGCTACATATTACTAGACAGTTGTGTGCAGTTGTGTTATCCTGCTCAGGTATTTAGTACGAGTTGAATAGTGTAGTGCTGATCCATTCATAATGTGGAAGTAAAAACGTTAAATTCGCTCAGAGATACGAAATGCAATTAAGAAGTGTGAGAGTGACATTTTATGTATTAACGAAGACAATATCGTGTGTAATGTATGTAAAATTGAAATAAAAACCAGAACGACTCAGGCTATAGAGAAACATTGCAACAGTACATCGCACAGGAAATGCGTTGAAATGAAATCTGAGGAACCATCTACTACATCATCATCATCATCATCATCATCATCATCATTTAGTTGTGAGGGTCTAACGACACTTGCAACATGATGCCCAGTGCAAATATTCCTCTAAAGAAATTGAGTCATCCCCATTTTAGAGGTTTTCTTCAGAAATTCTCTCGATACAAAAACTGTTTAAGCGATAGGCGAAGACGATTCAGCTTCGACAACTTACGAGAATATATCGTCGTTTACTGCAACGCTGGTAATTGCACCAATGATGACGAGGACTGAACCTTGCAAGGTATGTACTACAGTACGTTATTTTTCTTTCCCTTCTGACTGTACGGAGATACAGTAGCATGTTGACGTCGTCTCTTTACGTTTAAAATCTGTTGAGTCAATGGTCTGAATGAAAAAAAAATGTAACCTATAGTAAATGTGCACCTACATTCAACGATAAGTCATCCCGCATACGCTGTCTAGTTATTACACTAGTCAGACTTCAGATGCATACAAACAATTGTTGTTCTTCCTCTGACACATATCGTCAAGTGAGATGTACTGCCTGATAATAGATGTACGTATCAGCCAGAACCTCAATCAGAGGATACTACTAATAATATCAGCTATGAAATTTATAATCACGGCATTTTAATTTCAATCTGTGTTCTTCTCATTTAGAGAATAAAATCTCTCTATTTTATCGTTCCTCATCGTAACAGATCCTAAAATTACATGAATTCTCACCTTTAAGCCGATGAATCTGTTTTCCACAATATCAATTCTACCAACACCGTGCTTTCCTCCAGCCTGGTTCAGGAAGATAAAAATCTGAAGTGGATCTGTTACAACAGTGCTGCCCTCTGTCAGATTCTGAACACTAACAGGAATTCCTGAAAAATAAAGTCATTAGAAAATTAATGAGAGGAGAACGAGAGCCAATTATACTGCTAGAAATGCCCCTCGTGATATTTATGCACTTCAGACTTTCTGTATGCTGTGCTGCCTTAGTCGATTGTACTCGAAATGTTCACAGAGTAGTATTTATTATCAGTTCCTCTATGATTGTCTGCAATTGCATTCATTCCTATACTATTGTATAATTGCGAAACTGGGGTAAAAATAAAAATGGTGATTAAAAGTGGTGAATACTGACAAAGTTGGAAGTTCGCGTAACAGATAGATATTTGAAATTGTAAGAGTTATTAATTTCTCAATAACTACAATTCTGTTCCATAATCATTATTTTTAATAGGTAAATAGATATAGCTTTTATCGTCGAAGGCATAATATATGCATAGACATGGTCAAATATATACAGTACATTAAAATTTAAAATATGTCAAATATAATAGTACATTATGCAACGAGCCTATAATGATAGTAATTAAGAAGCGAGTATGGATGTTTATGAAACGAGCGCAAGCGAGTTTCATAATTTTCATACGAGCTTCTTAATTACCATTAAAGGCGAGTTTCATACGACTTTTTATGCTCGACCATATTTCTAACTTGAAATTATTCAGATGTATACATTTTATTTGTATCTGACAAATCGAAAGTGACCTTGTTCTAGGTCGTGAATTGTGAGATGTGCGCAGACGCGAAAGTATTGATTTTTTTTTTCCGAGGAACGATAATGTCATTGACCTTGTGTAATCCCGTTAAACTTGGTATAACCTTGATTATTGAATTCGACATTGAAAAATGAGATGACAAATTGAATTTATTTGAATATTATTTACAATTAACGCTAATTATTATAGTAACAGGACATAACCTTCTGCGACAGTATTGGATTTCCAGCCTCCGTGACTTTTCGCTAATTCTCTTTCGATTGCATATCCGAGAATAATCGATACTTGCGGTTTTATAACGGTACAAAGCTGACTTGTTATTGGCTGAACACCTGTAAGCTGAGTTGTCATTGGCTGAAAACACCTGTACTTTAATGAGTAGGTGTACTTTAATGACATGCATTAAAGGACTGCTACCAGGTGTATAATTACTACATTTCGGCATGGTCGAGGATAAAATACATTATTCATTTCATTTCAAGGGCCCATGCGTGTATCCTCTAGATTGTAGGGACACAAATTTATTAATTTCATTTGTATGTAATTCCTGAATTTGTGAGTATTTTTTGTAAATTTGATGTCCTCAGGCAAACTATTGTAGATTTTGATACCAAAAACCATATAAGTTATGCTAATATTTGTAAGATGGTGTACTGGAATAGTTAAACTCTTTTTGTTACGAGTATCATAAGTATGAAAGTCACTATTTTGGTGAAAATCAGACAGATTTTTATAAATTAGTTGTAAAACGTTAAAAAATATATATACCATAAACAGTGAGAATATTATAGGCCTACTGTAAGAAATATTCCCTACGAGAGGTCCTACTGTCAACGCCCGCTGTGCACCTGACAACACGCTTCATTCAGCATGGTTCCAGATCCCCAAAAACAAATGCCATATGAAAACCTTGACTCAACGTGTGCAAAATAAAAAGACAATGAATAGATTTAGCAATGATAGAATTTGTAAAAACGAGAAAGTATTTTGGTAATATGGGTTTGAGGATTTGCCGTGGAATTACCTGACATTCACCTTACAGCTGGGGAAATCCAATCAGTCTAAGCGGGATTCGAACCCACACTAGAGCGCCGCCTAGAAGCAAGATTCCTATTCGCTACTTAGAGAACACGTAGGTGATTTATTCTTCCAACTCCATAAAACGTACTTAATTAACGCTGTAAAAATGAACGTGTGATCTAACTAAAAGAATTATTTGTACCATATTAGATGCACCGAACATATTTTTTTAAATTATTCATTTTTCCTCCATTTCTTAAGTTTTTATTCTTAATTTAAAAATGGGGCTGATATCACGGTTTATTTATTTGTTTTATTTTTTACGGTCTAGTTTATATTACCTGTTTCCACACACAGACTTCATTTTAACTTCTTATGCTACATAATTAATAACAATTAATGCTGGTGTGAGACAAGGTTGTCCTTTATTAATTCTGTGCCAAGAGGAAAAATGTATTAAGTCAATTTTTTGTGGAAATGAGACTTTTATATATTCTGAAAGCGGAAACAATTCTCTACAATCTGGTAAAACAGCTAAAGTCAAATAAGACTCCTAACTGGATTTATAGAGCGTTACCAAATGTCCTAAGTACTTTTTGAATCGAGCACACACAGAATAAAGGACTGACGAATATTTAATACTGTATTCTTTACAAACATCACATGTTTACCTTCCATGCTTCCCTATTAAAAAGGTCTAACTTGTATTTTAGCTATTTTATCACATCCTTTTAAAACTTTATGCTCGAACATGCCGAAATGTAGTAATTATATACCTGGTAGCAGTCCTTTAATGCATGTCATTAAAGTACACCTATTCATTAAAGTTCAGGTTTTCGATTATTCTCGGATATGCAATCGAAAGACAACGAGGGAAACGTCACGGAGGCTGGAAATCCAATACTGTCGCAGAAGGTTATGTTCTGTTACTATAATAATTAGCGTTAATTGTAAATAATATTGAAATAAATTCAATCTGTCAACTCGTTTTTCAATGTCGAATTCAATTTCAAGGTTATATCAAGATTAATTTTTATCTTACTTTCTAGATTATATCAAGGTCGTCGACATTCGTTTCCCGGAAAAAATCAATACTTTCGTGTCTGCGCACATCTCACAATTTATGAGGTAGGCTATTGCACTCACTCACATAACAATAACATGAATACTTATGAATAATTTCAAGTTAGAAATATGGTCGAGCATAAAACGTCGTATGAAACTTGCCTACAATGGTAATTAAGACGCTCGTATGAAAATTATGAAACTCGCTTGCGCTAGTTTCATAAACATACTCGCGTCTTAATTACTACCATTATAGGCTCGTTGCATAATGTACTATTAAGCACAAGGTAAACAGTTCTATATTGTTTAAGACCTATTTTTCATTCCTAATAATTTACATTTCCCGTTTATTTTGACATGAAAAAGGTCTTATGTTTAAATAGTCCCTTCTTCTCAGTTTGGGTTGCAGTCTTAAAAGGGCTTAAGTGCGGCTATTTTTGGAAATAATCAAGAAAATTGTTAAATGAGCAACATTACCTATTTAAGAAGAAATATAAACAAATAATATCCAGGAAAAACCTCTTAATTAAAAGAACTCTATAATTGACACCAATTTCAATCTTTATACTGCTCTCCTGAAAAGTATAAAATTTTTACTTAAGACCTTTTTTCTCCCGGCCACAGAATTTATCCTAATGTTCCCTTCAGTCAAGCCCCTTTCCCCCCCCCCCCCGCCAAAAATTAATTTTAAGTCGGCGCCACTGGATTAGACAAGAATTGAGAGTTCAGGAAATAAACGATACAATTAACTTGCAATCCTACAGAGCAAGATGGAGACATCATGTGGATGGTACTGCAGATGGTAGTTAACTCTACAATACCAATCCAAGGGAAGAAGGAATCAGGAAAGACCAATGAAAAGATGGTCAAATGAATATGGAGTCGGAGCGGATTGAAAAGTCCAAACCGTGAGGAAGAAGAATAAGATCCTATTTATGCGACACTTAATTCACATGCAGTTGCTATTAATATGATGTAGGTGCGAACAAATGAACTCGTAGGCCTAATATACAAAATCTTGTGAAAAACAGAAATGACGCCCTTGACAACAGACATATAGACATATAGGTGAAGAGTCTAAAAGATGGGACATGACAGTTAAACGGCCGAGCTTGGAACTACA